>NC_135234.1:500885717-501199051 GCF_051348905.1 Ranitomeya variabilis | reverse complement strand
CCATAGGTGTACATGGTACTGTAAACCTGATGGAAAACTGCTTCAAAACAGCTGACATGTCCCGGCTTTGATTCGGGCACACCGCCGGAGCCCACATCAAAGCGGGGAATACTGCCATCGGATGTACTATTCCGTGCATGTGCCTGCACTCTCCCCTCCTCCCATCATGGATCTGTCCTCCCGTCACTCTATATGACCCCCTGCTGGCACGCACATGACCCGCAAACCCCCAACGGTCACCCCCCTGGTCACTATATGCTATATGCCCCCCCCTGCTGGCACGCACAAGATAACATAAGTTGACTCGCCTTCTGATGTCTCCGTTCTTCCAGTTTCCCTGTCGCTCTTCCTGTGTCTGTGCCGACATCCAATCATGTGATCAGCACAGCACAGTGATGTCATCACACTGTGCCCAGGTCACATGGTCCGTTGCCCGGGAAACAGGAAGTGCAACTGAGGAGCTGGGAGCATAGAGCCATCATCAGAAGGTGAGTTAACTGTTTATTTTATCATGTGTGTGCCAGCAGGGGGCATGTAGTGACCGGGGAAGCCACGTGCGTGCCAGCAGGAGGGGCATATCCAGGATAGGATGGGGGGTGGGATGGGGGCAGTGTGCCAGCACAAGGGGGAAAAGTGCCATTGTGCCAGCAGCACAGTGGGGCCATGTGCCGGAATGGGGGTTATATAGATACCAGGATGAGGGACATGTATATGGTTTGTAAGACTGACACTGGCATTATAAGACAGACCCCCCTAAAAAAAAAAGTTTTCTTTTTTTTTTCACCAAATTTGGGGGTGTGTCTTATAATCAAGTGCGTCTTATAAAGCGAAAAATACGGTATTTTAAAAAGTGCACCTTTTAATAGTATTCAGTAGTATTTAGAAAGTTTAACCCTTCAGATGCTCCACATGAACAAACGCGAAGTGGAGAAAAAATATTTTTTTCCGTTTTCAGAAGGAGTAATAGGAGAAAAACACCCCAAAATGTGTTACTTGAGATCCGGTTATGTCAATAATTTATATGTGGATGTACTCTGTTTGGATTAACGATAGCACACCTTCATTTCTAAGCCCTTTGTGACTTTTGTAGCTCAGATTTTGTTGGATTGGCTTTCCTTTTCCATATTGTATTTGTGGCATCCCTTACAAATTCTCATTTTGGAAACTAACAAGCCTCAGGAAATTCATCAATGGGTGTGGTGAATGTGTTTTTTTTTTTTCCTTTTATTGACCTGTGAAAATGAAAAATCTTTTACAAAAAGATGTAGATTTGAGTCAATTTTTCATTCATTGATGTACCGCCATTGCCGACTATGGCAGTTTACTGTCTGTGGGTGTACACTACTGTTTGGGCACACAGCGCGGCTCAGGTGATGGGAGCGCCATTTTACGGTATGCTGTTTTCAGATTGCAATACCCCTGATATGAATGAGTAAATTCCTTAGACGTTACCCACATTGGAGAAAGTATACCCTTTTAAAGAATTTTTCAAAGGGTGAAGTAGACTCCTAAAGTGTCATCAAGAAATGAATATGTACCAGATGGCAAAAAATGAAAATCACATTTTGTTTTCCTTTTTAGACTGTTACATATTAACATAAAAAGTAAAACAAATATAAATAGTTTGTGAAATTTAATTAGTAAATCACAATTGTTTTTGCCTAGAGAGGTAATCACTATAGAATAAAAATGGCCGCTGTCCTGGAATGTTAGGAGAGGTGACTGAGCATGTGTAGTAGGAATCACCACTGCTGTCATCTGGAGATTACTCATGCGTGGGAGGACAGGGGTCACTCGTATACTCCAGCAGCCTCTCCTTACATCAACACTCCTGGCATCTCCAGTATTAGGGGGGAACATCGTCCCACATATGAAGGGAGGGGGTGAAGCTTCCTTCTGCACGTGCTCAGTCACCTCTCCTAATATTCCAGGACAGGATTCTCTCCGTGTAACAGGACAGCCGCCATTTTATTCTATAGTGATTACCTCTCTGGACAAAATATTCAATGAAATGTAGACCATTAAGCTAGACAAATGTATTTAGGAATTTTTATATAAGGACATTTCCTTTTGTTTATTTTATGCTTTTCTGTTCTTGGAGAATCCCTTTAATTCAACCGTAATACTGCCTTTGAGAAAACCTTTTATAAATGGAAACTGAACACACATGTATTTTTTTTTTTTTTTTCCCCCTTAGCTTATGCTGCCAGATGGTGTGACGGTTGAAGTAATTGTAGTAAACGTGGTGAATGCAGGACACATGTTTGTTCAGCAGCATACACATCCAACATTTCATGCACTTCGTGGCCTGGATCAGCAGATGTTTCTCTGTTACTCACAGCCTGGTGTCCCAACATTGCCCACACCAGTGGAAGGTGAGTTGGCTTTTCTGATAGTTTAGCGTACCTTTCACTTATGATAAAAAGTGACAAATGAGATTATAATGCAGGTTTTAATTTCCTTTAAGAACATCTAATGGGATTCTCTTCTCCAGGATGTACTACCGTAGGTTGGGTGATAGAGGGGGGCTGATTATATGCCCCATCTCAATACTAGCTAGAGCTTTGTGCTCAGAAATAGCAGGATTTCAGGTGAACATCAATTTGCCTTTCTTTACTGTTTTTGACGCTTAGGGTATGTGCACACTTTGCAGATTTACCTGCGGATTTTTCTGCACTAAATCCGCAGTTATTGGCAGAAAACGCAGGTGCGTTTTTGGTGCGTTTTTCAGTGCGGTTTTCAGTGCGTT
This sequence comes from Ranitomeya variabilis, assembly GCF_051348905.1. Lineage (NCBI taxonomy): Eukaryota > Metazoa > Chordata > Amphibia > Anura > Dendrobatidae > Ranitomeya > Ranitomeya variabilis. Next base: position 501,196,302 of record NC_135234.1, on the reverse strand, counting down.
TTTTTCTGCAGATTGTCTGCATTTTTGACATAAATAAAGGTTTACAAACTTGAAAAAATTCAGTAACAAAAAAGAAAAAAAATGATGTCACTTCCTTGTCCAACGCCTTCTTCTATAGGTACCCCTATATTTTTAGGCCAGAAAGGCTACGCAGACAGCCGTGGGCTTATATTCATAGCCTAGGAAAGGGGCCATGGATATTTGCCCCCCCGCTGACTACAAATATAAGCCCGCAGCCGCCCCGGAAAAGGCGCATCACAATGAAGTGCCAATTCCGGCACTTAGCCCCTCTCTTCCCACTCCCTGTAGCGGTGGGATATGGGATAATGAGGGGTTAATGCCACCTTGCTATTGTAAGGTGGCATTAAACACGGTTAGGCTGGTTGACATACGTGCCACGTATTTAAGTGCCACGTATTTAAGTGCCACGTGCCACGTATTTAAGTGCCACGTGCTACGTATTTAAGTGCCACGTGCCACGTATTTAAGTGCCACATGCCAAAGTGCCACGTATTTAAGTGCCACATGCCACGTATTGAAGTGCCACGTATTTAAGTGCCACGTATTTAAGTGCCACGTATTTAAGTGCCACGTATTTAAATACGTGACACATGGCACTGAAATAAGTGACGTGGCACTTAAATATGTGGCACTGAAATACGTTGCACTGAAATACATGACACGTGGCACTGTAATATGTGATACGTGGCACTTATACGTGGCACTAAAATACAATAAAAATAAAAAAAAATAAAAAAAACACAAACACTTGGAAAAAATATTTTAATGAAATAGTGACACACACTTTTTGACAAACCCTTTATTACACGGGAAATCCACCTGAAGACCCTCGACCTGTACAGAAATAAAAAAACAAACCAAATTCATACTCCCTGGCCCTGTCCGCAGAAATCCAACGAGGGTCCCACGTCGATCTGCCATGGAGAACAGACATATCCGGAGATGTGTCTGCTCTCCACGGCTGCAGCAACACACTGACAGGTGCTTTGGCACCTGTCGGTGTGTTACTGCGCATGCGCAAGAGTTTACCGGCGGTCATTGACCCCGGTACTCTCGCTTTACGGCACTACAGCGTGGGAAAGTTCACCCGCACCTGTAGTGCCGTAAATAGAGACGCCGGCGCCATTGAACTCCGGAACAGTGCACGATACACTGCTGGGAGCTCCGCTCCTGGCAGTGTATCGCCGGAGAGCAGGGGATCGGCGTGGGACACTCGGTATTGGATTCTGCGGACAGGGAGTATGGATTTTGTTTATTTTTTTGGACTTTTTCCCTAGGGCGAGGGCTTCGCGTACCAGTGTGCTGTATGGTGAGTATATACTCTGTGTTATATGTTGTATGTAATGTCTGTCATGTATGTTACGTTTATTGTGTGTGTATTGTGTGTGCTTGTGTTACTTACAATTGTGCTAAGTCGCCGGAAACACAGGGACAACTCTCCCATCCTAATATTGGATCGGAGTAGTAGTCCCATACGGCGACTTGGCACAATGGTGGCACTATCGTCGCATGGGGACACACACATATACACACATATACACACATATACACACATATACACACATATACACACATATACACACATATACACACATATACACACATATACACACATATACACACATATATACACACACACACACACACACACACACACACACACACACACACACACACACACACACACACACACACACACACACATACATACCAGATCTATCAAACGGCCGACATCGATCCCCATGCGACGATATGCCTCCATGATGACAGCCACACTCCGCCCACGCACTTCCGCCCACGCACTTCCGCCCGCTTCCCCGCACTTCCTGCTGCAGCGGTTTCTACACCCCAAACCGCAGAAAACCCGCAGATATTTTTTCTTCTGCGGGTTTTACTGCGGGTTTGACACTCACAATGGAGTTCTATGGGTGCAGAACCGCTGCAGTTCCGCACAAAGAAGTGACATGCTGCGGGTTGTAAACCGCTGCGTTTCTGCGCGTTTTTTTCCGCAGCATGTGCACAGCGGTTTGCGGTTTCCATAGGTTTACATATAAATGTAAACGCAATGGAAACTGCAGCGGACCCGCAGCGGCAAAATCGCGGCGGTTCCGCGGTAAAAACCGCAAAGTGTGAACATGGCCTTAGGTGATCGGTCTCATTGACAACTAATGACTGTAAACTTTGTAAGATGACAGCGCTCTCAACAGAAAAAGCAAATAATTTGCAAACACTTTCATGCTTTCTAACTATACTATATTTAAGGACTTTGTTATGGTGTTGCTGTTTTTTCTTTCAGTTGGCGTTATTTGTGCAGCACCAGCTGGAGATGATGCTTGGTGGAGGGCACAGGTGGTGTCTTATTACAAAGACTCTGAAGAAGTAGAGATACGGTATGTTGACTACGGTGGTTATGAAAGGGTCAAGATTGAAACACTGCGGCAGATCAGGTTAGTACCGCCAATGGTGGTTCAGTATATTTGAAAATGGCAAACTTATTAATGACCTTGCAGTTCTGTGCACTCAGTTTCTGGTTAACCTGATTAATGTGTTAAAAATATGAAATGTCGTATGCTACACCGTAAATGATCTCCCACCTGCCTCGCTTTTTTTTTTTTTTTAAGACACCAGTAATAAGTTGGAACCTGCATTGCACACACTAAATTCTAGGATTTGTTCCACAAGAGACATTGATTACATATCCACAGAATAGGTGATGCATGTCTGACTTGCGCGGGGCCCTTGTTCTCATGATCTTAAACATGTAGGACATTACCATATGGATTTTTACTTCTAGTAACAGTAGCAAACTGAACCAAATGCTGCTGCATTCTTCATGGCCTAACATGGGTCACAAACCCCTAGTTACTGAGAGGAGGGACATGGGAGTACTAGCCACGTGCTTCTGCCAAATTGCACTACATATTTTTTATTTTTTGTGATATTTTCTGTCAAAATATTTAACTTTTACCTAGGATTGCTTTACTGATCAACTTTAATCTCCACTAACCTGATACGTTACTTTTTGTTTCTCTAAATTTGACCCGAAAACCTATTATATTGTCATTTGATTTTATTATAACTTTCCTTTTTTTTTTTATAAAACCACCTCCTTGTTTCATGTATGGCTGTACCGTTTCTTGTATATTTAACATATTTTTGTTTAAAAATTCAGGTCTGATTTTGTTACGTTACCCTTCCAAGGTGCAGAGGTTCTTCTAGACAATGTGATTCCGCTTGCAGGTACACTTTTTGCTGAATACTTGATTGATCTAGAATTTTATTATAACTTGGGAAACTTGTTCAGATGTTTTCTGCTGAATAGTTGCAGATGTTATTCATTGACCACAAAAGAGAAATTAGTCTGCATTATAATTTGCAAAACTTCAAATAAACTCTGTAAAAACATGCATTTTAGTCCATAACAATTGTTTTGTTTTTTTCTCTTGCTGAGTCAGAGGGGGAGTGTTGGGAGAGGGAGCATCTGACACTGTCTTCTCCATCACTGCTTTCAAGTGTATCGGCGTCTTTGATGCCGATAAGTTGAATTAGCAATTGGGAAGGGAGGGGGGGCGTCTGGCCACAGAGCGGCCATCCTCGCTCACCTCTGCAGAATTAAAGGGCCCGCGGCCAATAATGGGCAAAGTGGCTTCGGGCCGCATCAGATATTGCGGGCCGGACGTTCCCCACCCCTGTATTAGAGGATCTCACACTGAAATTAATCTAAGTTAGACACTGCTGCATGTGGCCGCGGACCACATATTATCGCTTATTGTGTATTAGACTAGCACATTATTGCTCATTAAAACAAAAAACATGTTGCCTCCCCTGGGAGTCTGCAGTCACATGCAGCACTGTCTGACTCAAAGGATCTCACTCTGAAACTAATCTAATAGAAGGAACAGCACTTGATTAGTTAGGTACTTGTTGAGTTAGTGCACATTTTCCATATTGTATATCTATTAAGTTGTATTTGATATTTTGGAATCTTTAGTTAGGAATTATTTGCCTTAGGCAATTTGTAAATATGTTGATAACCTACGACTATTCCTTGAATGATTTTGGTGGTCTTACTGTTATGACTGATTTTTTTTGTATGTGTTCCTGTAGATGATCACTTTTCATCAGAAGCAGATACCGTTGCAAATGAAATGACAAGAGGCACAGCATTGCTTGCACAGGTAATGGTTAATAAATGGCGATTCACTTCCATTGATTTTTTTTTTTTTTGGAGCATGGTTTGTTTTCAAAAGGTTTCGGTTTTACTTACTGCTGCCATTTTTACAGTATTAATTAGAACTGGAAATCTAAATAAAGTACATGTCATCCGATGCTTTTTTGAGCTTTGCCCATCAATTGCTTTGCGCATTTTCTTCCCAAAATTAAATCCTGACAATTAGTTGAATACATACTTATTTCTCTATTACTGTTAAGTCTGTTAGTTAATCAAGCAAATTATCTAATATTTTTGCACTGTGCCCACCTGGCCTGTGTATAAATATATTGACCTACAAAAATATTGAAGTGATCAGTTTTTATCTAAGTGCTGCAAAATAAAAGGGAGCTTAGGAATTTCCATACTACTTATCTCTCTGCTAAAACAGTAGCACATGAAATCATTTATGTATATTTATTGGGTTTCTGTTTGTGTGGTGTTTAGACTTGCATATAGTTGCTGTGATTGAGTTTTTTGCTGCTCTACTGTACAGATGTAAAATGTTACAAAAATGAAATGCATGGGTGTGCTCTTTTCGTAGTTCCTGAAAAATGGATTTTTAAATGTCTGTAGTTAAAATCGACTGGAAAGGTATTGTACCTTACATTTAGGCTATGTGCACACGTTGGGAGGGTCCTCTGCAGGTTCTCCCGCAGTGGATTTGATAAATCTGCAGGGCAAAACCGCTGTGGTTATCCCTGCAGGTTTGTTTTGCGGTTTCCGCTGCGGATTTACTCCTATACTATTGATGCTGCATATGCAGCAATATGCAGCATCAATAGTAATGTTAAAAATAATAAAAAAATGGTTATACTCGCCCTCTGACGCCCCGATCTCCTCGGCGCTGCACGCGGCGGTCCGGTTCCAAAGATGCTGTGCGAGAAGGACCTTCGTGACGTCACGGTCATGTGACTGCGACGTCATCGCAGGCCCTTCTCGCATAGCAACCCTGCGACCGGACGGCCGCGTGCAGCGCTGAGAGGTGAGTATATCATTAATTTTTTTTTTTGTATTTTTTTTTTTTAACACAAATATGGTTCCCAGGGCCTGGAGGAGAGTCTCCTCTCCTCCACCCCGGGTACCATCCACACATGATCCGCTTACTTCCCGCATCTTGGGCATAGCACTGAGAGGTGAGTATGTCATTTTTTAATTTAAATTTTTTTCTTTTTTTTCCCCAAATATGGTTCCCAGGGCCTGGAGGAGAGTCTCCTCTCCTCCACCCCGGGTACCATCCGCACATGATCCGCTTACTTCCCGCATCGTGGGCACAGCCCCATGCGGGAAGTAAGCGGATCAATGCTTTCCTATGTGTGCAGAATCGCCGCGATTCTGCACAAAAGTGACATGCTGCGGAATGTAAACCGCTGCGTTTCTGCACGTTTTTCCCCGCAGCATATGCACAGCGGATTGCGGTTTCCATAGGTTTACATGTAACTGTAAACGCAATGGAAACTGCTGCGGATCCGCAGCTGCAGAAATTTCTGCGGTTCCGCGGTAAAAACCGCAACATGTGCACATAGCCTAAAAACATCAGCTCGGCATGCAAAAAAATAAGCCCTCACCCAACCCCAGATCACGAAAAAATGGAAACGCTACGGGTATCGGAAAATTGCGCAATTTTTTTTTTTCTTTTTTTTTTTAGCAAAGTTTAGAATATTTTTTCACCACTTAGATAAAAAAATAACCTAGACATGTTTGGCGTCTATGAACTCGTAATGACCTGGAGAATCACAATAACAGGTCATTTCTAGCATTTAGTGAACCTAGCAAAAACAGCCAAGCAAAAAACAAGTGTGGGATTGCACTTTTTTTGCAATTTCACCACACTTGGAATTTTTTCCCCGTTTTCTAGTATGACATGGTAAAACCAATGGTGTTGTTCAAAAGTACAACTTGTCCCGCAAAAAATAAGCCCTCACATGGCCATATTGACGGAATAATAAAAAAAAGTTAAGGCTCTGGGAAGGAGGGGAGCGAAAAATGAAAATGCAAAAACAAAAAAGGGCTGTGTCTTGAAGGGGTTAAGTTTAATACGGCAATCTGTACACTCATGTGCAAATAAACATTATTAAAGATAAGTCCCAAGTCTCCAAGTTCTTTAGTTTTCACCTGAAACAATAAGGACATTATGGAAACAGATATTATATGCATCACTCCAAGGACCTTAGTCAGATATCTCACTCGACACCAGTAATATTACTTAGCACCCCCAAATAAGGACACAAAATCCATGCCTTGGTAAATTTTCCAGTCCTCCCATATTTTACAGAATTTATGCAAGGCCCTCCTCTCTTGATATACTCCTTGTTCCAGACTTAGCAGTAGATTAATTTTTTTCCATACATTCCCTAAACGTAGGTGGCGCCCTGTCCAACCAGTGTGCTGCTATAATTTTCCTTGCCTGATGTAAGGTTCTTTTAAGTGTCAATTTTATATTTGCATCTTCAGCAACCTCGTCCACAAAACCTAAGACACAAACCAGAGGATGCATAGGAATCACAACCCTAAACACCATGTTTATGTGGTCTGACTTGGGTCCAGATGGAACCACATGACCAAAACATATGTAGCAAATCAGCATTGCCCGAACCACATCTCGGACACAAGTCCTCCTCTTACCTCACTTTTATGCAGGAATTAGGGAATCCTGTATACCCGATGCAGCTGGTACTTCTGTGACAGTCTTTGTGCCTTACTAGTGGACAACTGGGGAATCGAGGATAATCTGTCATCCTCTGCTCATTTTAAAATACCCCAGCATCCTGCTCCCATTTCACTTTGAGCTTCATCGTATGCTTATCTATAACCTGGGAGTAGTTGATAAAATCTAGAAATTACACCAGCGACACAATTCTGGTTCCCAATAAAAAACAAAAAATTATTGTGGGTTATAAGCGGAGTAAGGGACTCCTGTTTATGCCATGTGTGTCTCAATTGAAGGTACTGAAAAAAGTACTTATGTGGTAGCTGGAATTCATCTTTTAACCCCTTCATGACCCAGCCTATTTTGACCTTAGTGACCTGGCCGTTTTTTGCAATTCTGACCAGTGTCCCTTTATGAGGTAATAACTCAGGAACGCTTCAACGGATCCTAGCGGTTCTGAGATTGTTTTTTCGTGACGTATTGGGCTTCGTGTTAGTGGTAAATTTAGGTCGATAATTTTTGCGTTTATTTGTGAAAAAAAAGGAAATTTGGCGAAAATTTTGCAATTTTGAATTTTTATTCTGTTAAACAAGAGTTATGTGACACAAAATAGTTAATAAATAACATTACCCACATGTCTACTTTACATCCGGACAATTTTGGAAACAAAAATTTTTTTGCTAGGAAGTTATAAGGGTTAAAATTTGACCAGCGATTTCTCATTTTTAGGGACCACCTCACATTTGAAGTCAATTTGAGGGGTCTATATGGCTGCAAATACCCAAAAGTGACACCATTCTAAAAACTGCACCCCTCAAGGTACTCAAAACCACATTCAAGAAATTTATTAACCCTTCAGGTGCTTCACAGCAGCAGAAGCAACATGGAAGGAAAAAATGAACATTTAACTTTTTAGTCACAAAAATGTTTTAGCAACATTTTTTTTATTTTCCCAAGGGCAAAAAGAGAAACTGGACCCCAAAAGTTATTCTACAATTTGTCCTGAGTACGTCAATACCCCATATGTAGGGGGGAACCACTGTTTGGGCGCACGACAGGGCTCGGAAGGGAAGGAGCGCTATTCGACTTTTTCAATTAAAAATTGGATCCAATCTTTAGCGGACACCATGTCGCGTTTGGAGAGCCCCTGTGTGCCTAAACATGGGAGCTCCCCCACAGGTGACCCCATTTTGGAAACTAGACCCCCCAAGGAGCTTACCTAGATGCATAGTTAGCACTTTGAACCCCCAGGTGCTTCACAAATTGATCCGTAAAAATGAAAAAGTACTTTTTTTTCACAAAAAAATTTTTTAGCCTCAATTTTTTCATTTTCACATGGGCAACAGAATAAAATGGATCCTGAAATGTGTTGGGCAATTTCTCCTGAGTACATCGATACCTCATATGTGGTCACAAACCACTGTTTGTGCACACGGCAAGGCTCGGAAGGGAAGGAGCGCCATTTGACTTTTGAATGAAAAATTAGCTCCAATCGTTAGCGGACACCATGTCGCGTTTGGAGAGCCCCTGTGTGCCTAAACATTGGAGTTCCCCCACATGTGACTCCATTTTGAAAACTAGACCCCCCAAGGAGCTTATCTAGATGCATAGTGAGCACTTTGAGCCCCCAGGTGCTTCACAAATTGATCCGTAAAAATGAAAAAGTACTTTTTTTTTCAGAAAAAAATTCTTTTAGCCTCAATTTGTTAATTTCCACATGGGCAACAGGATAAAATGGATCCTAAAATTTATTGGGCAATTTCTCCTGAGTACACCGATACCTCACATGTGGGGGTAAACCACTGTTTGGGCACACGGCAGGGCTCGGAAGGGAAGGAGCGCGCCATTTGACTTTTTGAATGAAAAATTAGCTCCAATCGTTAGCGGACACCATGTCGTGTTTGGAGAGCCCCTGTGTGCCTAAACATTGGAGCTCCCCCACATGTGACCCCCATTTTGGAAACTAGACCTCCCATGGAACTAATCTAGATGTGCGGAGACCACTTTAAACCCCAAAGTTCTTCACAGAAGTTTATAACGCAGAGCCGTGAAAATAAAAAATCATTTTTCTTTCCTCAAAAATTATTTTTTAGCCCGCAATTTTTTATTTTCACAAGAGTAACAGGAGAAATTGGACCCCAAAAGTTGTTTTTCAGTTTGTCCTGAGTACACTGATACCCCATATATGGGGGTAAACCACTGTTTGGGCACACGTCGGGGCTCGGAAGGGAAGTAGACTTTTGAAAAGCAGACTTTGATGGAATGGTCTGCGGGCGTCACGTTGCGATTGCAGAGCCCCTAATGTGCCTAAACAGTAGAAACCCCCCAGCTGTGACCCCATTGTGGAAACTAGACCCCCCAAGGATCTTATCTAGATATGTGGTGAGACACTTTGAACCCCCAAGTGCTTCACAGAAGTTTACAACGCACAGCCGTGAAAATAAAAAATAATTTTTCTTTCCTCAAAAATTGTTTTAGCAAGCAATTTTTTATTTTCACAAGGGTAACCTGAGAAATTGGACCCCAATAATTGTTGCCCAGTTTGTTCTGAGTACGCTGGTACCCCATATGTGGGGGTAAACCATTGTTTTGGCGCACGTCGGTGCTCGGAAGGGAGGGAGCACCATTTGATTTTTTTGAATACAAGATTGACTGGAATCAATGGTGGCGCCATGTTGCGTTTGGAGACCCCTGATGTGCCTAAACAGTGGAAACCCCGCAATTCTAATGCCAACACTAACCCACCCCTAACCCTAATCCCAACTCTAGCCATAACCCTAATCACAACCCTAACCCCAACACACCCCTAACCACAACCCTAATCCCAACCCTAACCACAGCCTAATCTTAACCCTTTTTCCAACCCTAGCCCTAATTCCAGCCCTAACCCTAAGGCTATGTGCCCACGTTGCGGATTCGTGTGAGATTTTTCCGCACCATTTTTGAAAAATCTGCAGGTAAAACTGCGTTTTACCTGCGGATTTACAGCGGATTTCCAGTGTTTTTTGTGCGGATTTCACCTGCGGATTCCTATTGAGGAACAGGTGTAAAACGCTGCGGAATCCGCACAAAGAATTGAAATGCTGCGGAAAATACAGCACAGCGTTTCCACGCGGTATTTTCCGCACCATGGGCACAGCGGATTTGGTTTTCCATAGGTTTACATGGTACTGTAAACCTGATGGAAAACTGCTACGAAATCAGCAGCGGCCAATCCGTGGCGGATCCGCAGCCAAATCCGCACCGTGTGCACATAGCCTAATTCTAACCCTAACCCTAGTTCTAACCCTAATTCGAGCCCTAACCCTAGCCCTAGCCCTAACCCTAGCCCTAGTGTAAAAAAATAAATAAATAAAAAAAAATATTTTCTAATTGTCCCTACCTATGGGGGTGATAAGGGGGGGGTTATTTATTATTTTTTTATTTTGATCGCTGTGATAGGTTCTATCACAGCGATCAAAATGTACCTGTAACGAATCTGCCGGCTGGCAGATTCGGCGGGCGCACTGCGCATGCGCCCGCCATTTTGGAAGATGGCGGCGCCCATACAGCACACGGACGGACACGGGAGGGACACCGGAGGTCGGTAAGTATGAGTGAGGGGGATCGGACAGCGGGGGGGAAATCGGACTGCGGGAGGAGCGGACAGGAGGACGGAGGGGAGCGGAGGACAGCAATGACAGGACGGAGGATGGAGAGGAGGAGATCGGTGGAGGGGGGCAGATCGTGATCTCCAGCCATGGCTGATGCTATTGCAGCCTCAGCCATGGCTGGATTGTAATATTTCACCAATTTTCATTGGTGAAATATTACTATCGCTCTGATTGAAAGTGAAACGTCACTTTCAACAGCCAATCAGAGCGATCGTAGCCACAGGGGGGTGAAGCCACCCCCCTTGGGCTCAAGTACCATTCCCCCTGTCCCTGCAGGTCGGATGAAATTACAGTTAACCCTTTCACCCGGCCTGCAGGAGCGCGATCCGACCATGACGCATATGCTGCGTCACAGGTCGGATTGGCACAGGTTTTCATGACGCATACGCTGTCAAAGGTCGGGAAGGGGTTAACTGCTAAAAACTCCATCCAACTGAAGTTGATCTACAAATAGGATCCCTGCTTGTCGCCAGGGGTTAAAGCTCTCTAACCTGAATATTTCCGGCAACTTTGGGTTTTGCCATATAGGAGTAACTGGAGGAAACCCATCAATATTAAGGAGTTGCTTAGTTTTTTTCCTATGTTCTAATCATAAGGACTAGAGTAGGGAGCTTTGTCTTAGTTTCCCCCAAATAACTTGCTTTCAAGAATGAGATAATTGGGTTCCCCCCTGTATACCCCTGGACAATGGAAGCTGTAGAGCCCTGAAGCAGTTTAACCCCTTCCCGACCTGTGACTCCACGTAGGCGTCATGAAAGTCGGTGCCAATCCGACCTGTGACGCCTATGTGGCGTCATGGAGGGATCACGTCCCTGCAGATTGGGTGAAAGGGTTAACTCCAATTTCACCCGATCTGCAGGGACAGGGGGAGTGATACTTTAGCCCAAGGGGGGTGGCTTTGCCCCCACGTGGCTACGATCGCTCTGATTGGCTGTTGAAAGTGCAACAGCCAATCAGAGCAATTTGTAATATTTCACCTATGCTCCCCCCACTGACTGACAGTGGCGATCTGCCGCCGCTGTCAGTCTTTCCTTCCCTTTGTTCAGTGCTCCGCTGCTTTCCTCTCCCCTCCGGTGCCCCACCCACTGTCCGATTCCACACACACACACACCCCCCCCCCCCCCCCCCCCCCCCCCCCGTACCGCTGGAGTCCCGGGAGTTCAGTCCGGCATCTTAGATGGGCGCCGCCATCTTCCAAAATGGCGGGCGCATGTGTAGTGCGCCCGCCGAATCGGCTGGCAGATTCGTTACAGGTACATTTTGATCACTGTGATCACCCCCATAGGTAGGGAAAATAATGAAATACATAAAATTATATTTATTTTCATTTTTCCACTCTAGGGTTAGAACTAGGGTTAGGGTTGCAATTAGGGTTAGAATTAGGCTATCCGCTGCGGATTTGTGGCAGTTTTCCATCACGTTTACAGTACCATGTAAACCTATGGAAAACCAAATCCGCTGTGCCCATGGTGCGGAAAATACCGTGCGGAAACGCTGCGTTGTATTTTCCGCAACATGTCAATTTTGTGCGGATTCCGCAACGTTTTACACCTGTTCCTCAATAGAAATCCGCAGGTGAAATCCGCACAAAAACACTGGAAATCCGCAAGTAAAACGCAGTGCGTTTTACCTGCGGATTTTTCAAAAATGGTGCGGAAAAATCCGCACACGAATCCGCAACATGGGCACATAGCCTTAGGGTTAGGGTTGGAATTAGGGTTAGGGTTGGACTTGGGGTTAAGATTAGGGTTAGGGGTGTGTTGAGGTTAGGGTTAGGCTTAGGCTTGTGGTTAGGGTTATGGTTAGGGTTGGGATTAGGGTTGGTTGTGTGTTGGGGTTAGGGTTGGGGGTTAGGGTTGGGGTTAGGGTTGTGATTAGGGGTGTGTTGGGGTTAGGGTTGGGGTTAAGGTTAGGGTTGGGATTGGGGTTAGGGGTGTGTTGGGGTTAGGGTTGTGATTACGGTTATGGTTGGGATTAGAGTTAGGGGTGTGTTGGGGTTAGTGTTAGAGTTAGAATTGAGGGGTTTCCACTGTTTAGGCACATCAGGGGGTCTCGATTCACGACATGGCGCCACCATTGATTCCAGCCAAACTTGCATTCAAAAAGTCAAATGGTGCTCCCTCCCTTCCGAGCCTCGACGTGTGCCCAAACAGTGGTTTACCCCCACATATGGGGTATCAGCGTACTCAGGAAAAATTGTACAACAATTTTGGGGGTCTAATTTCTCCTGTTACCATTGGAAAAATAAAAAAATGGGGGCTAAAAAAATTATTTTTGTGGGAAAAAAAAGATTTTTTATTTTCACGGCTCTGCATTATAAAATTCTGCGAAGCACTTGGGGGTTCAAAGTGCTCACCACAAATCTAAATAAGCTCCTTGGGGGGGGGGGGGTGTCTAGTTTCCAAAATGGGGTCACTTGTGGTGGGTTTCTACTGTTTAGGTACATCAGGGGCTCTGCAAATGTAACATGATGCCCGCAGACCATTCCATCATAGTCTGCATTCCAAAACATCACTACTTCCCTTCCGAGCTATGCCATGCGCCCAAATAGTGGTTTACCCCCACATATGGGATATGAGCGTACTCAGGACAAACTGGACAACAACTTTTGGGGTCCAATTTCTCCTGTTACCCTTGTGAAAATAAAAATTGTGGGCTAAAAAATAATTTTTGAGGAAAGAAAAATGATTTTTTATTTTCATAGCTCTGCGTTATAAACTTCTGTGAAGCACTTGGGGGTTTAAAGTGCTCATCACACATCTACATGAGTTCCTTGGGGGGTCTAGTTTTCCAAATGGTGTCACTTGTGGGGGAGTTCAAATGTTTAGGCACTCAGGGGCTCTCCAAACGTGTCATGGTGACCGCTAACGATTGGAGCAAATTTTTCATTCAAAAAGTCAAATGGCGCTCCTTCCCTTCCGAGCCCTGTCCTGCGCCCAAACAGTGATTCCCCCCCCCACACACACACACACACATATGGGGTATCGACGTACTCAGGACAAATTATACAACAACTTTCGGGGTCCAGTTTATCTTTTTACCCTTGGGAAAATAAAAAAATTGTTGCTAAAAGTTCATTTTTGTGACTAAAAAGTTAAATGTTCATTTTCTTCCTTCCATGTTGCTTCTGCTGCTGTGAAGCAGCACCTGAAGGGTTAATAAACTTCTTAAATGTGGTTTTGAGCACCTTGAGGGGTGCAGTTTTTAGAATGGTGTCACTTTTGGGTATTTTCAGCCATATAGACACCTCAAAGTGACTTCAAATGTGAGATGGTCCCTAAAAAAAAATGGTTTTGTAAATTTTGTTGTAAAAATGAGAAATCGCTGGTCAAATTTTAACCCTTATAACTTCCTAGCAAAAAAAAATGTTGTTTCCAGAATTATGCTGATGTAATGTAGACATGTGGGAAATGTTATTTATTAACTATTTTGTGTCACATAACTCTCTGGTTTAACAGAATAAAAATTCAAAATGTGAAAATTTCGCAATTTTCAACAAATTTCCGTTTTTTTCCACAAATAAACGCAAAAAATTATCGACCTAAATTTATCACTAACATGAAGCTTAAAATGTCACGATAAAACAGTCTCAGAATCGATAGGATCCGTTGAAGCATTCCTGAGTTATTACCTCATAAAGGGACAGTGGCCAGAATTGCAAAAACGGCCAGGTCATTAAGGTCAAAATAGGCTGGGTCATGAAGGGGTTAAGCTGTTGCAAGAGTGAGGCTAGAAAATACAGCCATGGGTTAGGGGCAGCAAAACCTCCCTCCTCATTCCCCCTCTGTAATGTGTCATATTTAAACCGAGCTGTGCCTTTTTTCCAAATTATTTCTCTGAAATAACCATTATCTTTAGTGGGTCCCACAAATTTGGTAAAAATTATTCTCGTGCCCCAGCTGTTATGTCATCAGGGTGGATTCCTCTGAACATAGCTTGAAGTTTGTAAAAGTGTTTCAGAGAAATAATTTGGAAAAAAGCCACAACCCCCAGGTGCTTCACAAATTGATCCGTAAAAATGAAAAAGTACTTTTTTTTCACAAAAAAATTTTTTAGCCTCAATTTTTTTCATTTTCACATGGGCAACAGAATAAAATGGATCCTGAAATGTGTTGGGCAATTTCTCCTGAGTACATCGATACCTCATATGTGGTCACAAACCACTGTTTGTGCACACGGCAAGGCTCGGAAGGGAAGGAGCGCCATTTGACTTTTGAATGAAAAATTAGCTCCAATCGTTAGCGGACACCATGTCGCGTTTGGAGAGCCCCTGTGTGCCTAAACATTGGAGTTCCCCCACATGTGACTCCATTTTGAAAACTAGACCCCCCAAGGAGCTTATCTAGATGCATAGTGAGCACTTTGAGCCCCCAGGTGCTTCACAAATTGATCCGTAAAAATGAAAAAGTACTTTTTTTTTCAGAAAAAAATTCTTTTAGCCTCAATTTGTTAATTTCCACATGGGCAACAGGATAAAATGGATCCTAAAATTTATTGGGCAATTTCTCCTGAGTACACCGATACCTCACATGTGGGGGTAAACCACTGTTTGGGCACACGGCAGGGCTCGGAAGGGAAGGAGCGCGCCATTTGACTTTTTGAATGAAAAATTAGCTCCAATCGTTAGCGGACACCATGTCGTGTTTGGAGAGCCCCTGTGTGCCTAAACATTGGAGCTCCCCCACATGTGACCCCCATTTTGGAAACTAGACCTCCCATGGAACTAATCTAGATGTGCGGAGACCACTTTAAACCCCAAAGTTCTTCACAGAAGTTTATAACGCAGAGCCGTGAAAATAAAAAATCATTTTTCTTTCCTCAAAAATTATTTTTTAGCCCGCAATTTTTTATTTTCACAAGAGTAACAGGAGAAATTGGACCCCAAAAGTTGTTTTTCAGTTTGTCCTGAGTACACTGATACCCCATATATGGGGGTAAACCACTGTTTGGGCACACGTCGGGGCTCGGAAGGGAAGTAGACTTTTGAAAAGCAGACTTTGATGGAATGGTCTGCGGGCGTCACGTTGCGATTGCAGAGCCCCTAATGTGCCTAAACAGTAGAAACCCCCCAGCTGTGACCCCATTGTGGAAACTAGACCCCCCAAGGATCTTATCTAGATATGTGGTGAGACACTTTGAACCCCCAAGTGCTTCACAGAAGTTTACAACGCACAGCCGTGAAAATAAAAAATAATTTTTCTTTCCTCAAAAATTGTTTTAGCAAGCAATTTTTTATTTTCACAAGGGTAACCTGAGAAATTGGACCCCAATAATTGTTGCCCAGTTTGTTCTGAGTACGCTGGTACCCCATATGTGGGGGTAAACCATTGTTTTGGCGCACGTCGGTGCTCGGAAGGGAGGGAGCACCATTTGATTTTTTTGAATACAAGATTGACTGGAATCAATGGTGGCGCCATGTTGCGTTTGGAGACCCCTGATGTGCCTAAACAGTGGAAACCCCGCAATTCTAATGCCAACACTAACCCACCCCTAACCCTAATCCCAACTCTAGCCATAACCCTAATCACAACCCTAACCCCAACACACCCCTAACCACAACCCTAATCCCAACCCTAACCACAGCCTAATCTTAACCCTTTTTCCAACCCTAGCCCTAATTCCAGCCCTAACCCTAAGGCTATGTGCCCACGTTGCGGATTCGTGTGAGATTTTTCCGCACCATTTTTGAAAAATCTGCAGGTAAAACTGCGTTTTACCTGCGGATTTACAGCGGATTTCCAGTGTTTTTTGTGCGGATTTCACCTGCGGATTCCTATTGAGGAACAGGTGTAAAACGCTGCGGAATCCGCACAAAGAATTGAAATGCTGCGGAAAATACAGCACAGCGTTTCCACGCGGTATTTTCCGCACCATGGGCACAGCGGATTTGGTTTTCCATAGGTTTACATGGTACTGTAAACCTGATGGAAAACTGCTACGAAATCAGCAGCGGCCAATCCGTGGCGGATCCGCAGCCAAATCCGCACCGTGTGCACATAGCCTAATTCTAACCCTAACCCTAGTTCTAACCCTAATTCGAGCCCTAACCCTAGCCCTAGCCCTAACCCTAGCCCTAGTGTAAAAAAATAAATAAATAAATAAAAAAAAATATTTTCTTTATTTTATTATTGTCCCTACCTATGGGGGTGATAAGGGGGGGGTTATTTATTATTTTTTTATTTTGATCGCTGTGATAGGTTCTATCACAGCGATCAAAATGTACCTGTAACGAATCTGCCGGCTGGCAGATTCGGCGGGCGCACTGCGCATGCGCCCGCCATTTTGGAAGATGGCGGCGCCCATACAGCACACGGACGGACACGGGAGGGACACCGGAGGTCGGTAAGTATGAGTGAGGGGGATCGGACAGCGGGGGGGAAATCGGACTGCGGGAGGAGCGGACAGGAGGACGGAGGGGAGCGGAGGACAGCAATGACAGGACGGAGGATGGAGAGGAGGAGATCGGTGGAGGGGGGCAGATCGTGATCTCCAGCCATGGCTGATGCTATTGCAGCCTCAGCCATGGCTGGATTGTAATATTTCACCAATTTTCATTGGTGAAATATTACTATCGCTCTGATTGAAAGTGAAACGTCACTTTCAACAGCCAATCAGAGCGATCGTAGCCACAGGGGGTGAAGCCACCCCCCTTGGGCTCAAGTACCATTCCCCCTGTCCCTGCAGGTCGGATGAAATTACAGTTAACCCTTTCACCCGGCCTGCAGGAGCGCGATCCGACCATGACGCATATGCTGCGTCACAGGTCGGATTGGCACAGGTTTTCATGACGCATACGCTGTCAAAGGTCGGGAAGGGGTTAACTGCTAAAAACTCCATCCAACTGAAGTTGATCTACAAATAGGATCCCTGCTTGTCGCCAGGGGTTAAAGCTCTCTAACCTGAATATTTCCGGCAACTTTGGGTTTTGCCATATAGGAGTAACTGGAGGAAACCCATCAATATTAAGGAGTTGCTTAGTTTTTTTCCTATGTTCTAATCATAAGGACTAGAGTAGGGAGCTTTGTCTTAGTTTCCCCCAAATAACTTGCTTTCAAGAATGAGATAATTGGGTTCCCCCCTGTATACCCCTGGACAATGGAAGCTGTAGAGCCCTGAAGCAGTTTAACCCCTTCCCGACCTGTGACTCCACGTAGGCGTCATGAAAGTCGGTGCCAATCCGACCTGTGACGCCTATGTGGCGTCATGGAGGGATCACGTCCCTGCAGATTGGGTGAAAGGGTTAACTCCAATTTCACCCGATCTGCAGGGACAGGGGGAGTGATACTTTAGCCCAAGGGGGGTGGCTTTGCCCCCACGTGGCTACGATCGCTCTGATTGGCTGTTGAAAGTGCAACAGCCAATCAGAGCAATTTGTAATATTTCACCTATGCTCCCCCCACTGACTGACAGTGGCGATCTGCCGCCGCTGTCAGTCTTTCCTTCCCTTTGTTCAGTGCTCCGCTGCTTTCCTCTCCCCTCCGGTGCCCCACCCACTGTCCGATTCCACACACACACACACCCCCCCCCCCCCCCCCCCCCCCGTACCGCTGGAGTCCCGGGAGTTCAGTCCGGCATCTTAGATGGGCGCCGCCATCTTCCAAAATGGCGGGCGCATGTGTAGTGCGCCCGCCGAATCGGCTGGCAGATTCGTTACAGGTACATTTTGATCACTGTGATCACCCCCATAGGTAGGGAAAATAATGAAATACATAAAATTATATTTATTTTCATTTTTCCACTCTAGGGTTAGAACTAGGGTTAGGGTTGCAATTAGGGTTAGAATTAGGCTATCCGCTGCGGATTTGTGGCAGTTTTCCATCACGTTTACAGTACCATGTAAACCTATGGAAAACCAAATCCGCTGTGCCCATGGTGCGGAAAATACCGTGCGGAAACGCTGCGTTGTATTTTCCGCAACATGTCAATTTTGTGCGGATTCCGCAACGTTTTACACCTGTTCCTCAATAGAAATCCGCAGGTGAAATCCGCACAAAAACACTGGAAATCCGCAAGTAAAACGCAGTGCGTTTTACCTGCGGATTTTTCAAAAATGGTGCGGAAAAATCCGCACACGAATCCGCAACATGGGCACATAGCCTTAGGGTTAGGGTTGGAATTAGGGTTAGGGTTGGACTTGGGGTTAAGATTAGGGTTAGGGGTGTGTTGAGGTTAGGGTTAGGCTTAGGCTTGTGGTTAGGGTTATGGTTAGGGTTGGGATTAGGGTTGGTTGTGTGTTGGGGTTAGGGTTGGGGGTTAGGGTTGGGGTTAGGGTTGTGATTAGGGGTGTGTTGGGGTTAGGGTTGGGGTTAAGGTTAGGGTTGGGATTGGGGTTAGGGGTGTGTTGGGGTTAGGGTTGTGATTACGGTTATGGTTGGGATTAGAGTTAGGGGTGTGTTGGGGTTAGTGTTAGAGTTAGAATTGAGGGGTTTCCACTGTTTAGGCACATCAGGGGGTCTCGATTCACGACATGGCGCCACCATTGATTCCAGCCAAACTTGCATTCAAAAAGTCAAATGGTGCTCCCTCCCTTCCGAGCCTCGACGTGTGCCCAAACAGTGGTTTACCCCCACATATGGGGTATCAGCGTACTCAGGAAAAATTGTACAACAATTTTGGGGGTCTAATTTCTCCTGTTACCATTGGAAAAATAAAAAAATGGGGGCTAAAAAAATTATTTTTGTGGGAAAAAAAAGATTTTTTATTTTCACGGCTCTGCATTATAAAATTCTGCGAAGCACTTGGGGGTTCAAAGTGCTCACCACAAATCTAAATAAGCTCCTTGGGGGGGGGGGGGGTGTCTAGTTTCCAAAATGGGGTCACTTGTGGTGGGTTTCTACTGTTTAGGTACATCAGGGGCTCTGCAAATGTAACATGATGCCCGCAGACCATTCCATCATAGTCTGCATTCCAAAACATCACTACTTCCCTTCCGAGCTATGCCATGCGCCCAAATAGTGGTTTACCCCCACATATGGGATATGAGCGTACTCAGGACAAACTGGACAACAACTTTTGGGGTCCAATTTCTCCTGTTACCCTTGTGAAAATAAAAAATTGTGGGCTAAAAAATAATTTTTGAGGAAAGAAAAATGATTTTTTATTTTCATAGCTCTGCGTTATAAACTTCTGTGAAGCACTTGGGGGTTTAAAGTGCTCATCACACATCTACATGAGTTCCTTGGGGGGTCTAGTTTTCCAAATGGTGTCACTTGTGGGGGAGTTCAAATGTTTAGGCACTCAGGGGCTCTCCAAACGTGTCATGGTGACCGCTAACGATTGGAGCAAATTTTTCATTCAAAAAGTCAAATGGCGCTCCTTCCCTTCCGAGCCCTGTCCTGCGCCCAAACAGTGATTCCCCCCCCCCACACACACACACACATATGGGGTATCGACGTACTCAGGACAAATTATACAACAACTTTCGGGGTCCAGTTTATCTTTTTACCCTTGGGAAAATAAAAAAATTGTTGCTAAAAGTTCATTTTTGTGACTAAAAAGTTAAATGTTCATTTTCTTCCTTCCATGTTGCTTCTGCTGCTGTGAAGCAGCACCTGAAGGGTTAATAAACTTCTTAAATGTGGTTTTGAGCACCTTGAGGGGTGCAGTTTTTAGAATGGTGTCACTTTTGGGTATTTTCAGCCATATAGACACCTCAAAGTGACTTCAAATGTGAGATGGTCCCTAAAAAAAAATGGTTTTGTAAATTTTGTTGTAAAAATGAGAAATCGCTGGTCAAATTTTAACCCTTATAACTTCCTAGCAAAAAAAAATGTTGTTTCCAGAATTATGCTGATGTAATGTAGACATGTGGGAAATGTTATTTATTAACTATTTTGTGTCACATAACTCTCTGGTTTAACAGAATAAAAATTCAAAATGTGAAAATTTCGCAATTTTCAACAAATTTCCGTTTTTTTCCACAAATAAACGCAAAAAATTATCGACCTAAATTTATCACTAACATGAAGCTTAAAATGTCACGATAAAACAGTCTCAGAATCGATAGGATCCGTTGAAGCATTCCTGAGTTATTACCTCATAAAGGGACAGTGGCCAGAATTGCAAAAACGGCCAGGTCATTAAGGTCAAAATAGGCTGGGTCATGAAGGGGTTAAGCTGTTGCAAGAGTGAGGCTAGAAAATACAGCCATGGGTTAGGGGCAGCAAAACCTCCCTCCTCATTCCCCCTCTGTAATGTGTCATATTTAAACCGAGCTGTGCCTTTTTTCCAAATTATTTCTCTGAAACACTTTTACAAACTTCAAGCTATGTTCAGAGGAATCCACCCTGATGACATAACAGCTGGGGCACGAGAATAATTTTTACCAAATTTGTGGGACCCACTAAAGATAATGGTTATTTACACCGGGTGTTAATTTTTGTTTGGAATTTCATGTTTAGCCGATCCAAATTCAGAAGTATAAAGGATATAACGTTTGTTGAAACTTGAATGCCCAAATATTTAAACTCCTTCCCCACTTTAAGTCTCATTTGACTTGCCATTTTCTCCCGGCTCTACTGACATGGGCATATCTGGGTTAGGAAGTGGTGGGGGCGAGATGCCAGAACTCTGTGTTCCCTACACCAGACATCTTACTCTAGTACCTTACTGGAGTGAAATTTCTGACTTGGCACACGCCATTCATTAGACTCTCCAAGCATGCACCTCTTCATGAATCAGGAGCATCTGACCCCAGTACACTCCCTCATCAAGACCGGCATGAACATCGACTTTATTGATGAATTTGACCTTTTAGTTATCACTTGATTTGCTCCAAGATGCATACATGTGTCCTACAGATGTGACATTTAAGGCAAACTTACTATGATATTGGTAATTGAGCTATGTTTGTGTATAGGTGATGGTATGACTGGTATTATGCCGAAGTACAGAATTTGCATTGTGACGTTCCAAAACTCTATGCTTGAATGTTTAAAAGCTTTTGTCCTTGAATATTTAATCTTCCTGTACATATTATCATTATTGTCTTTATTTTTATATAAAGGTTACAAATTACGATGGTGCAACAGGACTTCCGCTTGTGCAGTTATGGAGTATGATGGCGGATGAGGTGAGATTTTACAATAACTGCAGTGTTTTATGCTTCTGACATGGTTTATTAGTATAGTAGTTTTGTATTAAAAAGATTACTAAACAAAGTACTAGAGCAAAAGGAGATCTGAGGGATCATTTGTGCAGAGTTCCAAGCCAACCTATGGATACTTATAGGCCAAGCAATGTTCCTGTGGGATTTTTAAATATGCAAATCTCATATGGCTGATATATAGCCAAATCCAAATTATTGTTTAGCATTGATGAGGGGCAAACATCCTGAAATACAAGTAGAAAAATAGTTTCTGGTTTGACTTTTTTTTTGGTCATGTGCATTTTAGGGTTGAAACCTCCAGTAGGCGGAGCTAGAGTTCCTGTCCTCTTCCTCCCTGAAAAATAAATTTCTCTTTACCTTTTTGTCTGACATTATGCATTATACTTTGGGTATGCACTGTCATTGTGAATGGAGGGGATCTGACAGAAGCAATATCCTCAAACTTGGTTACTCACTATGGTGCAATTGAGAGATTATATTAATAAAGGGAAGATCTAAGGGAGCAGCTTAATGGCCCCATTTATCATTGAACACGCAGTGAAGGTGGTCAGTCATTGAGGATTTATAATGAATATTAATTTATACCTTATTCACACCATGTAAAGAATACTAAATATTTTTTCACACAAAACCATGTATCGAACATACTCGAATGTTGTGTAACATTCTGCCTGCAAAATTTTGATACATTGCTCTGCCATCAGTTTTTACTAGTCATGTTGAAAAATCAAGGCTTACATTTTAGAAGTTCTTATAGTGTTACCTTATATATTTCTGTATAGATTTGTACAGCGTAGACATGTGAATGGGGTTGTACCAAATTTGAAAGTTATCCTCAACATTAGGATAGAAAACTTCCTGATAGCTGGTATCCCCACCAACCTGAAGAAGAGCACTGTGTGACTGGAGCTGTGGTTGACTATGTGCATTTTTGTTCCATTCATTCTCTATGGGTCTGCTGGAGATGGCACCACTGCTCCATTCACAGAGGGATCCACAGTTCTCAATATCAGTGGGAGTCCCAATGGTCTGACCCCAGTGGTTGGGAAATTATCTCATGTGGGGGAGGACTTCCAAACTTTTTACAATCCTTTTAAGTATTAATGTTTTTTTTTTTTTGTTTTTTTTTTGTTAACTTTTTTTTCTTCTTTTGTTTTTACAAATCCCATAGGTGGTGTCTATCAACAGGACTCTTGTGGAAAGAGGATTTGCACAGTGGATAGATAGCTATTAGCACTTGTAAAATGGTTTACTCCTTAATAACATCTTGCACCACTACAGGCTTGGTATGCAGTTTAGTTTTGTTTTTGTTTTTTTTCTGGTTTATGTATAGAAATCATACAAAAGACTGATTTTTAAAAGCCATATATTTGTAGCTATGTCCATCTTATTGTTCTGCCCACAAAAATGCAACCAGCAACTATCTTTACCAAACTACTGTCTTTTGGACATCTGTGTTCCCTTTGGATGAGCGATTCGGGATGAAGCCTGCTAAGAGTCAAATGGCATATTTACATGAAATATAGAATATGCAAATATATAAGAAGTGGTCTAACTGGAGGAATGTCAGATAAATTATATGTGACATTAAATGATTATTGTCTTTGTACGTTACGCGGCGCACTCTGCCTGCCAAGCCTGACTGTAATTTATTTTGTTGTGCAAATCTTTGTAAATATATTGATATAAGAACTGATCACTTCAATATTTTTGTATCTGAACGCTGAAAAATGAAAGGGAGTTTTGCTATTTCCACACTACTTGTCATCTGTCCCCCAAACGGTAGCACAGGAACTCGGTGATGCCTTTGGAATGGGTCTTCTGTGCACTGATGTGTGGTGTTTAGATTTGCCATATAGTTTGATGTTGCTGTGATTGAATTATTTGCTACTCTGCTGTACAGATGTAAAAAGTTACAAAAATGAAATACATTTGTGTGCTCTTTTTTATTTCTTGACAAATGGATTTTTAAATGTCTAAGTAATATATAAATCCACTGGAAAGGTATTGTAAAATGCATATTTTTTTCTTAAGCCTGTTGTGAGCGGGGTTGATTAAAAATAAAGCACTGAAAGGGAAGCATTAATGCCTGAATTATGTGACTTCTTTCAAAACACTAAAAGAAAAAATATTACATTGATGTAGAAAACCTGCACAACTGAAAAGTTTCTTGAAATATAATTGCAGATATTTTTTAACAGCTTGTGCTTGATAATTGAGACTTCTGGTAACATTAAAAATTACACAAACTACCTGTTTTTCAGCCACCCATGACTGCACCATGAGAGGGGATCCACCCTTCGAGGACAGGAATTCTCTAAGATAAAAAGTGAGGCTCGTCTGCGCTTCCGTTTGTTTACTCTCAGTAAATCGGCGGTGGAAGAGGATTCCTGGCCCTGGGGCGGCTGATGTTTGATAGGCACAGGTTTTGCTGCGGCCGTCGCCAGAGTTTGCTGGAAGCACCACAATGGCCCCACTAGGGTGTCCTCCATGAGCAAGCGTGAGCGGGGCACCAGCAGCTGATTACTGGTACCTGTCAGCTACGCTTCCTAGGGCATAGCGCCGGAGAGAAGGGAGCCTGACCGCAAGTGCTGGAGCAGGGCGTGCAGTAACCTCACCTTGGTGGGAGGCTTCTCGGAGGCGCCATGGATGCAGCATGTCCACGGGACTACAGCAGACTGTTGCGCGCAGAGGCGTGAACTGGAAGTCACGTCCGGATGACGCACTTGCTGACAGCTTCCGGAGACGGTACCAGAAGTTGCTCTGCCGGCCGGCGGATCCCATGTGGATATGTAAAAGGACTGCCAGCATGCAGTTTGTGGGGAAAATGAAGGGTCCGCAACCGCTTGAGCAGCCGGCACGGCCACCACTACAGCAGCAGCAAGAGCAGCTGAAGAAAGTGGCTAAGAGGCGCCCATCCTGTCTCCATAGGAAACGGGCACCCCAGCAGCCACAACGAGGCAGTAGGGGGCACTCGGGCCGCGTGCAGGGTACAGCAGCAGTCGCAGCAGTCACAGCTCTACTAGGATGGAGGAGTCTGCAGTCATCCGGTTTCCTGATCTGGTACTCGTATAAAGATTCTGAGTGGTGAGTGATCTGCGAGAAAGTTCAGCAGGTTAATGGCCCTTTTCTTTCTCTTTTTTTTTTTTTTTTGTATTTTCCTCCATATCTCTCTCTTCCTAGGGACCTCCTATCTCCCACCCCAGATACAAAATAAAGGCAGAGTATTTCAAAGCCAAACCATGGGGAATGCTCCCTCTGGGCAAAAAAGCTTTGTCAGGCATGCATAGAGCAAACTATTTCAGAGGAATCCACTAATTTTCCATTCTCCCATGACCGCACCACCTGAGAGAGGTATACACCCACCAAGGACAGGAAACCTACTGCATAAAAAGGTGGTACCCCTCTTCCACATCAGTTTTGGTTTCCTGTCCATGTGAGAACTTGCAGAAGGAAGCAGTACTCAACTTGCCTCACCCGCGGACAGCATCCCTCGTCCTGGACACCCAGGGTAACAGACTGGGAGGTTGGTGCAGCGCCACGTAGGCAGAGACCTCTTGGATTAATGTCTCTGGCCGACACGAGGTCCTGGGTCTGCGCTTGCTGAGGGTTGCAGGAGTGCCCCAGGAGTGCTGGATGGAGCCTGCGTGTCCTGGTGAAGAGTGCACCAGAAAGCGTGGCCGCTGGGTCTGCACACGCGGGATGCAGGATGGATATCCGGTGCGTCATGACGAGGTGTGCCGGGAACTACAGCGGACATCCGGGACTGCGCAGTGCTACTGGGGATCTCTGCACACAGTGTGTCGGATTTGAATACCGGAAGATTGAGGGTGACCTGGGCCATCCGGTATATAAGAGGATGTGCCCAGGAAGATGGTGGAATTCCTGCAGCAGTTCAGACCATGGATGAACTGCAGCAGCCACCACAGTGGCAGCAGCCGACATCACCGCATCAGCAGGCAGCATCATCACTGCAGTCGACACAGGAGCCGTTGCAGCGTTGCCAGCGGCATCGGCAAGGACACAGCAGTGGCAGTCGTACAAGCAGTAGGACCAGTCTGAAAGGAAAGGCAGGTCACGAGCCCACCTCCAGGGGGAGACATTCTCCTGAACTAGCTCAGCCTCCGCCTCGTACCGTAGAATGATCAGCTGAATGGTGAGTGATCTACGTGAAGGTGCACCGTATTAAAACAGGTCCCCTTTCTCTGTGTAATCTTTTACTAGGAAAGGCCCTGTAAACGTAGCTTGAAACAGAACAATAGGGAGTGTGCCCTGTGCAAGGGGGGATCTACCTTGCACTTATAATAAGAGACTGCCCAGGTTGTATCCAAGAGACTGTCTCAGCGGAAACCCCCTGGGTTCGCTATGGACCTGAAAGCCATCATTAGATTGGAGGTCCAGGAGTCCTTACAACACGTGATGAGACAGAGAGGAGGGATAGCCAGTACTGATGTCATCAGAGTCTGTGCGATCAGTAGCGTTTAAGGGGGAGGATTCAGACCTGACAGATTCCTCTGATGAGGACTCAGGGGGCGGGGTAGACCCTTCTTCCCAGCTAAGGACACAGACGGGCTGGTTAGGGCAATCGGGTCCACTATGGGCATAGCTGATCCAAAGACTACTAGAACGGTCCTGGACATTATGTTCAGGGGCCTGGAACAGAGGAAGAGGCATTCCTTTTCAGTTAATGAAAAGATCAAGATGCTCATTAGTAGAAAGTGGAAGAGACCGGAAAGGAAAGGCCCACTACCATCTTCTTCAAAGAGGAGAGATATCCATTTAATGAAGAGGACGCGGGCATATGGGAGAAGACTCAAAGGATCGATGTAGCGGTCTGTCAGTTAAAAGATCAACTCTGCCCTTTGAGGACCAAAGGGCTCTCAAGGACTGCTTGGATAAGAAAGCAGAAGTTTACTTACATACTTGGGAATCATCGGCTGGATCATTAAAGCTGGCAATAGCGGCAATCTACATGGCCAGGTCGATGTTGGTGTGGCTGTAGCAGCTTGAGGACCAGCTTAGAGACAACACCCCAGAGAAAAGATCCTGGCGGACCTTCTGCTGTTGCAGGGAGCAGCTGCCTTCCTGGCTGACACCTCTTCAGATTCTGTCAGGTTAGCAGCCAGATCGGCAAATCTATCCATTGCTGCCCGCAGAGCCTTATGGCTCAAAAGCTGGCAAGGACATGCCCAGTCCAAGACCAGACTATGTTCTATCCCATGTGAAAGGGAAATATCTTTTTGGTCAGGCTCTGGACAACATACTAGATAAGGCAGCGGATAAGAAAAAAGGGGTTTCCCAATGTGTCCCGTCCTCAATTCAAGAGCTCCTTTTGTAGGAGAAGATATAGCAGGAACAGGGCGATTGGAAGGACAAGAAACCGAGGAGCAGGGGCTTCATGTCTGGGGGTTCCTCGGCAAGGAGCTTAAAATCCTCTTAAGTGATGAGCTCTCCTGGGAAGGAGGAAGGTTGTCCTACTTCCCACCTGCCTGGGAGGAAATCTCGGCCAATACCTGGGTACTCGGTATAATAACTCTAGTCTCAGTCTTGATCTTAAGATCCACTCCCAAGCACCGCTTCAAGCTCTTGTCTCCCAGATCTTGTAAGGTGCAACAAGGCCTTGAGGTGGAAGTATTAGTTTTTGCTACAAAAGAGGGTGCTGGTGGAGGTGCCTGTTCAGCAGCAGGGTAGGGGTTTTAGTCTCCCCTGTTTTTTTTTGATGAGGAAACCCGACCACTCATTCAGGACAATTATCAACCGAAAAGGTCTCAAGCTCCTGGTCTACAGACCGTTCAAGATGGAGTCAATAAAGTTGGCAATAAAGATCTTGTTACAACGCTGCTACATGAGTGTCTTTGACTTGAAGGACGCATACTACCTTGTCCCCATCCATCTGGAAAGTCAGCAGTGCCTGAGGGTAGCAGTGTATATACACAGACAACTCAGACACTTCTAATACAGGGCTCTGCCCTTCGGTCTATCCATGGCCCCAAGAGTTTTCACCAAGAAAATTCTGGAGGTGACTTTGTACATTTGCGAGAAAGGAATATGTTGATAGTGCCATACCTGGACAATTTTTTTTTTCAGTGATCGGCAGAACAGAAGACTGCAGTTCTCAACTAGGGCACATCCAGACCAGTATGTTAAGGCTGGGTTGGATGATAAATATTGGGAAGTCGAGGCTGCAGCCCCTGAAGGTTCAATCCTTCTAAGGACTTATTTTGGACTCTCAGAGGCAGGTTTTCTCTTGCCAGAGGAGATGAAAGACAGAATCGTAGCCCTGGTATCAGTAGCATTGACCCAGTCCGGTCATGTCCCTAAGGAAAGCTATGTCCTTACTAGGATCAATGATGTAATGCATTCCAGCAGTCCAGTGGGCCCAGATTCATTCCAGGGCCTTACATCAGGATGTCTTCAAGGGAGGAAGGAAGCTTGCAGGGCGCTTCGAGGGGAAGATTATTCTCTCCCAGGAGGCAGTAGATTCCATGACATGGTGGCTGGATTCAGGGAATCTGTCACGGGGAATTCCACGGTCTGACCGGATATCAGACATCATCGTGACTGATGCAAGCGCAGAAGGATGGGGCGCATATCTCGGGGACCGCATAGTCCAGGGGGTCTGGTCAGAGGCAGAAGTGGGCCATTCTTCAAACTACAAGGAGCTACTATCAGTAATAGTTTCTTCCTCATTTTGAATGAAACCATGTTCGCATAATGTCTGACAAATGAACTTCAGTTGCCTATATCAACCACCAGGGGGCACAAGATCCCAGACCCTAATGCGGCTATCTCAAGCAATTCTCCAGTTAATGGAGGAACATCTACAGCTATCTGCTCTGCACATAAAGGGGAAGGAGAATGAAGAAGCAGATTTTTCTCAGCTGGACTACCCTAAAACAAGGGGAATGGAAACTAGATCCGGCAATTTTTAAGCAGGCTGTGGAGAGTTGGGGGCAGCCAGAGATTATCTTCCTGTTGGCAGCCAGAGATTGTCTTCCTGTTGGCAAACAAGTCTAAGATCTTCTTCTCTCTAAACCCAAGAGAAAAGCCATACGTGGTGGACACACTACAGATTCCGTGTGGTTTCCAACTGGCTTAGGCATTTCCCCTGTTGATCTCGGCAGTCCTGAGGAAGATTCAGGAGGATGGAGCAAAGGTCATCCTCATTGCTCCGTTTTTGCCCAAAAGGCCATGGTTCTCATGGATGAGGAAGATGTCTGTATCCGGTCCCTGGATTCTCCCAGACATTCTGGGTCTCCTCAGGCAAAGCCCAGTGTCACATCCTCAGGTCAGGTCTACATTTGATGGCCTGGATTTTGAGAGGGCACTATTAACACAGGAAGGATTCTCCCTGGCTTTAGTCGCTACCCTGATGCAGAGTAGGAAACCTGTAACAACTAGGATAATATGGCAGGATATGGGCTATATTTTTAGCTTTTTCAGGGCAGTCGGTTGGGAGTAGGGTCCCAATTAGGGCCAGATTAGAGTTTCTTCAAAGGGGTATGAAGATGGGCCTAGCCACCAGCACCTTTAAAGTACCGTTATCGGCCTTAGTGGCCCTATACTACTATAACCTAGCAGCAGATAAATGGGTGGTTATGTTCATTAAAGCATGTCATAGGTCAAGACCAATACCAGCTCCAAAGATGCCTCCTTGGTACTTAAATCTAGTCCTTGAAGCGTTAACAAGATCTTCCTTATAGCCCCTACATGAAGTGCCAGCTAAAGTACTAACACTAAAGATAGTGATGTTAGTGGCCCTGACATCAGCCTGCAGGGTTAGTGATTTACAGGCTTTATTCATTAGTTATCCATTTATGCAGATATCGGCGATAGGGTAGTTTTGAGGCCAGATCCGGGCTTATCTCCCCAATGTAGCATCAAAGTTTCATTGAAGTCGGGAGGTAGTTCTTCCATCCTTTTGTAGAAAACCTGCAGACTGCAGAAGAACGCGGACTTCAAACAATAGACGTTAGGAGGGCCTTGATACAATACTTAGACATGACAAGACAACGGAGGAAGAATGAGGCCTTATTTGTGTCATTCCAGGGCATCAGTAGGGGCTTGATGTTACAAGGGTGACCATAGCTAGATGGATTAGGGGCGCCATTAGCTTAGCATACACCTCTAGTGGTAGGCCGGTTCCTGAAAACCTGAAGGTCCATTCCACCAGGGCCATGGCGACCTCCTGGGCTGAAAGAACGGAGGTGTCAATCGACAGAATATGTAAGGCGGCCACGTGGTTTTCCCTTTCCTCCTTCTATAAACAGTATCGCCTTAAACTGTCCTCTGTTGACCTTTCCTTTGGAGGAAGGTATTGCAAGCAGTGATCCCTCCCTAGGGTGCTTTGATCTATTTAAATCTCTCAGGTGCTGCTTTCATGGGAGAAGGGAAAAAAATCTTAAGTTACTTACCGGTAACAGGATTTTACAGAGCCCATGACAGCACCCTTATATTCCCTCCCAGCTTTCACTTGTGGTGTGCACTTTTAAGGGTGTTAAGAAAAATGTATTTGGTGACGATTATGTTACTGTCCGGAGGTCCTCTCATGCTCTGAAACCCAAGTTGATGCGGAGGAGGAGAGGTTTACCGCATTTTTATTCAGTAGGTTTCCATTCCTTGGTGGACAGATACCCTCTCAGATAGTGCTGTCATGGGCTGTGTAAAATCCCGTTACTGGTAAGTAAGATTTTTTTGCTTCCAGCCTTAGAGCTTTGATTAAGATGGAGGTACAGAGATCGGTTAGTTCACTGGCCCATTCGGGAGATAAGAGCTTCAAGGGAAGAAATAAATCAAGACTGTCCCCTTCATCACCTGAGGATTCAACATGGTCGGAGGAAGAGGGCCTGTGGGAATCTGGTCAGACTTCCACCTCATTGGTCAGCAACGCTGAGAGTCGTCATTGTTTTTCCTTAGAGGGAACCGATAAGTTGGTGAAATCCATAAGGTCCACAATGGGACTGGTATACCAGAAATCCAAAAGGTCGGTTCAGGACTTTGATAAAAAAAAAGATAACACTAGCACCCTCAACAGTAAAGGGAAAGCACAAAGTAAAAGATGCAAAACCGCAGACAAACTTGGGATTCTGTGTGTAATAATCCCTTAACCAACCAAACACTAATATAAAATGTTTGTCCTTATGAAAGTGACCAGGGATGCCACCATCTGGGGGGCCCCTGGCTCTGCGCAGACATTAAGATCTCCTACTGTAACGGAGCTCATCACAGCGACGGCCCATTATCAGTCTGCACGAAAGGAAAGTATTGCACGGCTTGTGACTAGAGAGGAGTATAAGCAGGGTAAGAAACAAGCCATCAGGGCTTCATCTAACTTTCTACCTGCTGCATTCGCAACTCATCCCTCTCCTATGAGCAGTTCTACCCATCACATATCCGTGTGTCTCGTTCTCATTATCGTTATTTACTATTCCATTCTGCTCTCTATCTAACTTCACCACCTCTCCTCTCCCTCTATCCGACCACCATCTGCTCACTTTCTCATCCCTGTCCTCTCACCAGTCACCCATGTCCAGCAACATGCCCACCCCTGCAGAAATCTCGCACACCTAGACACCCACACACTCTGACTTTATCCTACCCCTGGCATCCATATCCTCACTCTACGACACAGACCGTGCCACTGCTTTCTACAATGCCATTCTCGCATCAGCTATTGACACGGTTGCCCGTCTCGTTCATGGCAGAGTGCGATGTATCAATAGACAATCCTGGCATAATAACACCACTATAAAGCTCCGGCAAGTGTCCAGGGTTGCAGAGTGGCGTTGAAAGAAAACACATTTGCAGACTTCACTGCATTCAAACAGGCAACACTCCCTTTCAAGTCTGCTCTCACCTCTGCTAAATGGGCCTACTTCACCACCCTCATATCTTCCTTATCCTACAACCCCAAACAGTTATTCAAAACTTTTAACTCCCTCCTCTGCCCCCTCCAACCACCCTTATCTCTGCTGAGGACTTTGCCACACACTTTAAAAATAAGATCGACCGAAACAAGGCAAGTCTTCAACCACCACAACTCCTTTGTATACCAGACCAATGCCCAGACCCCATAACCTCCCTATCCAACATCACTGAATGGGAGCTTAATTGTCTCTCCAAATCGCACCTCACCACCTGTGCGCTCGACCCCATCCCACCTCCTCCCCAACCTCACCGCCACTCTTATCCCATCCATAACCCACCTTTTCAACCTATCACTAACTTCTGGTACCTTCCCTTCTGCTTTCAAACATGCCACAATCACGCCTATCCTTAAAAAGCCAACCCTCGATCCAACTGCTATGTCCAGCTATCGCCCAATATATAGACAGGAAAAGCACCTGGCGCACTACCATAACATGATTATAAATCAAAATCAAAACGGGGTGCAGACAATGGTGAATACCGAATTGTATAATGTAGAAAAAAGCACCACTGTAATAATGCAGACCACGTCATATGTACACAAAATACAAAAGAGGCTTTTATTGATACAACACACATGGGTTAAAACATAACTAAAAATGCAACATACCATGTGTGTTAGTGTATGCATTCCATTGCTGGCACCACCAACACAATGGCTTGTCCATATTATATTTTTAACCCCAGCTCCGGTGTCACCGGCATTACATTCCGGTACCTTGTTATTAATTTTTCCCTTTTGGTGCCAAACAATCATCCCCCTCCCCGTTCTATGCCTACACTCCTGTGCATCTACACTGTGTTCCAAATTATTACGCACAAAGAGTTTGAGTGATAAGGTTAGAATTTTTTTGTTTGTCATTTAAACTCATTGATGGTGATGTGTGTCAGGGCTCTTTATATCACTGAAAGCAACTGCAGATACCTGTGCAAATTAGTTTGGCAGGTGTGTCCAAATAAAGGCAAGACTACTTAAGAAGGCTGTTCCACATTATTAAGCAGCCTACATTTTTTGCCAAAATGGGAAAGAAAAAGGATGTGTCTGCTGCTGAGAAGCAACAAATTGTGGAGTATTTAGGTCAAGGCATGACAACAATCAACATTGCCAAGACACTTCATCGTGATCATCGCACAATCAAGAAGTATGTAGCTGATTCCCAGCACACACGTGTGCGTGCTGATAAGGAAAAGTTGAGGACTCTTTCCAACAGGCAATTGCGCAAGGTTAAAAGAGCAGCTGCAAAAATGCCTTGTCATAGCAGCAGACAAGTTTTTGAAGCTGCTGGTGCCTCCAACGTCCCCAGAACAACAAGATGCAGGGTCCTTCAGAGGTTTGCAGCTGTGCGTAAACCATCCTGCCGACCACCTCTATCCACTGCACACAAGCAGAAACTGCTCCAGTGGGCCAAATGATACATGAAGACTGACTTCCAAACTGTTTTGTTCACCGATGAGTGCCGTGCAACGCTTCGATGGTCCAGATGGATGGAGTGGAGGATGGCTGGTTGATGGACACCCCATGAAAACACGGGTAAGGCGCCAACAAGGAGGAGGTGGAGTAATGTTTTGGGCTGGAATCATGGGGAGAGAGATTGTCGGCCCCTTTATGATCCCTGAAGGGGTAAAGATGAACTCCATATTCTATGTGGAGTTTCTAAAACAACACTTCCTGCCATGGTTCAAGAGGAAGAACCGTGCTTTCCGCAGCAAGATCATTTTCATGCATGATAATGCACCGTCTCATGCTGCAAAAAACACATCTGCATCTCTGGTTGCTATGGGCATAAAAGAGGACAAACTTATGGTGTGGCCACCATCTTCCCCTGACCTCAACCCCATTGAGAACCTCTGGAGCATCATCAAAAGGAGTGTCTATGATGGCGGGAGGCAGTTGACATCTAAGCAACAGCTCTGGGAGGGAATTCTGTCCACATGCAAAACAATTGAAGCAGAAACCATCCAAAAACTGACAAATTCAATGGACGAGAGAGTTCAGAAGCTTTTTTCGAACAAGGGGTCCTATGTGCAAATGTAACATCACCTAGAATAAAGTTTTCACTTGAAAACTGTTTGATTTCATTTTGTAATAAGCTGATAATGCTTATAACTTCACAATTGACCATTTTTTTGTTCAAAATAAAATAAAAAAAGGTTGAAAACTCTGCTGTGCATAATAATTTGGAACATTCATTTTGAGTGTTTTTTTTGTTTTTTTTTTAACGATACTGTTTTCATAGGCAGTTTGTTCCAAAACATTGCAATTATACTAGAATAGTAGATGACTGGAAAATAACAATGACTGCAATTCAGATAGGTAATTTAGAGAAAATATGAGGAAATATTATTTGCATAATAATTTGGAACACAGTGTATTTCATGTGCAGGTGCACACATACTATTGTGTGTATATGCAGATATGCACGGGAGTTTCCTCTCCCCCTTTCGTCATACAGCCCCCCCCTCACTAACGTTCAGGTCATACCCCTTTGTTACGCATGCGCGGCATGGCGCGCACGCGCCTTGCGGCCCTCCTGGCACGCATTACCGCGTTCCAACTCACGCAGGCGCGCTGGATTTCCGCTCCACCCAGGCGCGCGTGTGTAGTGGGGCATTACGCGGCTCTTTTCTCGGGCGCTGCGGCTGTATCTCTGCGCACGCGTGGCAATTCGCGCGTGTGCCCTGGGGCTCTTCATTCCCCCTGGTACGCATTTTGCGCTCCAGCTTGCGCAGGCACGGTTGCGTGCCTGCTGACCCCAGCCACATACACGCAGCTGCACGGTTCCCCCTCTCCTTCCCTTTTTTTTTTCTTTCTCTGCTCCGGCGCAGCTTGTTACTCATCCTGCTACCAGGCTCATCTACAGTGGCCTATTTAAACAGAGGCAAACAGGTACACCACACTTCCCCTGAAGAAGTCTTCTCTGGAGGGTGATACGCGTGGGGCCTTGTTCCTGGGTCCGTCCACTTTGTGTATGGGGTGACCTGCCCCTGCCAATATCTACAAACGGGTAATCTATACTCTTTTCTGATCTCTAGGGTTTCTGCTGTATGGGCCTTTGTGTTAATTCACAGACGTTTCCCGGCCAGGGGCTTTTAAGCCCTGGGAATGTTCGTGCTCTATTCCTCCTTTTGTAGGATATATATATATATATATATATATATATATTTCTCTGTTGGAGTCATACTTGTGTGACGGGTTATAAAGTTCAGATTAGCAGTCCCATGAGCCAGTAGTTGTATAGGCCATGTTTAGGTATTTTATTATGCATGAATCATGTGGATTTCATTTCTAATGGACCAGGTTCTCTGCTATGTTGCATTTTTAGTTATGTTTTAACCCATGTGTGTTGTATCAATAAAAGCATCTTTTGTATTTTGTGTACATATGACGTGGTGTGCATTATTACAGTGGTGCTTTTTTCTACATTATACAGCTATCGCCCAATATCGCTGCTAACATTCCCTTCCAAACTCCTGGAGTAGCACGTCCACGCTGAACTTTCCTCCTACCTCTCCTCTAATTTGCTCTTTGACAATCTACAATCTGGTTTCCGTCCCCATTATTCCACTGAGACTGCCCTGACAAAAATTACTAACAACCTACTTACAGCCAAAGCTAACAGACAATACTCTATACTCCTCCTTCTAGACCTGTCCTCTGCTTTTGACACAGTTGACCACTGCCTCCTACAGATCCTCTCCTCCATTGGCATTGTTGAGTCCTTCTCCGTCCCTGGCTTCCTGGATGGGATCCAAATAAATAACACGCAGCACAAAGGTTGTGTGTTCATAGACAGGGATAGCCCTGGAGCCCGTCTGACTCACTGGGCTCTACCCCCTCCTTTTTATAGCAAAAAGTTAAACATTTTACAGACATGCGTACAAGCGCTCATATTTCACATCCTTTTACAAAAACAGTCTATACTAGAGATAAGGTACAGCTTCTAGTATGTAGGTAAAAGGTTACAACACAGAAGGAATGCGTCCATAAAAGGAAATGTCAACTTTGTTTAAGTTTCTTGATATAAGCCAGATGTCTCAGGAGAAAGACACAATGGATTCTTTCAGTCTGATCTCCACAATTCCCCCCTTTGACATATTCTTTTTTTATTACCACAGGGCCAAAGACAAAGCCTTTATTTGTGGTATTACACATGCACACACTTATATTATTAATAAGAGAATCAAATCTAGTATTAATTCTTCTATCGCAAATTATTTTCTTCTTTAGCAGTATATGCTTTTTTGCAATGGCTTGCATGTATCCATGATGCCTTTCCTTCAAGCTTGACTGATGTAGGTGTTGTCAACAGGACTTGGAAGGGTCCGTCAAACCTTGGTTCTAGAGCCTTTCTGGTGTGTCTTTTTACATAGACTTGATCACCTGGTTCCAACTTGTGACTTCCTTCAATGTTGTCAGGATCTGGAAGGGAAGCAAAAACTTGTGCATGCACCTTAGTTAATTGTTTCTGAAGATTTTGTACATAAGAAGTCAATGACTCAATATTTAACACAAGTTGCTGTGGAAAATAACATCCTAAATTGGCAGTCCTACCAAACAAAATTTCATATGGAGACAGTTTAGTCTTACCCCTTGGGGTATTGCGTATTGAGTAAAGGGCCAGTGGAAGGCATTCTGTCCAAGGCTTTCCTGTTTCAGCCATGGCTTTCTGTATTTTTAATTTTAAAGTTCCATTCATGCGTTCCACCTTACCAGAACTTTGAGGATGGTACGGAGTGTGTAACTGACTTTCAACACCCAACATTTTCAGTACATTTTGAAATATTTCTCCAGTGAAATGAGTACCCCTATCTGACTCGATCACTTCAGGGAGACCGTAACCGGGTATCAGTTCGGCAACTAGCTTTACAGCAGTGTTTTTAGCTGAAGCCTTCCGAACTGGATAGGCCTCTGGCCACCCTGAGAACATGTCCACACACACCAACACATACTCATACCCATTACTTTTTGGCAGCTGGATAAAGTCTATTTGTAATCGCTGAAACGGATAGAGAGGTCGGACGTGGTGCTTCATAGGGGTCTTTGTTGTCTGTCCGGGATTATGTGCCAGGCATATAGCGCATGCAGCACAATAGTCTCTTGCATAGTTGCCAAAACCTGGAGCCAACCAGACTTGCTTTGCCAGTAGTGTCATTGCATTTGCAGACACATGAGTAGGGTGGTGCAGTCCACCAACTACAATCGGGTACCAGGCTCTAGGTAGACATATTAGTCCATCTTTCTTCCAAATTCCTGCTTGTTCTTCTGCCCCTTCCTTTTTCCATCTATCCCTCTCCTCTTCTCCTGCATCTTCCTGTGCTTGTCTCAGTCTATCTTCAGTATTTTCTGTGAGGTTTACAGTATGAACCTGTCGTAAGGGTTTGACTGCCGCTGCTTTATCAGCCCTATCATTTCCCCTAGATTCCCTAGTGTCGAGTCTCACATGTGCAGCTACCTTAATTACTGCTACTTCTTTTGTTTCTTGTGCAGCCTCTAAGATCTGTTTGATCAAAGAAGCATGTTTTACAGGTTGTCCTGACGCTGTCATGTAACCTCTAGCTCTCCAGATTACTCCAAAGTCAAACACAATACCATGTGCATACCTAGAATCAGTGTATATATTAGCTGTCTGATTCTCAGCTATTTTTAGCGCTTCGATCAATGCTGTTAGTTCTGCTTCTTGTGCAGACTGTTTTGGTGGAAGTGGTTCTGCTTTGAGAGTTTCAGATTCTGACACAACTGCATACCCTGTATGAAAGTTACCTGTGTCATCTGCAAACCTACTACCGTCTATAAACAGCTCTAAATCTGGATTTTGAAGTGGTGTTTCGGATACATTGGGTAAGCCTGCCGTTTCTTGTAAAATGAGCTCTGTACAATCATGTGTGTCTGTAGGGAAAAAATTTGCGTGTGGATCAGTGTCCTTATTCCCCCCTTCAGACTCGAGAGGTAGCAGTGTTGCTAAATTAAGAGTCTGAAGCCTTGCAAATGTGATAGTAGAGGGGAGCAGCAAAGAACACTGTAGCCGCAAATGTCTGGCCATGGAAATGTGTTTTGGTTGGACCTGGTTTAATATCCCATAAACATCATGCGTAGTTTGAACTGTGAGTGGATACTCTAGGACAATTTCTGATGCTTTGTCCAACAATAGTGAGACAGCAACAACTACACGTACACAGGTTGGCGCTGCTCTAGCTACGGGATCTAACCTTGCTGAAAGATATGCAATTGGTCTTTGTTTCCCTGCATGCTTCTGGGTAAGAACTCCTGTAGCATGAGAATCAACTTCTGCAGCCATAAGCTGAAATGGTTTGGTGTAGTCTGGTAGCCCTAACGCTGGAGCTGAAACAAGGGCATCTTTTAATTGTTGGAACGAAATCTGACCTTCTTTTGTCAACAAATAAGGTTCACTTTTTACACAGTCATACAGTGGTTGCATTAGTGGACTGGCATGTATAATCCATTGTCTACAATGAGACACTATTCCTAAAAATGCTCGTAGCTGTTTATGATTTCTAGGCTCATTCATCTGTCTTATTGCTTCAGTTCTTTGAGGTGTAAGATGCTTTTTACCTTGAGAAATGCAATGACCTAGAAAGACCACTTTGATCTGACAAACTTGTAGCTTTTGTCTATTCACTTTACACCCTTCTTTTTCTAGAAAACATAGTAAACTCACAGTGGACCTTTCTGCAGTTTCTAGATCTGGGCAGCAAAGTAGTATGTCATCCACATACTGTAAAATTACTACCTGTGGTTCGGGTTCAAACCTCTGGAGGACTGTTTGTAGGGCATTTGAATAAAGAGTAGGGGAGTGTATCATTCCCTGTGGAAGGCGTGTCCACGCCAACTGTTTGCCCTTAAATGTAAATGCAAACAAATGCCAACTATCTTGGTGTAAAGGAACCGAGAAAAATGCATTTGAAAGATCTATTACAGTAAACACTTGAGAACTGGCTGGTATCTGTGATAGTAACGTATGAGGATTGGGTACAATTGGAGTGATTGGATCTAGAACTTTGTTTATTTCTCTTAGATCATGTACCATACGATATTTGGGCATAGAACCCTTATCAAGAGTTCTCTTCTTGACTGGATACAGAGGAGTGTTAGCAGGTGATTGTATCTCTACCAAAACTCCTTTCTCTCTATATCCCTCTATCTGTTTTGTAATTGCTAATTCCTGCTGGGCACTCACAGGGTATTGTCTGAGCTGTGGGAGAACAGTTCCTGGTTGCACAGATAATTTTACAGGAGAAATATGCAATAATCCCACATCAGTGTCACCCTGTGCCCACAGTGTTTCTGGGATCATTGAGAGGTCTAGATCTGTAGTGTACTCTTTTTCTTCAGTATAATCCTCAAAAGCCTGAATTCTGACATATTGTTCTAATGATTCTGCATCATCAGGGATAGTCAGCATAACTGTGCCATCTTCCCTAAAATTGATGTTAGCTTCTAATTTCTTTAGTACATCAGTTCCTAACAGACATGTTGGGGCACCTCTGGCATACAAAAATCTGGATGCAAAACATTTAGGTCCTAATGAGACCTCTAGGGGCACAGTATATGGCAGTGTTCGAATTATCCCATCATAACCCTCAGCAAAAGTTGTTTGTTCTGAAATATCTTCCGGATTCGGAAGAAAATCTTGATTCAAAATTGAGGAAGTTGCACCTGTATCTATCAAAAATGGAATCTCTCTCCCCCCCACATTCACCTGTATCATAGGTCTTCTAGCTGGTAGGGAAGTTTGTAACACATCGAGTCAATCTGAATCTGGTATGGGACCATCTATGATGGTAGATTTCTGCTGGTTGTCCGTTTGGGGAGGGTTATTTCTGGGAACAAATTTGCCTGACTTTATATCTGCCAACTTCTTCCTGCACTCTCTTTGGAAATGACCTGGCTTTTTACAGTAGTGGCAAGGAAAATTGTGTCTCACTCTTCCTCCTGTATTAGCTTGTGCTATTCTAACAGGCTTACGATTCTCTCTCATATCCATGGCTATTCCTAAACATCGTTGTTTCACAATATTTGGTTGTTCAATTGTTCTCCAATCTGGAGTAGAGGATTTAAATTTTTCTCTGATTTTCGGATCTAGCCCCTCTATTAATTGTTTTGTAAAAAGTCTCCTTACTGAAGCATCAGTCAAATCCAATCCTTCATCCCTAAAGCTATTTTCTAGTTCTTGACTATATTCTTCAATACTTTGCCCAAATTTCTGCATAATCACACCTGTAGACCCCCTTTCCCTCTGTTTTCCTCTCATGAAAATTATTAATGCCTCTGTGAACTGGGTACCTGATGCTTCTGTCTGTAAGGCACCCCCTTCTGCCACTGGTCTATTGGGCTGTAGGTGTGTCAATAATTCCTGAAAAAGTCCGGGGGACATTTTCATTCTACATAATTCTTCCCCGTCCGCCCAGACCCCAGCATGAGTCTGCATGATTTGTTGTATATACTGCGCAAATCGGATAGGATATTGAGTGGGATCAGGCGCATTATGCAGGAGGGACATACCCTCAGCAGGGGACCAAGGAAAGTATTGTCTGGTCTGATGATATCTGGTGTTCATTACTCCGTCAGCACCAGGTTCCCTAAAGGGTCTTGGTACTACCCTAACAGGGGCAAGTACAGCGCCATATCTAGGTGTACCACAGGCTAGGCAATCATTTCTCCAATCTGGATTTTGTTGTCCACAGTGTGAACATTCCCATCCTCCTACCCCACCAAGATTGGGATACAAGGCTGGAAATTGTTTTCCTTCTTCTACTCTTCCAGATGGTACAAATGATTGGGCTTTTGGATCTAGGTAAGGTGGCGGGATTATGTCACAACTTTTTCCCTTCCCCATGATCCATTTGGAAGTGTCTGGATCGTACTTCCAATTCTCCTCTTTAGCTGTTTTTGAGACCTCTATCATACAGTGTATGATTTCTTCCCACCCATTGTCTTTGATAATTCCACCTCGTTCTTTACTCAGTTTTTCCCATTCTGTACTGAACATAAGTGCTTCTGAAATTCCCAATTTTTCTCTTACCCTTCTAATCTGCCTTCTGACTGTCTTTCCACATCTTTCCTGTATGATATCTGCTGCTTCCACTTGTCCTAAGACGGTTTTTGTCTGTTTATTTCCCATTTTTCTCTTCAATATTAGCTATTTCTACCCCAGGTGACGTTTGGACAATCACTCACTCTATGGTGATGTCTCGTTGCCTTCTCTCCTAGGGAGCTAAAATATTGAAAGGCTTGTCTGCTCCATTTCTTCTAATATGCAG
Organism: Ranitomeya variabilis; assembly: GCF_051348905.1. Lineage (NCBI taxonomy): Eukaryota > Metazoa > Chordata > Amphibia > Anura > Dendrobatidae > Ranitomeya > Ranitomeya variabilis. The sequence goes on along the minus strand of NC_135234.1, from coordinate 501,155,455 downwards.
GACGTACTTAAGTGCTATTATGCATGCAAACAGACCCAGCAACACCATACAGATCACAAAACTTTCTGTGTCAGTTAGCATACTTGTCCCAGGCTCATGAAACCGCGTCCTGGGCTCATTCTATCAAACCTTATCCAGAAATGAAGGAGGTTAAGCACTTAATTGAGAGTCAAGCATGGGCGGAGGTCTCCCAGAAGGACGCAACCACATGACCCAGTTAGGCTGACTTCCGTGTATAAGGCTTATACCCCAACTATTTCGGCTTATTTTTCTACGCACTTTTGCTCTTCTTTCACAACATACCACAACCTTCACACTGTTCACACACTGCCAGGGACAGGACTCATAAATCTATACAATATGGTAACCCGAGTTTTATAGGTATCTACTCACTATTAGACTAACCCAGCGTGACACGGCTCATAGAGATCTTTCGGATAATACAGGGCAGATAAAAGAGAACTAATAATGTCTCTTACCTGGCCAGGTTTTTCAGTTCATTTGCCGTCCATTATCCCAGATCTCCGTTGTCCGTATCCGCAGGTAAATCTCGAGCAAATACTCTCGCCTCAGGTCCCTGTTCGGGCGGCCAAGAAATGTTGAGTCCTTCTCCGTCCCTGGCTTCCTGGATGGGATCCAAATAAATAACACGCAGCACAAAGGTTGTGTGTTCATAGACAGGGATAGCCCTGGAGCCTGTCTGACTCACTGGGCTCTACCCCCTCCTTTTTATAGCAAAAAGTTAAACATTTTACAGACATGCGTACAAGCGCTCATATTTCACATCCTTTTACAAAAACAGTCTATACTAGAGATAAGGTACAGCTTCTAGTATGTAGGTAAAAGGTTACAACACAGAAGGAATGCGTCCATAAAAGGAAATGTCAACTTTGCTTAAGTTTCTTGATATAAGCCAGATGTCTCAGGAGAAAGACACAATGGATTCTTTCAGTCTGATCTCCACAGCATCAAAGACCTCGCCCTATCCTGGATCTCATCATACCTTTCCAACCGCACATTCAACATCTCCCACTCCCACACTACCTCCTCATCCCACCCTCTCTCTGTTGGGGTCCCCCAATGCTCTGTCCTAGGACCCTTACTCTTCACAATATATACACTTGGCCTGGGACAACTCCTAAAGTCCCATGGATTCCAGTACCACCTTTATGCTGATGACACTCAGATCTACCTCTCTGGCCCAGACATCACCTCTCTGCTGTCCAGAATCCTGGAGTGTCTGTCAGCCATATCCGCCTTCTCCTCTCGCTTCCTCAAACTCAATGTGGACAAATCTGAACTCATCATCTTTCCTCCATCTCATAGATCTTCCTTACCTGACCTATCTATCGCAATTAACAACATCACGCTTTCCCTTGTACCGGAAGTCCGCTGCTTCGGAGTAACCCTTGACTCTGCCCTTTTCTTCGAACCACACATCCAAGCTCTTTCCACCTCCTGTCGCCTCCAGCTCAATAATATCTCCAGAATCCGTCCTTTCCTCAACCGTCAATCTACTAAAATGCTTGTGCATGCCCTCATCTCCCGCCTCGACTACTGCAACATCCTTTTCTGTGGCCTCCCTGCTAACACCCTTGCACCTCTCCAGTCCATCCTTAACTCTGTTGCCCAACTAATTCATCTCTCTCGTTACTCCTCCGCTTCTCCCCCTCTGCATATCTCTTCACTGGCTCCCGTTCTCTCAGCGTATCCAGTTCAAAATACTAATACTGACCTACAAAGCCATCCATAACCTGTCTCCTCCATATATCTCTGAACTAATCTCCCGATATCTTCCCTCGCGCAATCTCCGGTCCTCCCACGACCTCTTTATCTCCTCCACACTTATTCGCTCCTCACCCAACCGCCTCCATGACTTCTCCCGAATATCCCCCATCCTCTGGAATTCTTTGCCCCAACACGTCCGACTATCAACCACATTCGGATCCTTCAGACGGAACCTGAAAACCCACCTCTTCAGGAAAGCTTACAGCCTGCACTGACCCCACTGCCTCCTCACCACTACCGAAGCTACTGCCTCACCAACCATACTGTGTCATTCCCCACCATCCTGTAGAATGTAAGCCTGCAAGGCAGGGTCCTTGCCCCTCTGTATCAGGCTGTAATTGTTAGTTTGCTTACTGTAAGTGATATCTGTAATTTGTATGTAATCCCTTCTCATGTACAGCACCATGGAATTAATGGTGCTATATAAATAAATAATATTTATTTATACGCATTGGTGAAGATTTACACTGAACACTGCACTTTCTATGAGTGAAGGTTAAATATAGCTATTCACTCAAATACAGCATGACCAATTAAATGTTGCAATTATTAACCTTATATTTACAGTTTTGGGCATCTAGTCCCCAATAAGTAAATCAAATACTGAGCCTATTTGATGTTTCATTTTGTACACCAACTGTGTATTCTAATTGGCTACAACGCATGTGTATTAGTTAGTTACTTTATACTCCAGAGTCACTTTCATATGGATTAGCGCGACAAACATTTTCTATATTTTATAGTCTGGTTCTGGACTTTATGTTCGGGGACCTAGAACAGAGAAAACTCAGAACTTTCCTATTCCCTCTTAATGAGATTCTGCACCCGCTCATTTACTGGGAAGACCAGATAGAAAGGGGCATTGTATGGCTTCCTTTAAGAGGAAATATCCCTTTGAAGAAGAGGCTACTATTTCCTGGGATAAAGCCCCTAAGCTCGATGTAGCAGTATCCAAGATCTCCATGAAATTCTCCCTGCCTTTTGAAGATTTGGGCTCGCTAAAGGACCCGTTGGATAGGAAAACGACAGCTTCCTTAAAACCACATGGGAATCCTCCGCAGGTGCCCTAAGACCAGCTATTGCGGCAACTTGCACAGCCAGATCCCTGAGAGTTTAGCTAGATAACTTGGAGAATCAGATGAAGCAGAAAATCCCAAGGCATTCCATCCTGGCCTCAATTCCAACCATTAAGGGAGCAGCAGCATTCCTAGCAGCCGCTTACGCAGACTCAGCTAAGTTGGCAGCCAGATGAGCTGCACTGTTTAATGCAGGTTGTAGGGTGGTCTGGCTAAAATGTTGGCCAGGGGACATGCAGGCGAAGGTTAGACTATGTTCTCTACCCTGTGAAGGGAAATTCCTGTTCGGGCCTGCCCTCAATGAGATACTCGAAAAAGCTAGAGACGCAAAAAAGGGGTTTCCCAAAGGCCCCCTTTCCATTATTCCGGTGGTCTTTTGGAAGGGACGCTACGCCCACAAGAAACTGCCCAAAGATCAGGACAAGTCAGAATGACGACCTAGGGGAGGCAGAGGTTTCTTCTTCGGGAGACCTTCCCGGCAGACCAAACCAATGACTCAACTTCCCGGGTTGGCGGAAGTCTTTCTCTCTTCCTCCTGGCCTGGGAAAATATTTCTTCCAGTGCTTGGGTCCTTCAGATCATAGGGTCAGGACTAAAGCTAAGATTCCAGGCCTCTCCTCAGGAAAGATACGTCAAAACTCTGGGGCAACCACCCCCGCACAAACTACTAGTATTGGAAAATGAGGTCATGACACTCTGGGAGAATCATGTGTTGGAAGAAGTTCCCCCAAGGGATATAAAAAGGGGTTCTACTTCCCCTGATGAAAAAAAAAAAAAAAAAAAACCTGATGCATCCTTGTGAACCATAATAAATCTGAAAGCTTTAAATAGATTCCTGGTCATCTCCTCGTTCAAGATGGAGTCAGTGAATACAGTAGTGAAGGTTCTCTTCCCAGACTGGTATATGGCGGTCCTGGACCTCAAGGATGCATATTATCATGTACCAATTCACATACAGTATCGGAAGTTCTTCAGAGTAGCGGTGCAAATACAATAAAAAATCACACCTCCAATACAGGGCTCTTCCCCTTTGGGCTAGCAATAGCTCCCCAGATATTTGCAAAGATAATTTCAGAGGTAACTGCTCATCTCCTGGAAAAGGACATACTGGTGGTATCATATCCAGACTATTTCCAGATTGTGGGGGACTAGTTTCTTCAGTGTCAGGAACAGGTCAGGGTGGTCAGCGACACCTTAGAGAAGTTGGGGTGGTGTTTAAATCTTAAAAAAAAAATCTAGGCTACTACCATTAACATCACAGGTCTTCCTGGGCCTAGTAATAGATTCAGTGAGACATGAATGCCGCCTCCCAGAGGAGACAGAAGGGAATATCAGAAGCCTCATCTCTTCGACAGTAGCGAATCCGAAGATGTCTCTCAGGATAGCGATGTCCTTGCTGGTTTCTCTTACCGCCTGTATTCCAGTAGCCAAGTGGGCACAGTTCCATACACGAGACCTATAGTGGTGTCCTAGAGAATGAAGTGATCTTGCAGGGACCGTTGGAAGGCAGGCTGATCCTTCCTGGGGCAGTGATCCATTCTCTCCAATGGTGGCTAGGGATAAATTCAGCACCCATGGGAGTTCCCTGGGTAAACAATATATCCAGAGTTGTTACGACAGATGCCAGTCCCAAGGGGTGGGGGCCCACCTAGATGACCATTGGGTACAGGGGACCTGGTCGCAGGAGGAAAAGTTAGCCTGCTCAAACAACTGGGTGCTGCTCACAGTGGAAACGGCATTAAACAAGCTGCTGCCTTTTCTGCAGGGCCACCACATGAGGGTGCTCTCTGACAACCGGACTACAGTAGGCTATATAAACCACCAAGAAAGTACTCGCTCTCGTCCATTAATGTTGGTTGCAAGACGGGTGTTTATACTAGCAGAACAACATCTCCTTTCATTATCGGCCCTGCATATCAAAGGAACAGAAAATTTCATGGTAGACTTCCTAAGCCGCAAACAGCTAAGTCAGGGAGAATGGTCTCTGAAGAGGACAGTCTTCAATCAGATTGTGAACATGTGGGGTCTTCCTCAAGTAGATCTCTTTGCCTTCAGAAGGTCTGAAAATTCTGCTCTCTGAGCCCGGGAGAGAACCATCATATGGTGGACGCCTTCAGAATTTAAATGGACCTTCGGACTACTCTATGCCTGTCCTCCTGTATGCCTCAGTCTTGCGAAAGATCAGAGAAGACAAAGCAAGAGTTATCTGAATAGCTCCCTTTTGACCGAAAAGGCCTTGGTTCATTTGGCTGAAAAATGTCGGTCTCTCCGTGGGTTCTCCCAGAGGACCAGGATCTTCAGTCCCAAAGATGTCCGGGCTGCATCTGGCAGCCTGGAATTTGAGAGGTTGATCTTAGAAAAAAAAAAAGGCGTTTTGGTGAAGTTAGTTCCTACTCTTCAGAAAGCCGGTATCCACAAAGATCTATGGGAGGACCTGGAGAAATTTCTTATCCTTTTTGGGTGCAGAGCTGGGCGGAGAGGTCCCTTTGACATCTATCCTGGAGTTCCTCCAGAGGGGACTAGAGCTAGATCTTTCAGTTAGCACTGTTAAGGTGCAGGTCTCAGCCTTAGGGGCACTACAGGTCCTTCTCAAAAAATTAGCATATAGTGTTAAATTTCATTATTTACCATAATGTAATGATTACAATTAAACTTTCATATATTATAGATTCATTATCCACCAACTGAAATTTGTCAGGTCTTTTATTGTTTTAATACTGATGATTTTGGCATACAACTCCTGATAACCCAAAAAACCTGTCTCAATAAATTAGCATATTTCACCCGTCCAATCAAATAAAAGTGTTTTTTAATAACAAACAAAAAACCAACAAATAATAATGTTCAGTTATGCACTCAATACTTGGTCGGGAATCCTTTAGCAGAAATGACTGCTTCAATGCGGCGTGGCATGGAGGCAATCAGCCTGTGACACTGCTGAGATGTTATGGAGGCCCAGGATGCTTCAATAGTGGCCTTAAGCTCATCCAGAGTGTTGGGTCTTGCGTCTCTCAACTTTCTCTTCACAATATCCCACAGATTCTCTATGGGGTTCAGGTCAGGAGAGTTGGCAGGCCAATTGAGCACAATAATACCATGGTCAGTAAACCATTTACCAGTGGTTTTGGCACTGTGAGCAGGTGCCAGGTCGTGCTGAAAAATGAAATCTTCATCTCCATAAAGCATTTCAGCCGATGGAAGCATGAGGTGCTCCAAAATCTCCTGATAGCTAGCTGCATTGACCCTGCCCTTGATGAAACACAGTGGACCAACACCAGCAGCTGACATGGCACCCCACACCATCACTGACTGTGGGTACTTGACACTGGACTTCAGGCATTTTGGCATTTCCTTCTCCCCAGTCTTCCTCCAGACTCTGGCACCTTGATTTCATCAGAAAAAAGTACTTGGGACCACTTAGCAACAGTCCAGTGCTGCTTCTCTGTAGCCCAGGTCAGGCGCTTCTGCCGCTGTTTATGGTTCAAAAGTGGCTTTACCTGGGGAATGCGGCACCTGTAGCCCATTTCCTGCACACGCCTGTGCACGGTGGCTCTGGATGTTTCCACACCAGACTCAGTCCACTGCTTCCTCAGGTTCCCCAAGGTCTGGAATCGGTCCTTCTCCACAATCTTCCTCAGGGTCCGGTCACCTCTTCTCGTTGTACAGCGTTTTCTGCCACATTGTTTCCTTCCAACAGACTTACCATTGAGGTGCCTTGATACAGCACTCTGGGAACAGCCTATTTGTTGAGAAATTTCTTTCTGGGTCTTACCCTCTTGCTTGAGGGTGTCAATGATGGCCTTCTTGACATCTGTCAGGTCGCTAGTCTTACCCATGATGGGGGTTTTGAGTAATGAACCAGGCAGGGAGTTTTTAAAAGCCTCAGGTATCTTTTGCATGTGTTTAGAGTTAATTAGTTGATTCAGAAGATTAGGGTAATAGGTCGTTTAGAGAACCTTTTCTTGATATGCTAATTTATTGAGACAGGTTTTTTGGGTTATCAGGAGTTGTATGCCAAAATCATCAGTATTAAAACAATAAAAGACCTGACAAATTTCAGTTGGTGGATAATGAATCTATAATATATGAAAGTTTAATTGTAATCATTACATTATGGTAAATAATGAAATTTAACACTATATGCTAATTTTTTGAGAAGGACCTGTATACAGTTATGGCATGGCAGGTAGTAGGTGGATCATCAGGTTCATCAAAGCCTGTGGTAGAGCCAGATCAGTTCCTGCCTGTGTTAGGTTGAACAATTAATAAAATGTTCACTTAAGTTGCCTACTCCTGGCCTAATGGATATTGATCAGGTGCGCACTAAAGAAATACACCAGACACACACAGTCAGATGTAAACTCTCCTTGATCAATCTATGGCTCAGCTCCAAGGGGCTTTATTTAGTCAGAACACAGGTTTATGTAACCCCTGTAAGGGGGGCTCAGTTAGCTTTAAAATGGGAGTGATCGGATGTATTCCATTGGTTAGTGGATTAGGCATAGAGCAAGTCTGTGGGTGGATCCATGAGGTCATCAGGATGGATTGGTCCATGAGGTCATCAAGGTGGGCGTCACTGTGGGTGGATCCATGAGGTCATCAGGGTGGGCGTCATCTTGGATATCAGCACATGGTGTGCTGATACAGGAAATGGCAGCCATCTTTAGTGCCTCACTTTGATCTGAGAAAGCTTATGTAAGGTTAGACAATACATGTTATGGGTCACTTCTCTCAACCTCTTATGTCTTGAGGTTAATTAAGTATTTGATCTTATGGCTCTCCTCAACACCTGTAGAACCCCCTCCATGGGATCTAAATTTAGTTTTTATGGCATTGTCAGAAAGCCCCTTTGAGCCTTTACATTCCACCTTGGAAAGGATAGTCTCACTAAAAACATCTCTGCTAGTGGCCCTTATATCAGCTTGCAAAATGAGTGACATTCAGGCTTTATCAGCAGACCCTCCTTAGGCTGTGTTCACACGTTGCAGATTATTCGCGTTTTTTTCGCGTTTTTTCCCTATAAAAACGCTATAAAACCGCAAATAATCTGCATACATTATGCATCCTATCATTTTTAATGAATTCCGCATGTTTTGTGCACATGATGCGTTTTTTTCCGCAAAAAAAACGCATACAGCACAAAATCCGGACATGCTCTATCTTTTTGCGTTTTTTTTGCGGATTTCCCACTTCAAAATGCATTGGGAAGTGTCCGGAAAAAAACGCGGCAAAAACGCGTCAAAACCGCGGCAAATCGTGGCAAAACCGCAGCAAAATCGCGGCAAAAACGCATGCGGTTTTCTTGCGAATTTCTTGCAGAAAATGTCCGGAATTCTCAGGAATTTTCTGCAAGAAATCCTGAACGTGTGCACATAGCCTTACACTCAGGTTCTGGAGGATAGGGTAGTTTTGAGATTAGACCCTGCACATCTCACTAAGGCGGTTACAAAATTTCACAGGAGATATTACCATCTTTCTCTTCCAACCCTAGCCACCCTGAGGAAGAAAAATGTACGTACCCTAGATGTTAGGAGATGTTTGTTGCAGTATTTAAAGGTGAAGGAACCAGAGATTAAACAGGGGGCCCTGTTTGTGTCCTTACAGGGATCTAGGAAAGGTATTAAGTGAGAAGTATATGGCGGTATTATGTGTGATTATAATGTGGTATTATGTGAGAACTATATGATGGTATTATGTGAGATCTAGAAGGCGGTATTATGTGAGACGTATGTGGTGATATTATGTGAGAAGTATATGGCGGTATTATGTGAGAACTATATGGTGGCATTGTGTGATCTATATGGCGGTATTGTGTTAGAACTATATGACAGTATTATGTGAGATCTATATGGCGGTATTATGTTTGATCTATATGGCGGTATTATGTGAGAACACTATGGCAGTATTATCTTCAAAAAGGGGACCCATTCTAGGGTGGTTCTGGCTAAGCACCTGCACACAGGTCTGTTGTAATAGAGGGGGCAGCATGACCTCCAGGTAGGTGCAGTCAGGGGAGGGCTGGTGAGGCAGCTGAAGAGAGGGGTCTCATTTTTATTGTTACTATATGGCTACATTTCCCTCCAGCCTGCTTTCCAGCATCACCCCGGACTGCGCCTGTCGCCTCGCTTTCTCACATCGCCAGGACAGGATGGAGAAGACAGGATCTGTGGAGGGGAATGGGGTCGTTGCATGCAAAGTCTGGATCAGAGCAGGCCATCAATCAGCAGAAATGTTTCCTGGATTTCTGTGGAGCAGACAGTCACCCCTGCTCCCTCCACCATATATCTCCCTGAATCCTTGCTGCCTGCCATCCTCTGTGACTGTCTACTTGTCAGTATAACTTTGCATATAGCAAAAACTCGGCACTCAACATAACGTAAGACAGGTGATTTAATGGTGTCCACAAAATAACAGAAACGTTTCAGTCCTACATCCGGACTTTCATCAGTCACTACAGTTGATAAATGTGAGGGAGCGAGTGGACGCACAGAATTGCTGAATGTGGAATGAAATCAGTGTGAGTGCTGCCTGTATGTGGGCAGTATAGCCCCAAATGAAGCGATATACCTTAAAATATCAGGACATAAGTGCCGTGCCTGTGTGGGAAGCAGAATCCACCACTACTCCATGACCGCAACTGTAATGACTGATGAAGGTCCGGATGTAGGACCGAAACGTTTCGGTTATTTTGTGGATACCATTAAATCACCTGTCTTATGTTAGGTTGAGTGCCAAGTTTTTGCTATATACTACGGTGTGGGAACCTACTCTGGCACCTTTTTACGGCTGTGCACACGTCTACTTTTTCAGCATTGTTTAAAAGTGGAAATACCAAACCTTTTAAAATTGTTTTTCATATTTTACTAAATTATAAACGATATTTTTAAGAAAATGTACACATTAATTCTTTACATTTTTTCAATTGCTGTAAAAAAATTTTTTTTTATGGCACCTTCCCTTTTTAAGGAATCTAAACAGACCTTAGCGAGATTGTCAGAGAGGCTATTAAGCTAGCGAATGTCAGTGCAGGTAGGGCCATTCCAGAAGGTCTGAAAGCCCATTCCACAAGAGCCGTGGCTGCATCCTGGGCGGATGCAGATGTCTCCATCGACCAGATTTGTAAGGTGGCCACATGTCCTCTCCATCCACCTTCTATAGACATTATAGGCTGGAACTGTCTGCTTCCTCTGACCTCACATTTGGGAGAGGACTCTGCATCCCCGCGATGTGATTGTGGGGAACCAATGGTAATCTTGGCAGCTGGAGGTCAAATAAACACCTTAGTTTGCCAAATGTGGTGGCCAGTTAGAACATGCCAGAAGCACGGTCTAACAGGTATTCTGCCAATGGCACACTTGACATCTCTAATGCATTGCAATGGATATGTATTTCAATGCATTAGACCAGTGATCAGATAAATAAATTGAAGTCACATAAAGAAAGTTTAAAAGTGAAAAATGCAAAAAAAAAAAAAGTGCGTGCCAAATTCCCTTATTTATGTAAAAATTAAAGTATACATTTGATATCTCCATGTTTGCAACAACCAGTTCTATAGAGCTATCACTCTACTTAACCCTTAAAGTGAATGCAAAACAAAAGCCAAAAACATCTTCTTTGTTTTCAGCATACGTTGATAAAATAAGATTAAAAAGTAGTTTATAAATAGAAATGGGATCCCTGGAAGTGTCATCATGTCCCGCAAAAAAACAAGCCCCCACTCGGGGAAAATAAATAGGCTGTAGCTCTCAGAATATGGCGAGTCAAAAACTTTTTTTTTTCTATGAAAGCTGCAAAATATAGTCTTTTCATATTCACCAAACTCTGAAAAGCGTGAAGAAAATACTGAATTGCTGTTTATTTATTTTACAACATTTTTGATTGCTCTCCATTTTGATTATTGAAATGCAGTATGAGTAATATTAATTAATGGGAATATAGAGGGTGTCCACCTTAGCGGTAGCACAAAGGCTTTGGAAAAGAAACATGGCTCTCTAACCCCCACCCGCCCCCCTTTCCACCCCTTTCAAAAGAGCAATCCCGTGAAATCTAAGCTTTCAGATCCAAATGCCCCAGCCCGTTTGAGCACAGCAGTGTGCTGAAACTGAAGTTGGCATTCCTGTAGTAAGAGGAACTTGTTTAATTCACATTTTGTGTGTGTATCCAGAAACACAAGCTGGGCGCTATAATGTATTGGGCATTAGGCTGGCATATTTGCAGTTATCACTCTGCAACATCAACTGTGTACTTGTTTCTGGAAAATGCCCCTGGTGTCTATCGTTACTACACTCCTCTGGAAATTAAACTTTGCGTTTCCATCTAAATCACCGAGTGACATTATTCAGATGAAACCCCCTGAGGGATCCATTCACTATAATGAGGCAACAGAGTTACCCTGGACTCTGTCTGGCCTCTGTTTAGCGGTGCCCTTCTTTTCAGAAGTGCACGCCTAAAAAGACAGATGTTGTGGGATCACAGGTCAAACAGCATCCACATTGACTTCATCTGCCTCACTTAAGATAGTAATGAACGAACGTGCTCAGATAACATGTTTTCCGAGTATCTTGGGTGTGCTCTGATGATATCTTAGAGTCCATGCTGCATGTTTTGTTATGTTAGACAGCCGCAACACATGCGGGGATTGCCTGTTTGTTAGGCAATCTCAGCATGTCTTGTGTTTGTCTAAGGCCGGGTTTCCACGATCCGGAACTAGCAGCGCTTTTAGAGCAGCATATATTCACTGCGTTCTATTGAATGCTAGTCAATCTGCATAGGTTTACGGAACCATGCGGATTTACCACATCCCATACATTCTATTGGTGACATTTTTATTGCGGAGACTAGCATCTCCACAAGATAAGTTGACATGCTGTGGTATCGAAAGATGTCACATGTCAGTCTCCGAGGGTGATCAGAAGGCGTCTATGGACACATAGTAGAAATGGTATTTCTAGAAATCTCATCCACTGTGCTGCTACACCAGGCCGCTGCAGGTTTTACGCTGCATAAATACACAGCGTCAAACCCGCAGCAATTACTGATTGTGGGCAGACACCCATATAGTCGCAATACATGCAGCCTCAGAGATTTGAACATATCGAAGCATGCCCAAGATACTTGGATAACACCTGAGCATGCTTGCTCATCACTAATTATAGGGAATCTTCAACCGGGAGTTCCATCTGAATGAAACAAAACATGGCATCCGCTAATGATTTCAGCAAATTTTGCATTCAAACAGTCAAATGGCGCTCCTTTCCTTCCGAGCCCTGCCATGTACGTGAACAGAAGTTTTCCTTCACATATTGGTATCAGCGTTCTCAAGTGAAATTGCACAACAAATTGTGTGATGCATTTTCTCCCTTCTGGGGACTTCCACTGTTTAGTCACACCAATGGCTCTCCAAAGGCGACATTACGTCCAATCTCTATTCCAGCCAATTTTGCGTTCAAAAAGTCAAACTGTGCTCTTTCCCTTCCAAGCACTGCTGTGCATCTAAACAGTAGTTTTCCCCCATATGGGGTATTGGCATGCTCAGGAGAAATTGCACTACAAATTTTGGGTATACTTTCACCTGTTACCCTTGTGAAAATAGAAAAAAATTGGGTCCAAAGTAAAATTGTGAAAAAAAGTAATTTTTTTTCCTTTCACAGTCCATTACTTCCTGTGAAGCACCTGTAGAGTTAACAAACTGTGGTTTTGGGCACCTTGAGGGGAGCAGTTTTTAGAATGGTGTCACTTTGAGGAAGTTGCTATCACGTAGGACCCTCAAAGTCGCTTGAAATGTGATGTAGTCCCTTAAAAAATGGTTTTGTAAATTTTGTTGGAAAAATGAGAAATTGATGGTTAACTTTTAACCTTATAACTTCCTAATTTTTTTTTTTTGTTTCAAAAATTGTGCTGATGTAAAGTATATGTGAGAAATATTTTTTTAACTATTGTGGCATAATACTCTGATTTAAGGGCATATAAACTAAAAGTTTGAATATTACAAAATGTTCGTCAAATTTCCAATTTTTTCACAAACGCAAGTAATTTCAAACAAATTTTACCACTATCATGAAGAACAATATGTCACGATAAAACTCTCAGAATCTGTGGGATCCACTGAAAAGTTCCAGATTTATTACCATATAAAGTGACACTGGTCATAATTGTAAAATTTGGCCTGGTCATGAAGATGAAAACAGGCTTGGGAGGTTGAAGGGGCCATCTGATGTAAAACTATAAGGCTGCAGTCATTGTGTCATTGCAGAATTGTAAATCCTCACATCGCATGCTGCAAGTGCATTGAGCGAGGCCAGAATATATATATAATATAGTGGTCATGAGTGGCTTGACACGAGGAATCCGACATTTGTAGCCCATGTCCTGGATACGTCTGTGTGTGTAGTGGCAATGGCTCCAGTAGAAGTCCACTCCTTGTGAATCGCCCCCAAATTTTTGAATGGTCTTTTCTTAACAATCCATTCAAGGCTGGGGTTATCCTGGTTGCTTCTGCACCTTTTTCTATCAAGCTTTCCATTAATATGCTTGGATACAGTACTTTGTGAACAGGCAGCTTCTTTAGCAATAACCTTTTGTGGCTTACCCTCATTGTGGAGCGTGTCAGTGACTGCCTTCTGGACATCTGTCAAGTCAGCAATCTTCCCCCATGATTGTGGAGCCTACTGAAACGCTTGGAAAGCCTTTGACGGTGTTTTTAGTAATTATTCTGATTTACGGAGATAATGACTTTTGGGTTTTCATAGGCTGTAAGCCATAATCATCAACATTACCAGAAATAAACACTCGAAATAGATCACTCTGTAATTACTCTATATAATACGAGTTTCACTTTTTGTATTGAAGAACTGAAATTAACTTTTTGATCATCAATATTACCAGAAATAAACACTTGAAATAGATCACTCTATAATGACTCTATATAACATGAGTTTCATTTTTTGTATTGAAGAACTGAAATGAATTAACTTTTTGATGATATTCTAATTTTGTGAGAATCACCTGTATGTGTCCCATCTTGGTCCTCATATATGCTCCATCCTGGTTCCATATGAGCTCCATCCTGGTCCCATATGTCTCCCATCCTGGTCCCCTTTATATGTCCCATCCTCGTCCCCCATATACAGCTCTGGCAAAAATTAAGAGACCACCTCATCAAAACCCTGTCATGGGCAGCCCAATCTCCAGACCTGAACCCCATTGAAAACCTCTGGAATGTAATCAAGAGCATGATGGATAGTCACAAGCCATCAAACAAAGAAGAGCTGCTTAAGTTTTTGCACCAGAAGCAGTGTGAAAGACTGGTGAAAAGCATGCCAACACGCATGAAAGTGTGATGCTCGTGTTGGACCCATGATTCATGTCAGTCCACTTGGTGCAACAGCTCTCCAAGGTGTGATCACTCCTTTTTAGATGCAGACTAACGAGCAGATCTACTTTGTGAACAGGCAGCTTCTTTAGCAATGACCTTTTGTGGCTTACCCTCATTGTGGAGCGTGTCAGTGACTGCCTTCTGGACATCTGTCAAGTCAGCAATCTTCCCCCATGATTGTGGAGCCTACTGAAACGCTTGGAAAGCCTTTGACGGTGTTTTTAGTAATTATTCTGATTTACGGAGATAATGACTTTTGGGTTTTCATAGGCTGTAAGCCATAATCATCAACATTACCAGAAATAAACACTCGAAATAGATGACTCTGTAATTACTCTATATAATACGAGTTTCACTTTTTGTATTGAAGAACTGAAATTAACTTTTTGATCATCAATATTACCAGAAATAAACACTTGAAATAGATCACTCTATAATGACTCTATATAACATGAGTTTCATTTTTTGTATTGAAGAACTGAAATAAATTAACTTTTTGATGATATTCTAATTTTGTGAGAATCACCTGTATGTGTCCCATCTTGGTCCTCATATATGCTCCATCCTGGTTCCCATATGAGCTCCATCCTGGTCCCATATGTCTCCCATCCTGGTCCCCCTTATATGTCCCATCCTCGTCCCCCATATACAGCTCTGGCAAAAATTAAGAGACCACCTCATCAAAACCCTGTCATGGGCAGCCCAATCTCCAGACCTGAACCCCATTGAAAACCTCTGGAATGTAATCAAGAGCATGATGGATAGTCACAAGCCATCAAACAAAGAAGAGCTGCTTAAGTTTTTGCACCAGAAGCAGTGTGAAAGACTGGTGAAAAGCATGCCAACACGCATGAAAGTGTGATGCTCGTGTTGGACCCATGATTCATGTCAGTCCACTTGGTGCAACAGCTCTCCAAGGTGTGATCACTCCTTTTTAGATGCAGACTAACGAGCAGATCTAGTTTGAAACAAGTGTTATTTTTGGGTATGAAAATTTACAGGGTAATTCCATAATTTTTTCCTCACTATTGAGTGACTCCATACATTTTTCCCTATGCTTGGTTAAAAAAAGTAACCTTTACTGACTACCACATTTTTTGTTCTTGATTTCTTTTAGTGTTTCTTAAAGCCAGAAAGTTGCCATTTGAAATTAATTTAGTTTTGTGCCATGTCTGTGATCTGCTTTTTTCCTACAAAATTAAACAACTGAATGAACATCCTCCAAGGCCGGTGATTCCATAATTTTTTGCCAGGGGTTGTAGTGTCTGGCAAAAAAAAAGTACTGTCCATTATCTTTAAAAATGTTCCCGCAGTTTATACCGTGCATGCACTAAAGAAGCTGCCATGTGCAGTACAAACATAAGATGCTAGACTGTAAGGGCTCCTCGTAGGTGTGACGTCACTTTCGGTCCAGAGGGCAGCACGGTTAGAATTTGTTTAGTTTTTTACTATCCGATATTTTCTTGTGGAGTTCTGGCTGCTGGTCTTTTTTCTCTGGTGCTGGGTTTGTCTTGGGTCAGGTGTTTGTTTCACTCTTTATTAACCAGCACCTGTCTTCCAGTCCTTGCTGGACAACAGTGTTTATCTGCTTGAGCTCTAGCTTGGTGCTTTGCTTTGTGTTCTGTGTGTGTTATTTGAGCAGTGCTGGTACCTCTGGTTCAGCTAGCCTTAGTTTCTGTTTTCTATTGGTTTCTGCAGCCTTCTCTTTGCTTTCATGTAGGAGGTGACCCGTTTTTGTACCCAGTCCTTAGTTCTTTTAGGGAACCCCTTCCCCTTATCTATAGGTCTTCGCTTGAGATTATCCTAGGATCGTCGGTGGGTCTATTCGCAAGGAATGGGTCGCCCACTCCATCGTAGGGTTTCAGCCTAGTCATAGTGCAGGGTCAGTTTTCCCCCTTCTACCTTAGTCCTGGGTTGCAGATCCGTAACAAGCACGCTATTCATCTAACTGAGAGACATTGCAGCGATGTGACTGAGATACTCCACTGTGAGCTCTGTTGTTTACTGCTTCGAGGAGAAGCTTCAGGTGAAAAGGGGCAATCGGTAGTGGGATCTGAGGGCTCTATAATGCTGGGTGATACCAGTGATGGGGGATGTACAGTGCTTAGTAATGCTTATTTATGTATTTGGGGGGTGCAAAGAGGTCTGTATTGCTGGTGGATGCCTGTGGTGGAATCTGAGGCGTGTACAATGCTTAGTAAGACCTGTGGGGAGATTTGGGGGAGGACTTGTGTACAATGCTGGGAGATGCCTGTGGTGGGATTTTGGAGATGTACAATACTTAGTAATGCCTGTGGACGGATTTGGAGGGGGGTGTACAATGCTGGGGAGGGATTCCTGTGGGGGAATTTGGGTGTGTCTGCATTGCATAGGGATGCCTGTTGTAGGATTTGTGGTGTATGCAGTGCTGGGGGTACCCCTGTGGTGAGATTTTCAGGAATGTGCTCGGGGGGACGCCTGTGATAAGATTTTAGTGTGCATGCTGGGGGCACCTCTGTGGTGTGAGACTTGGGGATGTGTTCAATGCTGGGGGTACCCCTGTGATGTGAGATTTTAGGTTGTGTAATGCTGGAAGGAGCCCTGTGGTGTGAGATTTGGGGTGTGTGTGAGGGCCCCCAAGAGGTGTGAGATTTGGGATTTGTGCTATACTGGGATCACCCCTTGTTGAGATTTTGTGGTGCGATGCTGGGGGCTCCCCTGTTGTGAGAAGGGATGAGATGCTGGAGAGATGCATGTACTGGGATTTGAGAAGGAGGCGATGCTGGGGGGATGTATGCGTCTTGGGTTTTGGGGATGAGCAATGCTAGTTGATGCCTGTGGTGGGATTTGGGGGGACTGTAATTCTGGGGGATGCCTGTGGTGGAATTTGCTGAGTGTATAAAGTTGAGCCCTTTGTAATCTTTAAGAAGGGTTTGGGGAGTGTAGAAAGAGCGTTTTCCCCTGAAGGTTTTCTGCAGCGAGAAGGGTTTGCAAAAAGTTCTGTTATCGGGTCCTGAATACTGCGTGTTTAAAGGTCTGTAATTGTGAGTTTTGGATTGTTAGTGTGAGCAGGTTGTGGGATGCAGTTATAGAGATAACAACAGTTCTCAAGGGTTAACTTATCAGTCTGAAGGCTTCCTGACTGAAGAGTCCACAGTTGGTACGATGGCGCCAACACGGTCAGCGTGGGGTGGATCCAGTGTTGTCCTGTAGGTGTCTTTGAGTTGAATTCTGACAGCAGAGGCATGTCCTCGGCTTCTTTAACCCCTTAAGCCCGTATGACGTACTATCCCGTCGAGGTGGGGTGGGCCTTAATTCCCGGTGACGGGATAGTACGTCATACGCGATCGGCCGCGCTCACGGGGGGAGCGCGGCCGATCGCGGCCGGGTGTCGGCTGCATATCGCAGCTGACATCCGGCACTATGTGCCAGGAGCGGTCACGGACCGCCCCCGGCACATTAACCCCCGGCACACCGCGATCAAACATGATCGCGGTGTACCGGCGGTACAGGGAAGCATCGCGCAGGGAGGGGGCTCCCTGCGGGCTTCCCTGAGACGATCGGTACAAGGTGATGTACTCACCTCGTACCGAACGTCTTCTCCCTGCAGGCCCCGGATCCAAAATGGCCGAGGGGCTGTATCCGGGTCCTGCAGGGAGCACTTCCGGGTCGGAGCAGGCTGCAGATGAAAGCTGCAGCCTGCTCCGATGAAAGGATGATCGCGGATCTCATAGAGTGCTGTGCACACTATCAGATCTGCGATCTGTGATGTCCCCCCCTGGGACAAAGTAAAAAAGTAAAAAAAAAAATTTCCACATGTGTAAAAAAAAAAAAAAAAAAATTCCTAAATAAATAATAATAAAAAAAAAAATATTATTCCCATAAATACATTTCTTTATCTAAAAAAAACAAACAAAAACAATAAAAGTACACATATTTAGTATCGCCGCGTCCGTAACGACCCAACCTATAAAACTGGCCCACTAGTTAACCCCTTCAGTAAACACCGTAAGAAAAAAAAAAAAAAAAAACGAGGCAAAAAACAACGCTTTATTACCATACCGCCGAACAAAAAGTGGAATAACACGCGATCAAAAAGACGGATATAAATAACCATGGTACCACTGAAAACGTCATATTGTCCCGCAAAAAACGAGCCGCCATACAGCATCATCAGCAAAAAAATTAAAAAGTTATAGTCCTCAGAATAAAGCGATGCCAAAATAATTATTTTTTCTATAAAATAGTTTTTATCGTATAAAAGCGTCAAAACATAAAAAAATGATATAAATGAGGTATCGCTGTAATCGTACTGACCCGAAGAATAAAACTGCTTTATCAATTTTACCAAACGCGGAACGGTATAAACGCCTCCCCCAAAAGAAATTCATGAATAGCTGGTTTTTGGTCTTTCTGCCTCACAAAAATCGGAATAAAAAGCGATCAAAAACTGTCACGTGTCCGAAAATGTTACCAATAAAAACGTCAACTCGTCCCGCAAAAAACAAGACCTCACATGACTCTGTGGACCAAAATGTGGAAAAATTATAGGTCTCAAAATGTGGAGACGCAAAAACTTTTTTGCTATAAAAAGCGTCTTTTAGTCTGGTTTCACACTTGCGTTTTTATCTGCATGCGTTTTTTTAAAAAAACCGCATGTGTGAAAAAATGCATGTAAACGCGGTAAAACGCATGCGTTTTTATAGAAAAACACAAGAAAACAAGAAAAAAACAAAAAACCCTAACCCTACCCCTAACCCTACCCCTAACCTGAAATACGTGGCACTGAAATACGTGGCACTGAAATATACGTTTATATACGTATATACGTATATAAGTGCCACGATATTTCAGTGGCCACGTATATAAGTGCCACGTATTTAAGTGCCACGTATTTAAGTGCCACGTATTTAAGTGCCACGTATTTCAGTGCCACGTATTTCAGTGCCACGTATTTCAGTGCCACGTATTTCAGTGCCACGTATTTCAGTGCCACGTATTTCAGTGCCACGTATTTCAGTGCCACGTATTTACGTGCCACGTATTTACGTGCCACGTATTTCAGTGCCACGTATTTACGTGCCACGTATTTACGTGCCACGTATTTTTCAGTGCCTGAAATACGTGGCACTGAAATACGTGGCACTGAAATTCGTGGCACTGAAATATCGTGGCACTGAAATATCGTGGCACTGAAGTATTTACGTGCCACGTATTTTTCAGTGCCTGAAATACGTGGCACTGAAATACGTGGCACTGAAATACGTGGCACTGAAATATCGTGGCACTGAAATACGTGGCACTGAAATACGTGGCACTTAAATACGTGGCTCTTAAATACGTGGCACTTATATACGTGGCACTTATGACTGTCAGAAAATGTTCAGTAAACGGTTAGGGGTGAGGTTAGGGGTAGGGTTTCAGGTAGAATTGGGGAGCTTCCACTGTTCAGGCACATCAGGGGCTCTCCAAACGCGACATGGCGTCCAATCTCAATTCCAGCCAATTCTGCGTTGAAAAAGTAAAACAGTGCTCCTTCCCTTCCGAGCTCTCCCGTGCGTCCAAAAAGGGGTTTACCCCAACATATGGGGTATCAGCGTACTAGGGACAAATTGAACAACAACTTCTGGGGTCCAAGTTCTCTTGTTATCCTTGGGAAAATAAAAATTTGGGGGGCTAAAAATCATTTTTGTGGGAAAAAAAATATGTTTTATTTTCACGGCTCTGCGTTGTAAACTGTAGTGAAACACTTGGGGGTTCAAAGTTCTCACAACACATCTAGATAAGTTCCTTGGGAGGTCTAGTTTCCAATATGGGGTCACTTGTGGGGGGTTTGTACTGTTTGGGTACATCAGGGGCTCTGCAAATGCAACGTGACGCCTGCAGACCAATCCATTTAAGTCTGCATTCCAAATGGCGCTCCTTCCCTTCCGAGCTCTGTCATGCGCCCAAACAGTGGTTCCCCCCCACATAGGGGGTATCAGCGTACTCAGGACAAATTGGACAACAACTTTTAGGGTCCAATTTATCCTGATACCCTTGTGAAAATACAAAACTGGGGGCTAAATTTCATTTTTGTGAAAAAAAAAATAAAATAATATTTTCACGGCTCTGCGTTATAAACTGTAGTGAAACACTTGGGGGTTCAAAGTTCTCACAACACATCTAGATAAGTTCCTTGGGGGGTCTAGTTTCCAATATGGGGTCACTTGTGGGGGGTTTGTACTGTTTGGGTACATCAGGGGCTCTGCAAATGCAACGTGACGCCTGCAGACCAATCCATTTAAGTCTGCATTCCAAATGGCGCTCCTTCACTTCCGAGCTCTGTCATGCGCCCAAACAGTGGTTCCCCCCCACATAGGGGGTATCAGCGTACTCAGGACAAATTGGACAACAACTTTTATGGTCCAATTTATCCTGATACCCTTGTGAAAATACAAAACTTGGGGGCTAAAAAATCATTTTTGTGAAAAAAAAAAATATTTTTATTTTCACGGCTCTGCGTTATAAACTGTAGTGAAACACTTGGGGGTTCAAAGCTCTCAAAACACATCTAGATAAGTTCCTTAGGGGGTCTACTTTCCAAAATGGTGTCACTTGTGGGGGGGTTTAATGTTTAGGCACATCAGGGGCTCTCCAAACGCAACATGGCATCCCATCTTAATTCCAGTCAATTTTGCATTGAAAAGTAAAATAGCGCTTCTTCCCTTCTGAGCTCTGCTATGCACCCAAACAATGGTTTACACCCACATATGGGGTATCGTCGTACTCAGGACAAATTGCACAACAACTTTTGTGGTCTAATTTCTTCTCTTACCCTTGGGGAAATAAAAAAATGGGGGTGAAAAGATCATTTTTGTGAAAAAATATGATTTTTTATTTTTACGGCTCTGCATTATAAACTTCTGTGAAGCACTTGTTGGGTCAAAGTGCTCAACACACATCTAGATAAGTTCCTTAAGGGGTCTACTTTCCAAAATGGTGTCACTCGTGGGGGGTTTCAATGTTTAGGCACATTAGGGGCTCTCCAAACGCAACATGGCGTCCCATCTCAATTCCAGTCAATTTTGCATTGAAAAGTCAAATGGCGCTCCTTCCCTTCTGAGCTCTGCCCTGCGCCCAAACAATGGTTTACACCCACATATGGGGTATCAGTGTACTCAGGACAAATTGCACAACAATTTTTGGGGTCCAATTTCTTCTCTTACCCTTGGGAAAATAAAAAATTGGGGGTGAAAAGATCATTTTTGTGAAAAAATATGATTTTTTATTTTTACGGCTCTGCATTATAAACTTCTGTAAAGCACTTGTTGGGTCAAAATGCTCACCACACATCTAGATAAGTTCCTTAGGGGGTCTACTTTCCAAAATGGTGTCACTTGTTAGGGGTTTCAATGTTTAGGCACATCAAGGGCTCTCTAAATGCAACATGGCGTCCCATCTCAATTCCAGTCAATTTTGCATTGAAAAGTCAAATGGCGCTCCTTCCCTTCCGAGCTCTGCCCTGCGCCCAAACAATGGTTTACACCCACATATGGGGTATCAGCGTACTCAGGACAAATTGCACAACAATTTTTGGGGTCCAATTTCTTCTCTCACCCTTGGGAAAATAAAAAATTGGGGGTGAAAAGATCATTTTTGTGAAAAAATATGATTTTTTATTTTTACGGCTTTGCATTATAAACTTCTGTAAAGCACTTGTTGGGTCAAAGTGCTCACCACACATCTAGATAAGTTCCTTAGGGGGTCTACTTTCCAAAATGGTGTCACTTGTTAGGGGTTTCAATGTTTAGGCACATCAGGGGCTCTCCAAATGCAACATGGCGTCCCATCTCAATTCCAGTCAATTTTGCATTGAAAAGTCAAATGGCGCTCCTTTGCTTCCAAGCTCTGCCATGCGCCCAAACTGTGGTTTACCCCCACATATGGGGTATCAGCGTACTCAGGACAAATTGTACAACAACTTTTGGGGTCTATTTTCTCCTGTTACCCTTGGTAAAATAAAACAAATTGGAGCTGAAATAAATTTTGTGTGAAAAAAAGTTAAATGTTCATTTTTATTTAAACATTCCAAAAATTCCTGTGAAACACCTGAAGGGTTAATAAACTTCTTGAAAGTGGTTTTGAGTACCTTGAGGGGTGCAGTTTTTAGAATGGTGTCACACTTGGGTATTTTCTATCATATAGACCCGTCAAAATGACTTCAAATGAGATGTGGTCCCTAAAAAAAAATGGTGTTGTAAAAATGAGAAATTGCTGGTCAACTTTTAACCCTTATAACTCCGTCACAAAAAAAAATTTTGGTTCCAAAATTGTGCTGATGTAAAGTAGACATGTGGAAAATGTTATTTATTAAGTATTTTGTGTGACATATGTCTGTGATTTAAGGGCATAAAAATTCAAAGTTGGAAAATTGCGAAATTTTCCAAATTTTCGCCAAATATTCGTTTTTTTCACAAATAAACGCAAGTTATATCGAACAAATTTTACCACTAACATGAAGTACAATATGTCACGAGAAAACAATGTCAGAATCGCCAAGATCCGTTGAAGCGTTCCAGAGTTATAACCTCATAAAGGGACAGTGGTCAGAATTGTAAAAATTGGCCTGGTCATTAACGTGCAAACCACCCTCGGGGCTTAAGGGGTTAACGAGTTCCTTGGTCCAGGGTTTGCTGCGCGGGGTACAGCACAGTCCACAACACTAACGGAGCCTAACATGGCTCAACAGATGTATACCGGGGGTAAGAGCACAGTTGTCGGTGAGTCACCCGGTCCCGCGCATTACGGGCCTGGAGCGTATGGCACCTCGCGTCGCAGGAGATGCATCCGAACCCAACGGAGCAACTTCTTCAGGAACTTCAGGTGCCTTCCCCTCTTCTGAGGCTACGTGTAGTAGATCAGAGAATTCTTCACAATTCTTCACATTCAACAGCTGCAGGAGGAGGTACTTTGGGATCACTCTGCACCTCCTCCAGTTGATCAGGATCTCTTGATAAGCAAGGATGTAGCATGTCCCGCTCGAGTAGGGGCGTCTTTCTCCCCCTCAGATTGGACTTCGTAGATGGGATCTTCGTTGCTGAATCTTTGTTTCACTCTATGTGGAGTCTTCTCCCATTGGTATTCCAGCTTGTCCCGAGGGCGCTTGTCTCCCACCAACATACGGTCTCTGGCTTGAGCTGTCCCCCTTAGGGAAGCTGTTTCTGTATGCTCAAGCTCCCGAAACTTAGTCTGCACAAGGCGGTGTAAGGTTTGCAGCCGGTGACGATGTTCTCGAACCAAGGTGGACACCATCGTCCGTGGGTAGTCCTCCTCTGGATCCAATTCCAGCTCCGTAATCTCTCCTCCCGGTCAGCCAAATAGCAGGGTATATGGCGTGCACCCGGTGGTGCGATGTACTCGGTTATTGTTATTGACTTGCCAAGCTGATAAGTGCATTGCAATTATTCCATTACTCGCCCATGGAAACAGACGCTTTGATCAGAGTGGTCCTCTTCGGGCAGCCGTACACTTGGATAAAATTCCTGCAAATATCTTTTGTCGCTGATTCAGCAGTTTGATCCCGAGTCGGAGTCAAACAATGAATTTGGTGAAGTGGTCAGTCATCACCAGGCAGAGGTCATATCCAAGGGAGGCCAGACCTATCGTCAGATAATTATAATCATTAAGGCTAGGTTCACATTGCGTTATGGCAATCCGTTTAGCGCTAGCGGATTGCGCTAACGCAATGTATTTTTATGGATCGCGTTTGGGGGTCGCGTTAACGTCCCCGCTCTCGCAGATCCCCGATCTGCGAGAGCGGGGAACGGACCTCGGGCACGCCGCGGACGCTGCAAGCAGCGTCCGAGGCGCGTCACAGAAGAACGGCACATCACTAGCGCGAGCCGAAAAAGGCACGCGCTAGTGATGCGCTGCTGGCGAAATTAACATTGCTGTCAATGGGTGCGCTAACGCACCCGTTGCACGGCGTTAATTGCGACATTTTTGCCGTGCAACGCTGTCCGTTAGCGATCACCCATTAACGCAATGTGAACCTAGCCTAACACTTCCAGGAAGGCAGAAGTCACGATGGTCTATGTGGGAGCTCGATTTTCAGGAGGTTTAGCTAACTCACAGCTTCTGCATTGCCGACATGCTTCTTTTACCACAGCTTTTAGTTGAGGATGGTAGACTAGCTTCTGTAGCCACTGAAATGTCTTCTCTTGACCGAAATGAGCTCCTCTTTCATGTGCCTCCGTGGCCACCTTATGAAGCAGCGTCTCGGGAATCACTACTTGCGAGGTAACACCCAGTTCCCATTGCAGCTGAATATTCCGGTATAACAGTCCATCTTTGAGGTGGAGCCTTTCCACTGTCTAAGGATCTCCAGAGTCCTCGGGGACAGGGTCTCTTTTTATCTCTGACTGGGTAGTTGTTTTAGGGTTACCCACTGTCTCATCTGAGCGAGTTCCCCATCTTCCTGTTTTAATGTAACCCACTCAACACGGGGTCGTCCCAGAATGCCTTCTCCAGATGCTGTCTGAATCTGTTCCTGCGTAGCTGCCAACGTCCTGGCGGAATTACGGAACTCAGGGATTTGTTCAGCCTCCAGTTTTTCATCCCGGTTGGGTCCAGGTCTCTCATGTGTTACTCGGGACAAGGCGTCTGCGTAAGTGTTCTCAGCCCCCCTCTTGTAGGCGATTCTACACTGTGTGCAGAATTATTAGGCAAGTTGTATTTTGATCATAGGATACTTTTTATACATGTTGTCCTACTCCAAGCTTTTCAGGCTTGAGAGACAACTATCAATTAAGTAAATCAGGTGATGTGCATCTCTGTAATGAGGAGGGGTGTTGTCTAATGACATCAAAACCCTATATAAGGTGTGCTTAATTATTAGGCAACTTCCTTTCCTTTGGCAAAATGGGTCAGAAGAGAGATTTGATGGGCTCTGAAAAGTCCAAAATTGTGAGATGTCTTGCAGAGGGATGCAGCAGTCTTGAAATTGCCAAATTTTTGAAGCGTGATCATCGAACAATCAAACGTTTCATGGCAAATAGCCAACAGGGTCGCTAGAAGCGTTTTGGGCAAAAAAGGTGCAAAATAACTTGCCCATGAATTGAGGAAAATCAAGCGTGAAGCTGCCAAGATGCCATTTGCTACCAGTTTTGCCATATTTCAGAGCTGCAACATTACTTGAGTAACAAAAAGCACAAGGTGTGCAATACTCAGGGACATGGCCAAGGTAAGGAAGGCTGAAAAACGACCACCTTTGAACAAGAAACATAAGATAAAACTTCAAAACTGGGCCAAGAAATATCTTAAGACTGACTTTTCAAAGGTTTTATGGACTGATGAAATGAGAGTGACTCTTGATGGGCCAGATGGATGGGCCAGAGGCTGAATTAGTAAAGGGAAGAGAGCTCCACTCCGACTCAGACGCCAGCAAGGTGGAGGTGGGGTACTGGTATGGGCTGGTATCATCAAAGATGAACTTGTGGGACCTTTTCAGGTTGAGGATGGAGTGAAGCTCAACTCCCAGATCTACTGCCAGCTTCTGGAAGACAACTTCTTCAAGCAGTGGTACAGGAAGAAGTCGGTATTGTTCAAGAAAAACATGATTTTCATGCAGGACAATGCTTCATCACATGCCTCCAACTACTCCACAGCGTGGCTGGCCAGTAAAGGTCTCAAAGAAGAAAAAATAATGACATGGCCCCCTTGTTCACCTGAACTGAACCCCATAGAGAACCTGTGGTCCCTCATAAAATGTGAGATCTACAGGGAGGGAAAACAGTCCACCTCTTGGAACAGTGGGAGACTGTGGTGGCTGCTGCACGCAATGTTGGTCGTAAACAGATCAAGCAACTGACAGAATCTATGGATGGAAGGCTGTTGAGTGTCATCATAAAGAAAGGTGGCTATATTGGTCACTAATTTTTTTGGGCTTTGTTTTTGCATGTCAGAAATGTTTATTTCTAAATTTTGTGCAGTTATATTCGGTTACCTGGTGAAAATGGGAATATATTTGGTTTTTATTAAGTTGCCTAATAATTCTGCACAGTAATAGTTACCTGCACAAACAGATATCCTCCTCAGATAACCAAATGTAAAAAAAAAAACACTCCAACTTCCAAAAATATTAAGCTTTGATATTTATGAGTCTTTTGGGTTGATTGAGAACTTAGTTGTTGATCAATAATATAAATAATCCTCTAAAATACAACTTGCCTAATAATTCTGCACACAGTGTATATCAAAACTTCGCCATCTGAGCCACCCAGCGCTGCTCTGTCAAAGCTGGCTCTATCTGAATCTCTACTTCTTCCAGGGGGGTGCAAGCTCGGACAGACAGGGTGAGCACAGTTTGGCCCGGTGGCAGAAAAAGGTTGGCTGCGGCTGGAACGATCACTTTTCCCAGCGTCTTCCCATCACTAGAGGTTTCTTGGGCTTGGGCTACACGGATCAACTGCTGGAACACTCTCCTCTGAGGACTACGAGGGCTCCACTGTTTCAGGAACACATCTTTCGACTCATTGATAAGAAGACTCCCCAGTTCCTTCAAGATGTTCATCCCCAAAGTAACAGCATGACCGTTACCTGCATCTCCGGCTGTCAACACCACTCCCTTCCTGCCCAGATCTTTGCCGCAAACAGTAACTTGCATCCAAACCACCCCTGTGACCAGGATGGGTAAATGATTAGCAGCTGTCAATTTTATCACCGGAACCCATTCGGGCTGCATCATTTCTGGGAAATGTCGTCTGAAGTATGTATCAGGCATCGTGGTCACTTGAGAGCCGGTGTCAACCAAACAATGTACGGCCCGGCCATCAATTTCAGCCCAATTGAGAGGACACATGGAAACTAGACTTGTGGGACTTCTAATTCTCCTTCTTGACTGTTCATGCTGCAGGCGGCATCCCCCAGCCACATAGCCTCCTAGCTTACCAGACGGCATTGAAGAAGTACCCCCTTTGTACACAACCCCGATCCAAATGTCCAGTCTCACCGCAGTTGTAGTATCTAGGCAATTCTCTGCGGGACGTCCTCATTTCCCGACGGGGCTCAGGGCCAGTTCTACCCCCGGACAACTTTGATGATGCTGTGGGTTTTTTCTTTGACTCAGACAATTCTTCTCTTATATATCCTGCATCTCTTTCTGCAGCTCTTCCACCCATCCTGGTTCAGTGGCCATGGTCACAGATACCTACCCTCTCCGGATCTTCCCCTTCGGGACTGTGAACCCCTGCTCCTGTTCACGCACTTACGCTTTGCTCCCAACTTCTAGAAAGGTCATGCGCGGATTCACCTGCAAGCGCTCCCGCAAGGCCTGTTTCAGTAGTGCATCTTTCAAGCCTGTCACCAACTGATTCCGCAATACTATGTCAGTAGACCCTATGCCTACACTATCTTTCTTGATAATTGCAGTATGGATCTCCTATAGCACATTCATGTACTGGTTCACAGTCTCCCCCTCCCTTTGAACATGGCTAATAAACGCATGCGTAATTCCCCTGAGTCTGTGGGATCTCGGTGCATTTCTTCCAGTATTTGAAGCACCTTGTCAAAAGTGTCCCGCTTTCAGGGGGGTCTGAGCATGACAGAATTCCTTGCCTCTCCATCCAGAGCTAACATGGCAACCTCTGCCTCTAACACGGGGGTCATGGGGCGCATCCTCATCATTGCCCTGAGCCTCTCAGTCCAGTCCCAAAGCAGAGTGTTGCTTCCAGAAATTTTTGGGAGGTTATTTAACATCACCCCCAGGGATATGCTGGACCTTAGGGTTACCCCAGCTGCTCCCCCAACTGCTTGCTCTGCCACCTCCGTGCTGTTGGACTTCATCCTGCCGACTATGCCAAGTGTAAGCAGGTTGCAGGATACAGTAACAGACAGGAGACAGAGCTAGAGTCAACGTGTTTTACTGGAACAGGTGTATACTCCATGCAGGGAGGAGGTAGGATAAAACTGGGGTTTAACAGTTGGTATACGGGATGGGGTTAAGTATGTAATAGAGATAGCAGTTCTCAAGGGTTAACTTATCAGTCTGACGGCTTCCTGTCTGAAGAGTCCACAGTGGGTACGGTGGTGCCAACATGGTCAGCGCGGGGTGGATCCGATGTCTTCCTGTAGGTGTCCTTAAGTCGAATCCCGACGGCAGCGGTTTTTCCTTGGCATCTTTAACAAGTTCCTTGATCCAGGGTTTGCTGCACAGGGTGCAGCACGGTCCACAACCCTAACGTAGCCTAACATGGCTCGACAGATGTATTCTGGGGGGTAAGAGCAAAGTTGTCGGTGAGTCACCCGGTCCTTCCTAAGCGGTGTGTGCACGTTACTCAGGGGCCCTGAGCATCTGGCACCTCGCATCACAGGAGCCAGCGGGCACACAGCAAGATACTGGTCACAGTCTTTGTGAGTTACCGTAGGGAAACACGAACGCGGGCATGTGCTATTCCGGTGCTCAAGAGTCAGAGCACTCTCTTGTCCCTGCTGCGCGCTGCTTCTTCCCACGAAGTCTGCTCACTAGCGCGCTCAGGCTTTTTCTTAGTAGCCCCACCCCCTGCTCTGTCGTGCAAAGGTCGGTCTGGGTCTCTAAGCTTTCCCCCGGACAACAGAGGAGACAGCCCCGACAGTTCCGGACCCGGCACAAGACAGGTACCCCCGTTCCGGTCCTTCTTCTTACATTAGCAGAACTGGGAGTTTGTCCTTGTGGTGTATTAATGTGGGCTTTGAAATTTTTATTATTAGGGGGGTTCTCTGATTTACTACCTGTAAGGTAATGTGCACACAGACACCAATTCCCCTGGTGAAGCCACTTCTGGAAAAACATCAGCTGTCATTTCCCTGAGGCGTCTTCGCTGTTGTTGTGACAGCTGTGCTGCTAGTTTTTATTTTCCTCTATACGCCCCCAAGAATTAAAGGGAACATATCTATTATCTGATATGGGATTAATCTGCAGGCTAACAGGGTTCTAAAACTGACCAGTGCCCACACTGAATACCTAGCTACAGGGAGGAAATTAACTTTATTCCTCATGGTAGCCTCAGGCTTTCAGTCATAGAGAGGCAGTTGCTATGGCTTCAGTCACCGCTCAGCACATAACTGCTGTAACCATGCCCCAGCACTGACTGAATTGGCTTTAACGCTGAGCCGGCTGTCAGTGCCGATGCGCCGTTAAAGCCACCGCTCACAATGTACTAAGCAGTGACTAAAGACAAGATGTCCCATGCCTATGACTGAAAGGCCGAGCTTGCCGGGAGGGACAAAGTTAATATCTTCCCAGCATCCGGGGCTCTCCGTTCCGGTGCTGGTCAATTTCAGATCGCTATTAACTTGCAGATTAATCCCATATCTGCAGCCTAATAGTGTTTTTCTACTTGACAAGTTCCCTTTAAAAGGTTGGTCCAAAAGCTAAAATGTTCTTTTCTTAATTTCTACCTTTACACCCTAAATACTTTTGTAATGACTAGAAAGAGATAGCTGTTTACTGTTTCTATTCCTATGCAGTCCGGAGCACCTATGGCGGCTCTGCCATGGCACAGTGATGCAAGCCAGAAAGAAGGTATAATCAAGTTCAACGGTCATGCATTTTTCTTTATTCAGGTAAGTATGATACAGAGGACATAGTAAAATATTCATGTTAACGACACCCTATATATCAAATCTCTAAATGTGTTATTTACTTACTGCACTTCTTGTAATGATTCGCTTGAGAGTAGTATAGCACGGGATCTCACAGGAGGCTGGGGCTGCACTCACTTCCCTGTAGCATCTATTGCCCCTTCTGGAACAGTATGTCATCAGGGGGCAGCGCTGCAGTTACTTAAAATAGTTTCTTGCATCTCTGCTTTATGAAAACGTCTGGAATCCATAGTGATAGAAGCTGTGGGAGTGTAGTCCGCTTGCTCTTTCTATCTCCACCATTTCTGTAGGCTCTGTGAAAGAAGATGTCATCAAGGGACAAGATAAAAGCATTGAGTGACACCAGCACCCGGGGCCGGCTCCAGGTTTTTGAGGGCCCCGGGCGAAAGAGTCTCAGTGGGCCCCCCCCTTTAACACATACCACGATTCATGATGCACAGATACAGCACAGAAATATAGGTATAGTACAGTGCCAGATTTCACTTCTTACATGAGTGATAGCTATTGTAAATTCTACAATACCATACAGCAGAGGGGCTTTATAAAAGTCAACCCCCTATATGCAAATTTTTGTGACCTACTCCATCGTCCTCAGTTACCAGTAGGCATTTTATTGTTACCTAAACTTGCTGCAAATAAAAAACTGCATACATTGAATATAACAATTTTTTAATGGAAAACTTTTTAAAGTAAACATTAGAAAGTATTAACGTAGAACATTTGTAAAAGTGCAAAATGGGTAGCATATAGCACAGCCACGTAGTTTATAGCACAGCCACGTAGTATATAGCACAGCCACGTAGTATATAACACAGCCCACACAGTGTATAGCACAGCCACGTAGTATATAACACAGCCATGTAGTATGTAGCACAGCCACGTAGCATATAACACAGCCCACGTAGTATATAACAGCCATGTAGCATATAGCACAGCCACGTAGCATATAACAGCCCACATAGCATATAACACAGCCCACGTAGTATACAGCACAGCCATGTAGTATATAGCACAGCCCGCCTAGTATATAGCATAGCCATGTAGTATATAACACAGACACATAGTATATAGCAGTGTGGGCACCATATTCCTGTTAAAAAAAAGAATTAAAATAAAAAATAGTTATATACTCACCTACTGGCGGCCCCCGGATCCAGCCCAGGCCTTAGCGATGCTCCCGCCAGCTCGCGTTCCCAGTGATGCTTTGCGACAATGACCTGTGATGACGTAGTGGTCTCGCGTGATCCTACGTCATTTTGGGTCATTTTGCAAGGCATAAGTGGGAATGGGAGCTGCCGGGAGCATCGCGAGGAGCGGAAAGGCTGCAGGGGACGCCGGAAGGTGAGAATAGCACGATTTTTTTTTAAATTATTATTTTTAACATTATATCTTTTTACTATTGATGCTGCATAGGCAGCATCAATAGTATAAAGTTGGTCACACTTGTCAAAATGGCCCCCCCGTCTCGCTAGGGCCCCGGCACTTGCCCGGGTGCGCCAGGTGCTGACGCCGGCCCTGCCAGTGCCGCCCCACAGCTTCTTGCACCACCCTCAAACGAAGATATAAGCTGTGGGATGGTACTGGTGTAATTCAATGTTTCTATCTCCCCTTGATGACATTTTCTTTCACAAAACCTACAGCAGTGGCGGATATAGAAGCAGAATGCGGATGCTACACTCGCCTCAACCACAGCTTCTATCACCATGGATCCAGGACGTGTTCAGAGGGCGGTGATGGAAGAAACATTCAGGAGAATCCCTTTAAGATAATGTAAACTGGACAGTTTTATTGCTTTTGGCATATCTGCTTGCTGTATCAATTCTTGCATAATAAGGAGAACTAAATAGTCTGAAGACTGCAATTAGTCATCACCTGATCATTAAAAGCGGTTGTCCAGGACTGATATACATTATATACATTATATGATATACATTTTTATTGCGCCATTTATTCCATGGCGCTTTACACGTAGAAGGGGTAATTCTAGACAAGTACAATAAACATGAGCAAAACAAAGCACACACAAGTACAGAGGGAGAGAGGACCCTGCCCGCTAGGGCCCACAGTTTACAGGGGCAGGCAGCAGTGGATGTTCCTGAGTGAAAATTGCAAACTGTCATTGTAGTGACCAGTATGTTGTAGTGACCAGTACATTGCAGTCACCAGTACATTATGCCCAACTCATGCTTCTGGAGACCCGCACCTCTAAATTTGGCAGGCTCTCATCACTACAGGGAGTCAAAATCGTCACTACATCTGTAGATAAATTCCCAAAGGGTTATAATTTCTAAAATGTGGTCACTTGAGGGGGGATTCTGCTTTTCTAGCACTTAGGGGTTCTTTATTTGGAATCCACAAACTAGTCTAGGAAAATCTGCGCTCCAGGAGGCAAATAGCGCTCTGCCCCTCCCGAGTCACTCCGTAAGGCAAAGTAGTACCGTACAGCCACATATGGGGTATTTCTACATTCAGCAGAAATTGTGGGACAAATTCTGGTGCCATTTTTACTCATTTCCCCGTGTGAAAATGTAAAACTTGGGACTAACACAGTATCTTGGTGGTAAAAATGTAAATTATTATTTTTTCACTGCCCAATGGTATAAAAGTCTGTG
Organism: Ranitomeya variabilis; assembly: GCF_051348905.1. Lineage (NCBI taxonomy): Eukaryota > Metazoa > Chordata > Amphibia > Anura > Dendrobatidae > Ranitomeya > Ranitomeya variabilis. The sequence continues at coordinate 501,123,005 of NC_135234.1, read as the reverse complement.
ACACACCTGTGGTGTCAATATAATCACTGCACCCCTAGATGAATTCATTGAGAGGTTTAATAGGTGTCACTTATGGGGGCCTCTGCCAATGTAACATGGCACCCTCAAACAAGTACAGCAAAATTGGCACTGTAATATAGCGCTGCTTCACTTCTGAGCTTTGCACAGTGCCTCAAAAATAGTTTTCGATTACATATGGGGTATCGGTGAACTCAGGAGAAATTGCACAACAAACTTTTCTTCTTTTGCCCTTGTGAAAATACAAAATTTGTAGCTAAAAAAGCTTAACGTTATAAACTTCTGTGAAGCACCTGGTGGTTCAAAATGCTCAATACACATCTAGATAAGATCCCAAAGGGGTCTAGTTTCCAAAATGGTGTAATTTGTGGAGGGTTTCCACTGTTTAGGCACATCAGGGGCTCTCCAAATGTGACATGGCATCCACTAATTATTCCAGCAAATTTTGCATTCAAAAAGTCAAATGGCACTCCTTCCATTCCAAGTCCTGCCATGTGTCCATACAGTAGTATTCCCCCACTTATGGGCTATTGGTGTACAGAAGAAATTGCACAACAGATTGTATGGAGCAATTTCTCCTGTTACTCTTATGAAAATGCAAAATATGGGGCTAAAAAAAAAGATTTGTTTGGGAAAAATTAGATTTTTTTATTTCCACGGCTGTATGTTATAAACATCTGTGAAGCACCTGTGCGTTCAATGTGCTCAATACACATCTAGATAAGTTCCATAAGGGGTCTAGTTATGGTGCTTGAAACGTCTAGGTTCAAGCAACATATTGTAATCCGATTTCTTATATTTTATTATTATTCTACTCATATTGTAATCCGATTTCTTATATTTTATTATTATTCTACTTCTTCTCCAAAGTGGCTACCGAGGTGCCGAACGTGCCAAAGTGGCTACCAAGTGGCGAAAGTGGTCAAAGTGTCTACCGAGGTGCCGAATGTGCCAAAGTGGCTACCAAGTGGCCAAAGTGGCTACCAAGGTGCCGAATATGCCAATGTGGCTACCAAGTGGCCAAAGTGGCTACCGAAGTGCCAAATGTGCCAAAGTGGCTATCAAGTGCCCAAAGTGGCTACCGAGGTGCCGAATGTGCCAAAGTGGCAACAGTGGATACCGAGGTGCCGAGTGTGCCAAAGTGCTACCAAGTGGCCAAAGTGGCTACCGAGGTGCCGAATGTGCCAAAGTGGCTACCAAGTGGCCAAAATGGCTACCAAGTGGCCAAAGTGGCTACCAAGGTGCTGAATGTGCCAAAGTGGCTACCAAGTGGCCAAAGTGGCTACCGAGGTGCCGAATGTGCCAAAGTGGCTACCAAGTGGCCAAAGTGGCTACCGAGGTGCTGAATGTGCCAAAGTGGCTACCAAGTGGCCAAAGTGGCTACCGAGGTGCTGAATGTGCCAAAGTGGCAAACAAGTGGAAAAAGTGGCTATCGAGGTACCGAATGTGCCAAAGTGGCTACCAAGTGGCAAAAGTGGCTACCGAGGTGCCGAATATGCTAAAGTGGCCAAAGTGGCTACCAAGTGGCCAAAGTGGTTACTGAGGTGCCAAATGTGCCAAAGTGGCTACCAAGTGGCTGAAGTGGGTACCGAGGTGCCGTGCCGAATGTGCCAAAGTGGCTACCAAGTGGCCAAAGTGGCTACCAAGGGGCTGTGTGCACCAAACTGGCTACCAAGGATTCTTGCTTGCCAAAATGGCTACCAAGGGGCCAAAGTGGCTAACAAGGGGCCCCGCACATCAAAATGGCTACCAAGGGGCAGGGCCCTGCATGCCAGATTTGCTCCTGATGTTCATTGGCACCAAAGTGGTTTCTGAGGGGCCCTGGGAACCAGACTGGCTCCTGAGGGGGCCCGCACAATAAAGTGGGAATTGGACTTCACATACTAAAGTGGCCCCTGAGAGGCCTCGCATGCCAGACTGGCTCCGGAAAGGCCCTGACATCATAGTGGCTGTTGAGGGGCCACACCATGCCAAAGTGGCTTGTGTGGGGCTGCACTATGCAGTCGCTGTGGCTTTTACCAACCTAAGATGATTCGCACCACAAGAATGTCCACAAAATATTTCCATGAGAATGCGATATGCGCTTTTGTCCATTTTTATTTTTCAGGGGTACAGCTGCAATTAAATGGTTGCTATCATTACTAAGGTCTCCATCACACTGAACGAGCATCCAATCCATAACGTTTCAGCGATACCCCGCTGTGACGGCGGCAATTGCTGCGTGTGACAGTGGGATACAACATCGCAAGGGGCATTCCTGAGCATGGCAGATCCCAGTTCCGGCCGTTTTCATCACTGGGGTGTCATGCATCATACACTCCCAGTGAAGAAAATTGTTCACTGTGACCGCTGCGATGTCGGGTTTGCGACGTTGCAGCGTCTCAATCGTCAGCGGTATCATTCAGTGTGAAGGGACCTTAAGGACTTACTAATCCACTAATTGTACAATTTTATTGAGTAAATAGGGACCACTGCACTGCTATAAGAAATGTATGTGACAAGATTCCCTGATTTCTATAACAAATGTTAGTGGCCTGATTAATGAAAATTGCCTCAGAGTAAAACCATTTTGGTTGTCCATAGCAACCAGAGGTCAGCTTTCATATTTGAAACTGCTGAGGTAAAATGAAAGCTGACCTCTGATTGGTTGTCAGTGCAACTTGAGCTGTCTGTCAGTCAGTTCCACTGTATGAGGCCTGTTCTTCCTAATCTGCTAGTTTAAAGCTGTCGCCACCACCACCCATTTACAATTTACAAAGTTGTTTGTGTTTTTACTTCATATTGTCAAAGGGGCATGAAGCGTAAGAGCATCTGGTGTGTGTGGTGCAGTACTAGAACAGGCTTCCTGTTCTCTGACTTTGCATAAAACATTGTAATTCACTTTCCTTTGATTTTAAAGCTATATGTAAGTAATCATACTGTAGTATGTGTACACTTATACACTGCTTTATAAGGGCTAGTACACACAGTCCGATTTTTACATCCGAATTCGACCGATTATTTTTTCTGACTGTGTGTACTAGCCCTAAATGTGACTTCATTAGCTACATAAAAATAGTTTGTTTCCATTATGGCAGTCCCTATTAATATCTGCCAAAAGCAGACAGACTTTACATTAGCAGAGTCTACCTGTGAGAACTTGCTGCTAGAGAGATTATTCGTTGCAATCAGAATTTCTGGTGAAATCAATAAATCAAACTGAGCAGCCACAATTTCTTACATACAGACTCTGCCTAGGACAGTCTGCCTGTTCTTCACAATTGTCCGGACCCCGATCATTTCATCATTGTGGGTCCCAGCGTTCCCTTGAAGCAAATGGTGGTGACATCACACAGGTCCTTTAGCCTGCACCAATATTATATGATGGTGACATCACTACATCACTCCCATTGGCTGCATATAAAACCCATCCCAGGTTGTGCCATCGCTATACACAACATTCATATTCTAACTTTAGTTTCCTACAGTCGACACCTGATACACTGCTGTAAAGCTGGCAGTGCTGTTCAAGCACCATGTATTTCCTTCAGGAAATGCCCATCTAGTTTCCAAAATGGTGTCACTTGTGGGGGTTTCTACTGTTTAGGCACATCATGGGCTTTTCAAACGCGACATGGCATCCATGGCATATTTTACATTTAAAAAGTCAAATGTTGCTCCTTTCCTTCCAATCCCTGCGATGCACCCAAACAGTTGTTTAATTCCACATATTGGGTATCTGCGCACTCAGAAGAAATTGCACAACAAATTGTATGGAGCAAATTCTCTTGTTACCCTTATAAAAATGTAATTTTTTTTTTATTTTCATGGCTTAACGTTGTAAACTTCTGTGAAGCACCTGTGGGTTCAAGGTACTCAATACACATCTAGATAAATTCCTTTTGGGGTCTAGTTTCCAAAATGGTGTCACTTGTTGTTTTTTTTCTAGTTTAGGCACATCATGGGCTCTCCAAAAATGACTTGGCGTCCGCTAATTATGCCAGCAAATTTTATGTTCAAAAAGTGAAAACGTTAAATGGCACTCCTTCCCTTCTAAGCCCTGCCGTGTGCCCAAACTGTAGATTTCCCCCACGTATGGGGTATCGACATTCTCAGGAGAAATTGCACAACAAAATGTGTGATCCATTTTCTCCTGTTACCCTTGTGAAAGTAAAAAAAAATTAGTTTAAACGAAAATTTTTGTGAAAGAAAAGTAAATGTTTATGTGAAGCACCTGAAGGGTTAATAAACTTCTTGAATGTGGTTTTGAGTAGCTTGAGGAGTGCAGTTTTTAAAATGGTGTCAGTTTGGGGTATTTTCTGTCATATAAGCTCCTCAAAGTCACTTCAAATGTGAGGTGGTCCCTAAAAAATGGTTTTGCAAATTTTGTTGTAAAAATGTGAATTTGCTGGTCACCTTTTAACCCTTAAAAACTTCCTAACAAAAAAAAATTGTTTCCAAAATTGTGCTGATGTAAAGTAGACATGTGTGAAATTTTATTTATTACTATTTTGTGCGATATGATTCTCTGATTTAACCCCTTAATCCCATTTGACGTACTATCCCGTCGAGGTGACCTGGGACTTAATTCCCAGTGACGGGATAGTACATCATGGGCGATCAGCCACGCTCACGGGGGAACGCGGCCGATCGCTGCTGGGTGTCAGCTGATTATTACAGCTGACATCCGGCACTATGTGCCAGGAGCGGTCACGGACCGCTCATGGCACATTTACCCCCGGAATACTGCGATCAAACATGATCGCAGCGTTTCGACAGCACAGTGAAGCATTGCGCAGGGAGGGGGCTCCCTGCGTGCTTCCCTGAGACCCTCGGAGCAACGTGATGTGATCGCTTTGCTCCGAGTGTCTCCTGCCTCCTCCTCCCTGCAGGCCCCAGATCCAAAATGGCCACCGGGCTCCTTCCGGGTCCTGCAGGTAGGTGGCTTGCAAGCCTGCAGCACTGCATGTCAGATCGCTGATCTGACACAGTGCTGTGCAAAGTGTCAGATCAGCGATCTGACACTATAACATGATGTCCCCCCCCCCCCCCCGGGGCAATGTTATAAAGTTAAAAAATATATATTTACATATGTAAAAAAAAAAAAAAACCTAAATAAAGAAAAAAAAAATATTGTTCCAATAAATACATTTCTCTAAATAAAAAATAAATAAAAGTACACATATTTATGATCGCCGCGTCCATAACGGCCCGACCTATAAAACTGTCCCACTAGTTAACCCCTTCAGTGAACACCGTAAAAAAAAAAAAGACGCAAAAAACAACGCGTTATTATCATACTGCCAAACAAAAAGTGGAATAACACGCGACCAAAAAGACGGATATAAATAACCATGGTACCGCTGAAAACGTCATCTTGTCCCGCAAAAAACGAGCCGCCATACAGCATCATCAGCGAAAAAATAAGAAAGTTATAGTCCTCAGAATAAAGCGATGCAAAAATAATTATTTTTTATATAAAATAGTTTTTATCATATAAAAGCGCCAAAACATAAAAAAGATATAAATCAGGTATCGCTGTAATCGTACTGACCCAAAGAATAAAACTGCTTTATCAATTTTACCAAACGTGGAACAGTATAAACGCCCCCCCTCCCACAAGAAATTCATGAATAGCTGGTTTTTGGTCATTCTGCCTCACAAAAATCGGAATAAAAAGTGATCAAAAAATGTCACGTGCCCGAAAATGTTACCAATAAAAACGTCAACTCGTCCCGCAAAAAACAAGACCTCACATGACTCTGTGGACCAAAATATGGAAAAATTATAGCTCTCAAAATGTGGAGATGCAAAAACTATTTTTTGTAATAAAAAGCGTCTTTTAGTGTGTGACAGCCGCCAATCATAAAAATCCGCTAAAACCCCCCGCTATAAATAGTAAATCAAACTCCCCTTCATCACCCCCTTAGTTAGGGGAAAATAATAAAATAAAAGAAGTATTTATTTCCATTTTCGCATTAGGGTTAGGGTTGGGGCTAAAGTTAAGGTTAGGGTTGGGGCCAAAGTTAGGGTTAGGGCTACAGTTAGGGTTGGGGCTAAAGTTAGGGTTAGGGCTACAGTTAGGGTTAGGGTTGGGGCTACAGTTAAGGTTAGGGTTGGGGCCAAAGTTAGGGTTAGGGCTACAGTTAGGGTTGGGGCTAAAGTTAGGGTTAGGGCTACAGTTAGGGTTAGGGTTGGGGCTACAGTTAAGGTTAGGGTTGGGGCTAAAGTTAGGGTTGGGGCTAAAGTTGGGGTTAGGGTTGGGGCTACATTTACGGTTGGGATTAGGGTATGTCAGGGTTAGGGGTGTGGTTAGGGTTATGGTTTGGATTAGGGTTAGGGGTGTGCTTGAGTTAGGGGTGTGGTTAGGGTTGGGATTAGGGTTAGGGGTGTGTTGGGGTTAGGGGTGTGGTTGGGATTAGGGTTAGGGGCATGTTCGGGTTAGGGGTGTGGTTAGGGTTGGGATTAGGGTTAGGGGTGTGTTTGGGTTAGGATTTCAGTTAGAATTTGGGGTTTCCACTCTTTAAGCACATCAGGGGCTCTCCAAATGCGACATGGCGTGCGATCTCAATTCCAGCCAATTCTGCGTTGAAAAAGTAAAACAGTGCTCCTTCCCTTCCAAGCTCTCCCGTGCGCCCAAACAGGGGTTTACCCCAACATATGGGGTATCAGCGTACTCAGGAAAAATTGGACAACAACTTTTGCGGTCCAATTTCTCTTGTTACCCTTGGAAAAATAAAAATTTGGGGGGGCTAAAATAAACATTTTTGTGGAAAAAAAGATTTTTTATTTTCATGGCTCTGCGTTATAAACTGTATTGAAACACTTGGGGATTCAAAGTTCTCACAACACATCTAGATAAGTTCCTTGGAGGGTCTAGTTTCCAATATGGGTCACTTGTGGGGGGGGTTCTACTGTTTAGGTACATTAGGGGCTCTGCAAACGCAATGTGACGCTTGCAGACCATTCCATCTAAGTCTGCATTCCAAACAGCGCTCCTTCCCTTCCGAGCTCTGCCATGCGCCCAAACAGTGGTTCCCCCCCACATATGGGGTATCAGCGTACTCAGGACAAATTATACAACAACTTTTGGGGTCCAATTTCTCCTGTAACCCTTGGGAAAATACAAAACTGGGGGCTAAATAATTTTTGTGAAAAAAATAGAATTTTTATTTTCATGGCTTCGTTATAAACTGTAATGAAACACTTGGGGGTTCAAAGCTCTCACAACTCATCTAGATAAGTTCCTTAGGGGGTCTACTTTCCAAAATGATGTCACTTGTGGGGGGTTTCAAAGTTTAGGCACATCAGGGGCTCTCCAAACGCGACATGGCGTCCCATCTCAATTCCAGTCAGTTTTGCTTTGAAAAGTCAAACGGCGCTCCTTCCCTTCCGAGCTCTGCCATGCGCCCAAACAGTAGTTTACCCCCCACATATGGGGTATCGGCGTACTCAGGACAAATTGCACAACAACTTTTGAGGTCCAATTTCTTCTGGTACCCTTAGAAAAATAAAAAATTGGGGGCGAAAGATCATTTTTGTGAAAAAATATGATTTTTTTTCTTTTTATGGCTCTGCATTACAAACTTCTGTGAAGCACTTGGTGGGTCAAAGTGCTCACCACACATCTAGATAAGTTCCTTAGGGGGTCTACTTTCCAAAATGGTGTCACTTGTGGGGGGTTTCAATGTTTAGGCACATCAGGAGCTCTCCAAACGCGACATGGCATCCGATCTCAATTCCAGTCAATTTTGCATTGAAAAGTCAAACCGCGCTCCTTCCCTTCCGAGCTCTGGCATGCGCCCAAACAGTGGTTTACCCCCATATATGGGGTATCGGTGTACTCAGGACAAATTGTACAACAACTTTTGGGGTCCAATTTCTACTGTTACCCTTGGTAAAATAAAGCAAATTGGAGCTGAAGTAAATTTTTTGTGTTCATTTTTTTAAACATTCCAAAAATTCCTGTGAAACACCTGAAGGGTTAATAAACTTCTTGAATGTGGTTTTGAGCACCTTGAGGGGTGCAGTTTTTAGAATGGTGTCACACGTGGTTATTTTCTATCATATAGACCCCTCAAAGTCACTTCAAATGTGATGTGGTCCCTAAAAAAAAATGGTGTTGTAAAAATGAGAAATTGCTGGTCAACTAGTTTTAACCCTTATAACTCCCTAACAAAAAAAAATGTTGGTTCCAAAATTGTGCTGATGTAAAGTAGACATGTGGCAAATGTTACTTATTAAGTGTTTTGTGTGACATATCTCTGTGATATAAGGGCATAAAAATTCAAAGTTGGAAAATTGCGAAATTTTCGCCAAATTTCCATTTTTTTTTTTCACAAATAAACTCAGGTAATATCAAAGAAATGTTACCACTATCATGAAGTACAATATGTCACGAGAAAACAATGTCAGAATCATCAGGATCCGTTAAAGCGTTCCAGAGTTATGACTCATAAAGGGACAGTGGCTAGAATTGTAAAAATGTAAAAATTGGCCCGGTCATTAATGTGCAAACCACCCTTGGGGCTTAAGGGGTTAAGGGCATTGTTGGAGCCAATATAGACAGTTTATATATTATAAGCGCAATGAACATTCCTTGATCTCTGCATAACAGCTAAAACCTGCATCAAACAGACTGACCATAAAGGCACCTTCACACATAACGATTTCGTTAACGATATCGTTGCAACGTCACGCTTTTTTGTGACGTAGCAACGATCCCGCTAACGATCTCGTTATGTGTGACAGCGACCAACGATCAGGCCCCTGCTGGGAGATCGTTGGTCGTAGGGAATGATCAGGACCTTTTTTTAGTCGCTGATCATCCGATGTCATCGCTGGATCGGCGTGTGTGACGCCGATCCAGCGATGTGTTCACTTGTAACCAGGGTAAACATTGGGTTACTAAGCGCAGGGCCGCGCTTAGTAACCCGATATTTACCCTGGTTACCATTGTAAAAGTTAAAAAAAAAAAACACTACATACTCACATTCCGATGTCTGTCACGTCCCCCGCCGTCAGCTTCCCGCACTGACTGTCAGTGCCGGCCGTAAAGAAGAGCACAGCGGTGACGTCACCGCTGTGCTCTGCTTTACGGCCGGCGCTGACACAGTCAGTGCGGGAAGCTGACGGCGGGGGACGTGACAGACATCGGAATGTGAGTATGTAGTGTTTTGTTTTTGTTTTTTTAACTTTTACAATGGTAACCAGGGTAAATATCGGGTTACTAAGCGTGGCCCTGCACTTAGTAACCCGATGTTTACCCTGGTTACCCGGGTGCTGCAGGGGGACTTTGGCATCGTTGAAGACAGTTCCAACGATGCCGAAGTCGTTCCCCTGATCGTTGGTTGCTGGAGAGAGCTGTCTGTGTGACAGCTCCCCAGCGACCACACAACGACTTACCAACGATCACGGCCAGGTCGTATCGCTGGTCGTGATCGTTGGTAAGTCGTTTAGTGTAACGGTACCTTAAGATGTGATTGCACAGTAAGGGTACTGTCACACAGTGCCATTTTGATCGCTACGACGGTACGATTCGTGACGTTCTAGCGATATCGTTACGATATCGCAGTGTCTGACACGCAGCAGCGATCAGGGATCCTGCTGAGAATCGTACGTCGTAGCAGATCGTTTGGAACTTTCTTTCGTCGCTTGATCACCCGCTGACATCGCTGGATCGTTGTGTGTGACAACGATCCAGCGATGTGTTCGCTTGTAACCAGGGTAAACATCGGGTAACTAAGCGCAGGGCCGCGCTTAGTAACCCGATGTTTACCGTGGTTTCCAGCGTAAACGTAAAAAAACCAAACAGTACATACTTACATTCCGGTGTCTGTCCTCCGGCGTCTCAGCTTCTCTGCACTGTGAGCGCCGGCCAGCCAGAAAGCGAGCACAGCGGTGACGTCTGACGTCACCGCTCTGCTTTCCGGCCGCTGTGCTTACACAGTGCAGAGAAGCAGAACGCCGGGGGACAGACACCGGAATGTAAGTATGTACTGTTTGTTTTTTTTACGTTTACGCTGGTAACCAGGGTAAACATCGGGTTACTAAGCGCGGCCCTGCGCTTAGTAACCCGATGTTTACCCTGGTTACCCGGGGACTTCGGCATCGCTCCAGTGCCGTGATTGCAACGTGTGACCGCAGTCTACGACGCTGGAGCGATAATCATACGATCGCTGCGACGTCACGGATCGTGCCGTCGTAGCGATCAAAATGGCACTGTGTGACAGTACCCTAAGGCAATTATGTCCTGGTTTGTGAAGTCTTTTGTTTTTTTAATAGAATAAAGAGAATCTACTTTGTAGATGGACATTGTGTCTCCAATCTTTTGAAGGATACATAACCCCTCTAGTGTTGGGAGTATAAGGGTACTGTCACACAGTACCATTTTAATCGCTACGACGGCACGATCCGTGACGTCGCAGCGATCGTATGATTATCGCTCCAGCGTCGTAGACTGCGGTCACACGTTGCAATCACGGCGCTGGAGCGATGCCGAAGTCCCCGGTAACCAGGGTAAACATCGGGTAACTAAGCGCAGGGCCGCGCTTAGTAACCCGATGTTTACTCTGGTTACCAGCGTAAACGTAAAAAAAACAAACAGTGCATACTTACATTCCGGTGTCTGTCCCCGGCGTTCTGCTTCTCTCCACTGTGTAAGCGCCATAGCCGGAAAGCACAGCGGTGACGTCAGACGTCACCGCTGTGCTCGCTGTCCGGCTGGCAGACGCTCACACAGTGGAGAGAAGCTGAGACGCCGGGGACAGACACCGGAATGTAAGTATGTACTGTTTGGTTTTTTTTACGTTTACGCTGGTAACCAGGGTAAACATCGGGTTACTAAGCGCGGCCCTGCGCTTAGTTACCCGATGTTTACCCTGGTTACAAGCGAACACATCGCTGGATCGCTGTCACACACAACGATCCAGCGATGTCAGCGGGTGATCAAGCGACGAAAGAAAGTTCCATACGATCTGCTACGACGTACGATTCTCAGCAGGATCCCTGATCGCTGCTGCGTGTCAGACACGGCGATATCGTAATGATATCGCTAGAACGTCACGAATCGTACCGTCGTAGCGATCAAAATGGTACTGTGTGACAGTACCCTAAGCTATTGCTCCTGAATTGAACATCTTATCTTTGACACACATTCCATGTGGAGGTGAATTACAAGCCATTGTTACAAGCCAATTTACAAGCCATTGTTGCAAGCCAATTAGAAGCCATTGTTCTTCAGATGACATCTAGTCTCTGGCCTAATTGGAATGCCCTCAGGCCTTTTGACACCAGGACTTTATCCTAAATTCAAGGATGCCATCTAGGGGAAGATGATGACCACTACAATCATAATTTCTCATATTACCAGAAGATGATTGGACACTCTCCTACAAAGGATACCGGAGCAAGGGTGGAGTCATGGCTTGTATGTGGGTGTGGATGTGTATTGGTTTAGTATATATACTGTATATGTAAGGATCAGTTATATCTCTCTTTCTGACGACATCCTTGGTGGATAATTATGCGTATTGTTTAGACAGAAATTGGTACATGGACATAATAGTATTTGTATTTTCTCTAAGTATAGGACATTGAAGGAAGGTCTTCTACTTTATCTGAATTTCTTCTTATTATATTATTGTTATTTTATTAAATATTTTTTATTATTTCGAGTTTGGACAATCGATTATATAGCAGATACTTAGGGTTGGAGAGCCAACAGGAAATCAGAACCAACAGGCATAACAATTAAAAGTTTGAAAATTGCGCAATTTTCAAAATTTGCACCAAATTTTCATTTTTTTTACAAACGCAAGTGATATCAAAGAAATTTCACAGCTATCATAAAGTACAATATGTCACGAGAAAACATTCTCAGAATCGCCATGATCCATTGAAGCGTTCCAGAGTTATGATCTCATAAAGATACAGTGGTCAGAATTGTAAAAATTGTCCTGGTCAATAAGGTGAAAACAGGCTTTGGGGTGAAGAGGCTAAAGAAGGGACTGAACTCTGAACGCTGCCGAGAGGTGTAAAGTTTATTTCCTCCTGGCAGGGGTAGTGAAAGTGCAGGAGCTGGGCAGGTACAGAACACTATTAACCTGCAGATTAACCCCATATCTACAGGTTAATAGCGTTATTTCACGTGACAGCTTCCGTTTAAGACAGGGCAACCCCCTTATGGATAATTCTGTGTCTGTACATGAGAACATGGCTAGAAGAAGATGAACACAACACAGAGTGAATGTTAAAGGGAATCTGACAGGTGATGCATGCTGCCCAAACCATGGGCAGCATGCGTCATGTACTGCGCTTTACGATCACAGCCTGGTATGTTTGACTCTGAAATCTGTTTCAGAAAAAAACATAATTTTTATTGCCACAGGGTCTGAGCCACACTGTTGACTATTCGCACAGGTGGGCTCCTGGCTTCTTCTCTCCACCCTCTGACAGTGACTGGCAGCATGCTGCTTATATTCTCAGAGTCAAAAATGTATGGCTCTGATTGTACAGCTAGTGACAGATACACGCCTCCAATGGTTTGGGCCACATGCATCACCTGTTAGGGTCCCTTTAAAGTTATGTCAAAGTAGCAAATATATTCTACCACTGAATAAACTGATTTAGGAGCAAAGTAACTTAATACAGACTTGCAGCAAGTAGATATTGTGTTAAGGTATTTTTCCTCTAGATGGCAATAGAGTATAAGTTATTAGCACTATGAATGTTAGAATGTAGCAAATCTGAGACATGCTGATGCCAAATCTAACAAATATTATTTTAAATAAAAAACTCCTTATTATTTTTTTGACTAAACTAATATATTAAAAATAGTCTAAATTTAAACATAGAAGATGTGTGTTCTGGAGTTATAAATCATCTGATAAGAATTCTAAGTGACTCAAAATCACGAATCCCCATCCTATTTTTTTTTTTTATCACAGGGGAACTAGTTTTTAATTTACACCTTATCAGTTATTATAGCCAACATGCATATGCTAGAATCTTTAAAAGTTATAAAGAAACTTCATCTATTGAAGCTTGCGTTATCTTTTTCTAAAGTGATAATTGCACCATTGAGACTGAATAGGGTGAGTGTGGGCAGCATTACTGCAACATCATTTCTCATTTGAAATTGAGGACAGAGAACATTGCACCCCAGGATAGTATTAAAGGAAACTCGACAAAATAAACACCTTGCGTTTACCTCCAGCCATATTACTAATTTGCAGGGATGTTTGACTGCAGAGAGAAAATAAAGTTACAATGCTTTCAGTGTGTATAGGGACTGCTGCTTCTACCATCTCCTCCCAGTTGACTGGAACCGAGCAGCTGCAGGGAGAATATAACTTCATTCATTTTCTCACTGTGGCTAAACATCTAGACACCTGCACATGTTTATAACATTATTTACCTGCAGATCAGCACTAAGGCTACAGGTAAATCCTCTTTTTAATGACAAGTTCCCCATTTGCTGAGTCACAATATATAAGGTGGTTTTCACCTACATTATTTTTAGGAATAGTTAACAGTGCTGAGCGAACGTGCTCGGATAAGGCATAAGGTACTGCATGTCTCACAGCTGTTCTACAATCACACCATATGCAGGGATTGCCTAACAAGCAGGCAATCCCTGCATGTGTTGCAGCTGTCGAACAGCCGCGATACATGCAGCTGCGGGGACTCGAATATATTTTTCAAGCACGCCAAACTCACTCGGTTAGCACCCAAGCATGTTTGGATAATGCCTTATCCGAGCATGTTCGCTCATTACTAATAGTCAATATTAGGGTATGTGCACACATTTAGTATTTGCTGTAAACTTTTCTGCATCAAGAAATGTCTCTTGGCAGAAACAAAGCTGCATAAAAAAACACATTTTTATGTGTTTTTTCCCATTCATTAGTATGGGGGAAAAACACTACAAAAATGCTGCAACAATTAACAAATTAAATAGCATTACATTTCTGCCTGCACGTCTTACTGAAAGCAAGGCTACCAGAAGGAAATTCAGTTATATCTTCCTAGGAGTCACTCGCTTTCAGTCAGAGGGGCGTGCACGGAGCAGCTACAGTCACCGGTGACTGTAATCACTCCCTGCACATTAATTGACAGCTTGCTCTACAGCGAGAATCTGTAGAGGATGCTGTCATTCAAAATGAAGGGAGTGATGTATTTTCTGAACAGCGGGGGGGGCGCACAGGGGGTGGGGGGGTGGGGGGGCGGCGGACAGGTAGATCTTTCATTTAAACACTATTATTCATATCTTCTATGCAGCAAACGCTGCTGCACAGAAGATATGAATCGCGGCTTCAGCACCATGTGGGGGGGACAGCGCTTACTGTAGCGCTGTCTCCTGCACGCCACAGGGACCGCACACGGAGAACGTCCGTGTAAGGTCCGTGTTTTACACTGACATGTCTCCGTGTTTGGCACACAGAGACACGGTCCGCAAAAAATCAATGACATATGCACAGATGCATTGATTTTAATGGGTCTACGTGTGTCAGTGGCTCCGGTACGTGAGGAAACTGTCACCTCACGTACTGGAGACACTGACGTGTGAAACCGGCCTAAAGGTACCTTCACACGAAACGACTTTGTAACGATATCGCTAGCGATCCGTGACGTTGCAGCGTCCTCGCTAGCGATATCGTTTAGTTTGACACGCAGCAGCGATCAGGATCCTGCTGCGAAGTCGCTGGTCGCTGAATAAAGTCCAGAACTTTATTTGGTCATCCGATCGCCGTGTATCGTTGTGTTTGAAAGCAAAAGCAACGATACCAGCGATGTTTAACACTGGTAACCAGGGTAAACATCGGGTTACCAAGCGCAGGGCCGCGCTTAGTAACCCGATGTTTACCCTGGTTACCAGCGTAAAAGTAAAAAAAACAAACAGTACATACTCACCTGCGCGTCCCCCAGCGTCTGCTTCCTGACACTGACTGAGCTCCGGCCCTAAAGTGAAAGTGAAAGCACAGCGGTGACGTCACCGCTGTGCTGTTAGGGCCGGAGCTCAGTCAGTGTCAGGAAGCAGATGCTGGGGGACGCGCAGGTGAGCATGTACTGTTTGTTTTTTTTACTTTTACGCTGGTAACCAGGGTAAACATCGGGTTACTAAGCGCGGCCCTGCGCTTAGCAACCCGATGTTTACCCTCGTTACCCGGGGACCTCGGCATCGTTGGTCGCTGGAGAGCTGACTGTGTGACAGCTCCCCAGCGATCAAACAGCGACGCTGCAGCGATCGGCATCGTTGTCGCTATCGCTGCAGCGTCGCTTCGTGTGAAGGTACCTTAAGACAGCAGCTCCTGGGAGGATATACATTCATTTCCTCCCAACAGCCAGGCATTTAGCGATATTTACCTGCAGATTATCCCCATATCTGCATGTTGATAGCGTTTTTGCACATCACAGGTTCCTCTTAAACTGGCCATACACACAAGATCCCAGCAATTTCAATGTGATCAAAAGTATGTGTAAGATCACCACACCCATTACAATACAGTCATCCAAGCCAGCTAAATTTGGCAGGGCCAGCTAACCTTCTGATGTGTGTGATGAGCCTCCCCACTGTCACACCACAATCTATCTATTATTCTTCAAATGTCCAAACCATTTTTTCTCTGAGGAAATAAGCCACTGACAGAGGTGTCTGGCAGTGACAGGTTGCCTTTAATTGCATAGTCATAACTCATTTAAGTGGCCATAATGTAATTCCAGATTTACCCTGCAGCAGCCAATATGCTTCCTAGGGTAATATCAGCTGATCCGGGCTGATTGCTTTTAAAAAGGGGCTATCCAGTTGGGACAAACAATTTGATAACAATCCCATGTCCTATGCCAATTTTTACTGTGCAGTTTAGAGAAACCATCAATTTTTGGGCAATATAAATCTTGACTCTCTTAGTGCTTAAATAGCCACTCTGGCAATGTTGCTTTAATAGCAGTTCTGACAAGCATCATTAGACTTTTGACTTATAATTTATACAGTATAGTTTGATATAGCGCAAAGGATTATTAAATTGCGTTTAGTGAAAAAAAAACTGGGAAACAGAGTTTTAATATTAGCAAATGTGTAGCCAAAATACGCTGGAGTCACACGATGGTTATAAAAATTGCTCCGATGTTGATCTAGGAAAGTAGGACGAGTGTCATGTGAGTACAAAACTATTTTTCTCACCTAGCATCTGTATGACATCCACATGAGATGTGTATGCAACCCGTATGCAATGTGTTTTTAACATTGTCTTTTACATACTGTAATTCTCTATGTAATTTAAAGCTAGTTTTCTAAGTAATAAAGCAATCTTATATACAGAATAGAATATTTAGATACCCTGTAGACATATAATTTCACAAGCTCCCTACATTTAATAAACTTGCAGCCTTTAGTACCTGTCATGTGCCACTAAAGGATGTTTAGCCTTATTTAACATATTAAATAAATAATTAATTAAAAAAAAAACCCACACTATTTTTGAAAACCAGCAAAGATAAAGCAGGCAGCTGCGGGCTGATATTATCTGTCTGGGAAGGTCCATGGATATTGGGCCCTTCCCAGCCCAAAAATACCAGCGCACCGCCACCCCAGAAGTGGCACATCACATTAGATGCACCAATTCTGGCACTTTGCCCTTTTCTTCCTGATTGTCCTGGAGTGGTGGCAATCGGGGTAATGGTAGTTGATGTCAGCTGTGATTTGTCAAAATTCACATCTGGCGTTAAGCCCTGGGTTAGGAATGGAGAGGAGTCTATCAGTCGCCCCATTACTAACTCAGTATTTAAAAGTAATAAGACACACACAGGAAAAAAAAGTCCCCAACACATACCCTGGTTCACCAATTTATTTAAAAAAATAAGAAAAGTCATGCAGGTCCTCCGTAGTCCACCTAATCTGCTGTAGTCCACAAATAGATACCTGAAAGACATAAAAAGAGAGAAAAATAAACAATACACTCTCCTTTATTCACCAATTTAGTCCGACGTAGCCTAGGGTTCCTTGAATCTGATTCCGGCGATTGTGAATAGCAGGAACGATACTGCCATTCACAGGCGTCGGGTACTGACGTCACGACTGATCAAAGTTTCTGACTCCCGAGAGACTCGGCGGCTCTGAACAGCGACTTCAGTAACTATACCGCTCATCAAAGTCACCGAGTCACGATGCCCTCTATGAGACTCGTGAGTACACGGTTGCCATGCTACAACATGTTTGACTATGTTGCGTTCCCGTGAGGTTGGCGGGTGCGTCAAAACAATGCATCCGCATACATCCGCATGTCCTTCGTACCCAATGTTAAAGATAGGTACGCAAGATGCATGTAAAAGTAGGCGGAACTTAACGGAGGAAGTACGCAGCCCTCCGCAAAGCCCCCGAATGCTAATGTGAACTTATCCTGAGTGAGTGATTGGATATAGGGAATAATGGAAAATTCTGTGTGAAATATAACCCTAAGGCAGCAGGCTTGCTGCTTGGGAGTTATGGTTGAACCCTCCAAGGTAATTTCATTGTCAGGTAGAGTTTGTTTAGTTGAGGGAGGATACACAAGAAGTTCAGTTTTGGAGAGATTCAGTTTCAGATAAAGGGAGGACATGCTGTTAGGCCGGTTTCACAAGTCCTGATATTTCTGGTACCAGTAAACATGGTCTTGTAGATTGTGAGCCCTCGTGGGCAGGGTCCTCTCTTCTCCTGTACCAGTTGTGACTTGTATTGTTCAAGATTATTGTACTTGTTTTTATTATGTGCACCCCTCCTCACATGTAAAGCGCCATGGAAAAAATGGCGTTATAATAATAAATAATAATAATAATACTGGAGATATCCGTGTCCATGTGTGTCCTACATGCGGCACACGTGTGACAACCGTGTCCCGCCTGTGTACCGCATCAGTACCACATGGACGGCCGCAGGGGAAGAAGCGCTACAGTAAGAACTGTTCCCCTGCGTGTGGTGCTGAAGCCGAGTGTCATCCCTTCTCCCCTGCTCCACCGGCGAGCAGGGGAGAAGGAATGAAAGAAAAACTGACGTGGAGTCCCCCTATATTTTAAAACCAACCCGGCAAAACTCAAAGGTGCGGGCTCCTATTCTCAGGCTGGTAAGGGACTATGGATATGGGCCCCCCAGCCTAAAAAGAGCAGCCTGCAGCTGCCCAGAAAAGGCGCATCTATTAGATGCGCCAATTCTGTAGCTTTGCCCGTTTCTTCCCACTTGCCCTGTAGAGGTGGCAAGTGGGGTAATGGGTTAATGTCACCTTCCTATTGTAAGGTGACATTTAGCTGGCTTAGTAATGGAGAGGTGTCAATAAGATCAGAGAGGTGATGGAGAGGAGTCAATAAGGGTGTCGTCAGCATAGAGATGAGATGACACTGGGTGAGTTTTGTCTACAAAACAGACTAGTATAGGATATGTTCCCATTTTTTTATTTTAATTTTGACAGCATTGCCAATTTGACTTTTTACTTTCTCTTGATAGTCTCTATAAAAAAAAAATGACGAAAAGCTAACTTTTTTTACAGACACATTGTTAAACCATAATAAATTATTACTTGGTCAGTATTTTACATCAGTATTTGTAAGCCAAAACCAGGAGTGGGTGATAAATGCAGAAGTGGTGCATATGTTTCTATTATACTTTTCCTCTAATTGTTCCACTCCTGGTTTTGGCTTACAAATACTGATGTAAAATACTGACCAAATACTGCTAGTGTGACGGCAGCCTTACACTTTAAAGCCATGTGTATGTCACCCATTGGCCCAGTGTTATAAAACACATTTTTTTGTGGTCTCCACTTTAGGCCACGTGCACATATTGATAATTTGATTAGTTTTTTTACCTCAGTATTCGCAAGTCAAAACCAGGAGTGGGTGATAAATGCAGAAGTGGTTACGTGTTTCTATTAGGCTATGTGCACACGTTGCAGATTAGCCTCTGGAATTTTTTGTGCGGATTCTGCATCTCTTGGCAGAAAACGCAGGTGCGGATTTGATGCGTTTTTTTTTTTTGCGGATCTGCAGCATTTCTGTACGGTAAAAAACGCTGCGGATCCGCAGGAAATCCGCAACGTGTGCACATATACTTATACTTTCCTCTGACTGTTCCACTCCTGGTTTTGGCTTACAAATGCTGAGGTAAAATACTGACCAAATACTGAATGTGTGCACGTGGCCATATAGAAAAGAGCAACTAGACACTCCCTTGGCTTCTGTCAGGTGCCTGGGGTCTATGGATTTGATATATGTGCAAGAAAATATGCCAAAAGTATGGGGGGAAAAAGCTCGGTGAGCATTATGTTGGGATATAATGAGCCAGTGACTTCCATCTCTGCACTGCTGAGACCTCAAATCTTCTGATGAACCTACAAGATGGGGAAACTCATTGAGGCACTAACAATAAGCACAAGCATTGAGTGATAAGTTATGTTTTTTTTAATATATATTATGGTGGGCTCCCAAGCACTAACATACATGTTGTATACTTATACTATGATTACCATGTATCTAATTTGATCTATGTTACATCACAAGGTATGAACAGGGACTATCAGGGAGAAACAGGGAGAGCTACAGTTCAACAGGGGCGCCATATCTAATATATCTAGGGTGCCAACCTTCTCGGCTAGTCAGTACCAGCCTGAGGTATTGGTCTAGGGATTCACAGCTTTTTTTGCTGTTGCCTGGGATATATACCGTATATACTTCATTTCCATGACTGTATCAGCATAATCAAATATCTATTTGACTTATGTACATCACTTCTGGGTCTATTGGATCTCTAGAATTGGATATACATATTGTGGATAGGTCTACACTATCTAGTACCCATTTTCTCTATATATGTAAAAAATTACTATCTATAATCTAACGCTGGGAGCGTCACTCTGTCCGAAGCCTTTATAGACTGCGCAAGCGCCGGCGCAGTCTGGACCCCACAGAGTGACGCTCCCAGGAGATCGCGGTATGCGTAAGCGCTGAACGCACACCGCGATCTCCAACGGAGAAACAGGGACGAGGCGGAGGGTGAGTATACTTACCTGTCCCGTTCCACCGACGCTATTCCGGGCCATGAATGTCCCCCTGCTCCCGGAATCGGCGCCTGCGCAGTCCGCGCTTTCCGGCGCCATTTTCTTGAAGACACATTGCAGTGTGTCTTCAAGAAAATGGCGCCGGAAAGCGCGGACTGCGCAGGCGCCGATTCCGGCACCAGGAGGACACAGAAAATGGCGCCGGAAATGAATGAGGTAGCGCAAGTAACAAATTGCTGTGCCATGAGGCTGTGGCACTTCATGCCACAGCTATTTGTTACTTACGCCACCTGATTAATTTCCGCCGCCATTTTCTTGGTCCTGCTCCCGGAATCGGCTGCGCAGTCCACGCTTTCCGGCGCCATTTTCTTGAAGACACATTGCAGTGTTTCTTCAAGAAAATGGCGCCAGAAAGCGCGGACTGTGCAGGCGCCGATTCCGGGAGCAGGACCAAGAAAATGGCAGCGGAAATGAATCAGGTCAGGTGGCGACAGCCGCCGCACCCAGCACAGCCGTCCACAGCCGACGCACCCAGCACAGCCGCCGCACCCAGCACAGCCACCCACAGCTGCCGCACCCAGCACAGCTGCCGCATCGAGCGCCGCCGCACCCAGCACAGCCGCCCACAGCCACGCACAGCCGCCTACAGCCACGCACAGCCGCCGCACCCAGCACAGCCGCCGCACCCAGCACAGCCGTCGCACCCAGCACAGCCACGCACAGCCGCCCACAGCCACGCACAGCCACCGCACCCAGCACAGCCGCCGCACCCAGCACAGCCACCCACAGCCGCCGCACCCAGCACAGCCACGCACAGCTGCTGCACCCAGCACAGCCGCTGCACCCAGCACAGCCGCCGCACCCAGCACAGCCTTGCACAGCCACGCACAGCCGCCCACAGCCACTCACAGCCGCTGCACCCAGCACAGCCGCCGCACCCAGCACAGCCGCCGCACCCAGCACAGCCGCCGCACCCAGCACAGCCGCCTACAGCCGCTGCACCCAGCACAGCCACCGCACCCAGCACAGCCGTCCACAGCCGCCGCACCCAGCACAGCCACCCACAGCCGCCGCACCCATCACACCCACCGCACCCAGCACAGCCACGCACGGCCGCCACACCCAGCACAGCCGCCGCACCGAGCACAGCCGCCGCACCCAGCACAGCCGCCCACAGCCACGCACAGCCGCCCACAGCCACGCACAGCCGCCCACAGCCACGCACAGCCGCTACACCCAGCACAGCCACCGCACCCAGCACAGCCGTCCACAGCCGCCCGCACCCAGCACAGCCACACACAGCCGCGCCACATACAGCCGGCCGCACTCAGCACAGCCACATACAGCCGCCCGCACTCAGCACAGCCGCCCGCACTCAGCACAGCCGCCCGCACTCAGCACAGCCACCCGCACTCAGCACAGCCGCCCGCACTGATGGGGGCGCAGGATGGAGCAGCACGTGATAGGATGGGGGCGCAGGATGGGAGCACATGACAGGATGGGGATGCAGGATGGAGCAGCACATGACACGGTGGAGCAGCACATGACAGGATGGGGATGCAGGATGGAGCAGCACATGACACGGTGGAGCAGCACATGACAGGATGGGGGCGCAGGATGGAGCAGCACATGACAGGATGGGAGAGCAAGATGGAAGCAGCACATACCAGGATGGAGACCATATACCAATATAAATGCTCGCCACCCGGGCGTAGAACGGGTTCAATAGCTAGTATATATATATATATTTATTTATTTATTTTGCCTAAAATACATAGGAAATGTGTCATCTTTAACTTTAGACCTTTTAGAGATCATTTCATCTTCAACTTGCTTAACTGTTCACAATAACAGTAATTTTGATCAGGGGTGCCCAAATTTTACATGCCACTGTGTACTAGCAGTAGACCTACCAGGACATATAGTCTAGAATTTTACTGCACAGGATTTTTTTGGGGTGTTTTTTAACATTATCAATAATAAAAATTGTTTTAACATAGAGTTTGAATTGGTCTAGTACATTCTCATAAATTACAGCAAATCAGCTTGTGTGTATATATATATATATATATATATATATATATATATATATATATATATAGTCAATTCGTGCTTGTTTATGGGCAAAAATGTCCCCATTAAATGCACCTTAAGGCATTTAATGTTGGTATATGGATTTGATAGATACTTTTATGATATATAGATGGCTATAGATCATATACAACTTATAGAAGATGGTGAACAGGACGGAATGAATTCAGCAATGTATTACCGTAAGTATAAAGATAAATTAAACCCACCTTTTTCCTTCTTATCAAGCCTATTTGTATCTGAGATAGAGGTCAGTGGCAGAATGAATTTACATCATTTTCTTGACACTGACAAAAATTCCATTTGCAGGCGCTATTGATGCTTTAAAGGTGTAATGTATCATACAAATAATTTTTTTTTGATTTGACGTGTACAGTCTAGTTTGATTTATTTTTATGTCAAATATGAAATGAAAAGTGAGAAAGTTGAAAATGAGAATCTCTCTCGAAAAGGAAAAATGGGAGAAAGGAATAAGAAGAAAACACACAGGAGCACATCTCTTGCATTTTGTAGGCCATTTTAATTGAGTTCCATTGTGGTAATTCTTCTCTTCAAACATCTGATAAGTGCAATGCAGATGAAAGCATGACTTGTGCTTGCCCTTGAAGCAGCCACTTCACATTGATTGCAGGCTTGAGAGAGGTGTAAGGTTGGTGTCACAGGACTCCTCCCTCGCTGCTTTTTGCCATGTTATACTAGAAGGAGGCCGCGCTGTGCTGCCGCTAAACAGACTCAGAGATTGCAAAATCACAAAGCATTTTTCAAGGGGAAAGTAAATCTTCACACCTTTTTTCACAACGATTATTGACAATACTCATCAAGAAAATGTTCTATTATATATTTACTACAAATATACCATTATTATAATGCTAGTAATAATAATGCAATATTGCCAGAATTAGAATTTTTAATTTTTAACCCCTTCACTGTTGGATGTCTGGAAACTAAAATTAATAATAAAATAATTCATATAATTGTAAATGTAAAACTGCTAATTAGAATTATTAATTATTAGCATCGTCACTTATGGTTGTTGTAATTATTTCATGACTTGACTGTTTTATATTCTTTTTCACTTTTGAAGTTTACTTTTGTTTAATGTGATTATTGGGGGATGTCCCCTTTCTTAAATACAGTGGTGTAAAAAAGTGTTTGCCCTCATCCTGATTTCCTATTCTTTTGCATGTTTATCACACTTAAATGTTTCTGATCACCAAAGAAATGGAAATCACTTTTTCACACAGGGCCCTGTAGGTTTGGATTTCTTTTTCCCTTAATAATAAAGAGCTTCATTTAAAAACTGCATTTTGTGTTTACTTGTGTCATCTTTGTCTAATATTTAAATTTGTTTGGTGATCTGAAACATTTAAGTGTGACAAACATGCAAAAGAATAGGAAATCAGGAAAGGGACACTTTTTCACACCACTGTAACCTATTAGAAAATTATTCAAATATGAATCACATCTATTAACCCCTTCATGACCATGGGATTTTTTGTTTTTCCGTGTTCGTTTTTCGCTCCCTTCCTTCCCAGAGCCATAACTTTTTTATTATTCCGTCAATATGGCCATGTGAGGGCTTATTTTTTGCGAAACAAGTTGTACTTTTGAACGACCTCATTGGTTTTAGCATGTCGTGTACTAGAAAATGGGAAAAAAATTCCAAGTGCGGTGAAATTGCAAAAAAAAGTGCAATCCCACACTTGTTTTTTTGTTTGGCTTTTTTGCTAGGTTCACTAAATGCTAAAACTGACCTGCCATTATGATTCTCCAGGTCATTATGAGTTCATAGACACCTAACATGACTAGGTTATTTTTTATCTAAGTGGTAAAAAAAAATTCCAAACTTTGCTAAAAAAAAAAAAATTGCGCCATTTTCCAATACCCGTAGCGTCTCCATTTTTCATGATCTGGGGTCGGAAGAGGACTTATTTTTTGCATGCCGAGCTGGCGTTTTTAATGATACTATTTCGGTGCAGATATGTTCTTTTGACCGCCCGTTATTGCATTTTAATGCAATGTCGCGGCGACAAAAAAAACGTAATTATGGCGTTTCGAAATTTTTTCTCGCTACGCTGTTTAGCGATCAGGTTAATGCTTTTTTTTTATTGATAGATCGGGCAATTCTGAACGCGGCGATACCAAATATGTATAGGTTTGATTTTTTTTTTTATTGATATATTTTGAATGGGGCGAAAGGGGCACCGCCGGAGCCCGCATCAAAGCGGGGGTTCTGACCTCGGACTTACTATCCCGTCCGAAGTCAGAAAGGGGTTAATGTACATTCACACTGGTGTATTACACTGCCTAGTGTTATCTGATGTTTTGTAGGATAGCACTCGTCTCAATGTAATATTATGGGGCAGCGCAGATCAGCAATTTTTGGGGGGTGATTCGGTATGAGAAAACAATCGCAGTATGATGTGAGTGGCTTTGCAAATCGGACCAAGCACACCCATACAAGTCTACAGGTGCATGTAAAACAGTCCTATGTATGTGCACAGAGACAATGAAGATGTTGAAATTAAGCTCTCCATCTTCTCCGCACCTGTGAAATGATTCTCTAATGCAAGAGAATCAGATCACATTAACATGATACTTGGCTCAAACTCTGACAGAGTTTAATCCCAGTGACAGCATATTTGGCCCGATTCTCTTGCATGAGAGAATAGACGGCCGTGTGACCCTCACCTAAGGCCGGCGTCACACTAGCGAGTTTTACGGACGTATGAGAGGTGCAGAAAATATGGATTGCATACGGTACAATGATTCTCTATGGCCCAGCTCCTATCTGCCGTATTTTACTGATCCATATTATACGGTCTTGTTCGGCCATAGAAAATCGCAGCATGCTGCGTTTGTCACCGTATTGCGCAAGAAAATCGCCAATGAAAGTCTATGGGGTGAGAAAAATACGGATTACACACGGACCATGCGTGTGACTTGCGAGAAATACGCAGCGGTGTTCTCTAGAAAAGCCGGCAATTCAGTGCGGTGTACAGTAAAATCACACTGACAGAATAGAATAGAATAGGTAGAATAAATGTCTACACATAGAATAGCTATATATATATATATATATATATATATATATATATGTCAGTGAGACACATATATATATTTATATTTCATACAGCGCTAGATATCATAAAAGCCGGTAATTCAATTGCTGGCTTTTTCTTTCTCCTTCACAAACCCGACAGGATATGAGACATGGTTTACATACAGCAAACCATCTCATATCCCTTTTTTTTTTTTGCATATTCCACACTACTAATGTTAGTAGTGTGTATGTGCAAAATTTGGGCGCTGTAGCTGCTAAAATAAAGGGTTAAATCGCGGAAAAAATTGGCGTGGGCTCCCGCGCAATTTTCTCCGCCAGAATGGTAAAGCCAGTGACTGAGGGCAGATATTAATAGCCTAGAGAGGGTCCATGGTTATTGGCCCCCCCTGGCTAAAAACATCTGCCCCCAGCCACCCCAGAAAAGGCACATCTGTAAGATGCGCCTATTCTGGCACTTGGCCACTCTCTTCCCACTCCCGTGTAGCGGTGGGATATGGGGTAATGAAGGGTTAATGTCACCTTGCTATTGTAAGGTGACACTAAGCCAGATTAATAATGGAGAGGCGTCAATTATGACACCTATCCATTATTAATCCAATAGTACGAAATGGTTATATATATATATGTGTCTCAATGACATTTATATATATAGATATATATATAGATATATATATATATATATATATATATACTGTATATATGTTTTAACGAACATTTGAGCCCATAAATCCATTAGATGTCAGTTTTGCAAGCCTGTGAGAAAATATCGCAGTACGGATGCCATACGGATTACATACGGAGGATGCCATGCGCAAAATACGCTGCCACACCCTGCCTACGGATGACATACGGATCACTATTTTTGAAACATTTCTGCGTATTACGGACGTAAAAAACAGACTGTATTTTCATACGCTGAGTGTGACGCCGGCCTAAGGCAGAGAGGAGAACGGCTCAGGGCTCATTCAGATGAATGTATTAAACGTCAGCGTTCTGTCCGCATGCAAAACTGATAGTATACAGACAGCAGACTTATCAGTGTAAATCAATGTGGTAGTCCACATAAACTTTTTTACACTTGGACTGATGGTCTGTGTGTAAAAGATTGCAAAAAAACACCAGTACACAGGCAAAGGTGCTTACCTGTCACGGCCTCTGACCAATTGCACTATCAAGGTGCAGCGGACCCAAGTTAAGATGGCAACTGCACAGGTGCAATAATACCAATGAGGCAGCTAGCCTACAATCGGGGGCTATAATATCATATAATAATCATATAATATCACATAATAATATCAGTGGCTATAATATCAACCAATACCTTGCATACATTGTTATGTTTTTGTGCACTTTATATTTTTCGGGGTGCAGTTGGGACCTAGATGGCTCTGTAAACTGTGGCCTCTGTTAACACAGGATGCATTAGTCAGCACTGGTTAGCCCGCCACATGGCGTCATTAATTGGCTGAGCCATATCCTCTGCATTCTCTGTGTGAACATGCCACATACAGATTATCTATTTGCACTGGTGCACCAAGCGGCCAATCCCTGATTTTAGGCTGGCTGCCTCATCGGTATTATTGCACCTGTGCAGTTGCCATCTTAACTTGGGTCCGCTGCACCTTGATAGTGCAATTGGTCAGAGGCCGTGACAGGTAAGCACCTTTGCCTGTGTACTGGTGTTTTTTTGTCTGTAGTTAGTGGAGGTTTTTCCTCTTATGTTTTTTTTGTAAAAAATTGCAGCATACACTACTTTAATCGTTATGAGTAAAAAATATTTTTGTTTCATGAACTCACCATGCAGCATATGTAGGACTCCGCTTTTCGTGTGGGGCCTGCTTGCTTTAGTGGCCGGCAGATATAACTAAGAAGAAGTGGTGTAGGAAAAAGCAGGTACAGCCACTTATAAAAATTAAACAATTTTCTTTCTTCGGTATCCATTAAAAATGATAGTTCATCGACCATCTCTGACTCAATGTCGGGGTGAAACTACACCCTTAGGCCGGCGTCACATTCAGCGTATGTAAATACGGTCCGTTTTTTATGGCCATAATACGCAGAAATGTTCCCAAAATAGTGATCCGTATGTCATCCATAGGCAGAGTGTGGCAGCGTATTTTGCGCATGTCATCCTCCGTATGTAATCCGTATGGCATCCATACTGCGAGATTTTCTCGCAGGCTTGCAAAACCGACATCTAATGGCTTTTTGGCCTCAAATGTTCGTTAAAACATATATACAGTATATATATATATATATATATATATATATATATATATATATATATATATATATATATATATATATATATCATTGAGACACATATATATATATTTAGATTTAGATTTACTTCAGCGCGATATAGCAGAAAAGCCAGTAATTCAATTGCCGGCTTTTCATTTCTCCTTCACAAACCCGACATGATATGAGACATGGTTTACATACAGTAAACCATCTCATATCCCTTTTTTTTTGCATATTCCACACTACTAATGTTAGTAGTGTGTATGTGCAAAATTTGGCCGCTGTAGCTGCTAAAATAAAGGGTTAAAGGACGGAAAAAATTGGCGTGGGCTCCTGCGCAATTTTCTCCGCCAGAGTGGTAAAGCCAGTGACTGAGGGCAGATATTAATAGCCTAGAGAGGGTCCATGGTTATTGGCCCCCCCGGCTACAAACATCTGCCCCCAGCCACCCCAGAAAAGGCACATCTGGAAGATGCGCCTATTCTGGCACTTGGCCACTCTCTTCCCACTCCCGTGTAGCAGTGGGATATGGGGTAATGAAGGGTTAATGTCACCTTGCTATTGTAAGGTGACATTATGCCAGATTAATAATGGAGAGGCGTCAATTATGACACCTATCCATTATTAATCCAATAGTACTAAATGGTTAATAAAACACACACATTATTACAAAGTATTTTAATGAAATAAAGACACATGTAATATTTTATTAGACTCTTAATCCACCTGAAGACCATCGTCCTGAAACAAAGTTAAAAAAACAAACAACAATATTCCATACCTTCCGTCGTTATGTCCCACGATGTAAATCCATCTGAAGGGGTTAAATCATTTTACAGCCAGGAGCTGTGCTAATGCACTCGCTCCTGCCTGTAAAACCCCGGGTACTGAATGGAAAGCAGGGTGACCTGTAGTTACCTTGAGTTGCGGTGATGCACCCTCTGCTGGATGTCCTCATATGAACTCGAGCGTGGGAACTTTTCCAAGGCTCCAGTTCATGAGGACATCCAGCAGAGGGTGCATCACCGCAACTCAAGGTAACTACAGGTCAGCCTGCTTTCCATGCAGTACCCAGTGTTTTACAGGCAGGAGCGAGTGCATTAGCACAGCTCCTGGCTGTAAAATGATTTAACCCCTTCAGATGTATTTACATCGTGGGACATAACGACGGAAGGTATGGAATATTGTTGTTTGTTTTTTTAACTTTGTTTCAGGACGATGGTCTTCAGGTGGATTAAGAGTCTAATAAAATATTACAACAACATGTGTCTTTATTTCATTAAAATACTTTGTAATAATGTGTGTGTGTGTGTTTTATTAACCATTTAGTACTATTGGATTAATAATGGATAGGTGTCATAATTGACACCTCTCCATTATTAATCTGGCTTAATGTCACCTTACAATAACAAGGTGACATTAACCCTTCATTACCCCATATCTCACCGCTACACGGGAATGGGAAGAGAGAGGCCAAGTGCCAGAATAGGCGCATCTTCCAGATGTGCCTTTTCTGGGGTGGCTGGGGGCAGATGTTTGTAGCCAGGGGGAAGGGCAATAACCATGGACCCTCTCTAGGCTATTAATATCTGCCCTCAGTCACTGGCTTTACCACTGTGGCGGAGAAAATTGCGCGGGAGCCCATGCCAATTTTTTCCGAGATTTAACCCTTTATTTTACAAGCTACAGTGCCCAAATTTTGCACATAGCAAATAGATAATGGCTGCACTCAATTTTATTGTGCTAAAGCAAGGAAATGTGCAATACATGAAATGTGAACAGCATAATGGCTTGTTAAATTTATGAAAAAACACATGAGGGCTCACAACTTTTGGCCAAATCTTGTGCTAAAAATCTCATGTGTTTTTTCATAAATTTCACAAGCCATTATGCTGTTCACATTTCATGTATTGCACATTTCCTTGCTTTAGCACAATAAAATTGAGTGCAGCCATTATCTATTTGCTATGTAAGACTTTTTGGTTATGCACCAGTTCAGACTAGATGGCTGTTCAGTCAGTTTTTCTATATTTACTATGTATTGCTTTTTCTGACTTGAACGCCCCGCCCTTCACCATGCTGTGATTTTAATTACATCCAAACACAGTTGGTTCTAACCTCCCCTATAAATGCAGGCTTTACCATGTTATTAGCCATAGGTAAGTGTTCACACTAGGCAGACAGGTTAGTTACCCATCCGTTTTGAGATTACCTTGACGATTGGTGGATGGGCTCACAACTTTTGGCCAAATCTTGTGCTAAAAATCTCATGTGTTTTTTCATAAATTTCACAAGCCATTATGCTGTTCACATTTCATGTATTGCACATTTCCTTGCTTTAGCACAATAAAATTGAGTGCAGCCATTATCTATTTGCTGTGTAAGACTTTTTGGTTATGCACCAGTTCAGACTAGATGGCTGTTCAGTCAGTTTTTCTATATTTACTATGTATTGCTTTTTCTGACTTGAACGCCCCGCCCTTCACCATGCTGTGATTTTAATTACATCCAAACACAGTTGGTTCTAACCTCCCCTATAAATGCAGGCTTTACCATGTTATTAGCCATAGGTAAGTGTTCACACTAGGCAGACAGGTTAGTTACCCATCCGTTTTGAGATTACCTTGACGATTGGTGGATGGGCTCACAACTTTTGGCCAAATCTTGTGCTAAAAATCTCATGTGTTTTTTCATAAATTTCACAAGCCATTATGCTGTTCACATTTCATGTATTGCACATTTCCTTGCTTTAGCACAATAAAATTGAGTGCAGCCCTTATCTATTTGCTATGTAAGACTTTTTGGTTATGCACCAGTTCAGACTAGATGGCTGTTCAGTCAGTTTTTCTATATTTACCAAATTTTGCACATACACACTACTAACATTAGTAGTGTGGAATATGCAAAAAAAAAGGGATATGAGATGGTTTACTGTATGTAAACCATGTCTCATATCATGTGGGGTTTGGGAAGGAGAAATGAAAAGCCGGCAATTGAATTACCGGCTTTTTTATAGAACACTGCTGCGTATTTCTCACAAGTCACACTGCTGGTCCGTGTGTAATCCGTATTTTTCTCGCCCCCATAGACTTTCATTGGCGATTTTTTTTGCGCAATACGGTGACAAACGCAGCATGCTGCGATTTTGTACGGCCGTACAAGACCGTATAATACGGATCAGTAAAATACGGCTGATAGGAGCTGGGACATAGGGAATCATTGGGCCGTGTGTTATGCGTATTTTACGGGTGTATTTTCTGCACTCATATGTCCGTAAAACTCGCCAGTGTGACGCCGGCCTAAAGGTACCTTCACACGAAACGACATCGCTAGCGATCCGTGACGTTGCAGCGTCCTGGCTAGCGATATCGTTTCGTTTGACGCAGCAGCGATCAGGATCCTGCTGTGATGTCGCTGGTCGCTGAATAAAGTCCAGAACTTTATTTGGTCGTCCGATCGCTGTGTATCGTTGTGTTTGAAAGCAAAAGCAACGATACCAGCGATGTTTTACACTGGTAACCAGGGTAAACATCGGGTTACCAAGCGCAGGGCCGCGCTTAGTAACCCGATGTTTACCCTGGTTACCAGCGTAAAAGTAAAAAAAACAAACAGCACATACTTACATGCGTCCCCCAGGGTCTGCTTCCTGACACTTACTGAGCGCCGGCCCTAAAGTGAAAGTGAAAGCAGAGCGGTGACGTCACCGCTGTGCTGTTAGGGCCGGAGCTCAGTCAGTGTCAGGAAGCAGACGCTGGGGGACGCATGTAAGTATGTGATGTTTGTTTTTTTTACTTTTACGCTGGTAACCAGAGTAAACATCGGGTTACTAAGCGCGGCCCTGCGCTTAGCAACCCGATGTTTACCCTGGTTACCCGGGGACCTCGGCATCGTTGGTCGCTGGAGAGCAGTCTGTGTGACAGCTCTCCAGCGATCAAACAGCGATGCTGCAGCGATCGGCATCGTTGTCGCTATCGCTGCAGCGTCGCTTCGTGTGAAGGTACCTTTAGTCGTAGAGATATCTCTAGAGTCTCATCATAATCTATTTCAAATAATTATGAACTAATCAGAATGCATATAACACAATTCATATTGAATACATCAGAATTTTTCTATAGAGGTATTTTCTATTATTATTATTATTATTATTATATCATTAATATAAATGCATTGTGTCATTGTTAAAATTAAGCCATTAGGGTGTTTAGTATTCATTTTAAGAATCCAGAAAGTTTTCCTTAACACCTTTTTCTTCCAATCTACGCCTTTCAGTGCATGTTACTCGTTCAACGCCATAACATGTAAGTCCATCAATCTTTGCCCTTTTGTTCATCTAAAAAAATAGTTTAGTCACTGCAGAATATGTATTATTAGCAGGGAAATGTTCTGGATCCTTAAAATGAATACTAAACAGCCTAATTGCTTAAATTTTCGCAATGACACAATCTATTTACAGTGAAGAGCAAAAGGGTAACAATGTTTTGAACTTTTGACATTCAGGCTCCATATCTCACCATCCACTACTGCTTTGATCATGAGACTACCATCATTTTTTAGATAATCATCTTGGCTATCTCATACATAAATTTTACTTGCAACTGTCTAGCATATCATTAGTTATGCAGATTTTTTTCATGTCCCTGCATTGTAAGGGTATGTGCACACGTTGCGGATTTCTTGCAGAAATTTCCTGAAGAAAACCGGAAATTTTCTGCAAGAAATCCGCATTTTTTTTTTTGCGTTTTTTTTCCGTTTTTTTTCGCGTTTTTTTAGCATTCTGCAAGCGTAATTAGCTTGCAGAATGCTAAAGTTTTCCAAGCGATCTGTAGCATCGCTTGGAAAACTGACTGACAAGTTGGTCACACTTGTCAAACATACTGTTTGACAAGTGTGACCAACTTTTTACTATAGATGCAGCTTATGCAGCATCTATAGTAAAAGATAGAATGTTTAAAAAAAATAAAAAAATGCTTATACTCACCCAGACATCTCATCAGCGGCGTCCGTTCGTCTTCCTATAGCTGGTCTGTGCGCACAGGACCTTCCGTGACGTCACGGTCACGTGAGCGGTCACATGACCGCTCACGACCAATCACAGGACAGTGACGTCATCGGCTAGGTCCTTCGCCGCACATCAGCTACAGGAACCGAAGCGGCAGCATGCAGTGGAGGCGGGAAGACATCGAGGGTGAGTATATCGCTATTTTTTATTTTAATTCTTATTTTTTGACCACTTATATGGTGCCCAGTGCGTGGAGGAGAGTCTCCTCTCCTCCACCCTGGGTACCAACCGCACATAATCTGCTTACTTCCCGCATCGTGGGCACAGCCCCGTGCGGGAAGTAAGCAGATCAATGGACCCCTAGGTGTGCGGAATCCTCTGCAATTCCGCATTTTAATGAACATGTTGCTTTTTTTTCCGCGATGCGATTTTTTTCACGGAAAAAAAGGCTACATTTGCACAAAAAATGCGGAATACACTTAAAATAATGGGAGGCATATGTAAGCGTTTTTTTCGCGTTTTTATCACGTTTTTATAGCGAAAAAACGCGAAAAAAACGCGAAAAATACTTAACGTGTGCACATGGCCTTACTGTTGTGGTTCTGGTGGTGGAAAAATATTTATCTTCCTGAATAGTACAAACTACAACTTGTTCTCACTTTCCCTAATAGCTCAGTGTGTTACTAGGTTGATTCCCAAGTGAAAGGTCATTGGTTCGCATCGAGGAGCAGCCATGAAGATAGTTTCCCAAGAAAAGAGAAATAGCATTATCCAGCTTATTGATAGCAGTCTCTTGGCCACACAAATTGCCAAACTGCATCATGTGAGTACCATGACAGTTGGAAGAATATAGCTTGTCCATCGATTCAGAAGCCAAAAGGTCGACATTCAGGCAAAATATCAAGAGTCAAAAGGTCGGCTCATCCCAAGGTTTATCAGGTCTGGCACGAATAGGCTCTGATAGGTGCAAATGAGTCTGAAAGAAACAAAAGGGTCTAGCAGATTGAGAAATTGAAGGAAATGTCAAGTTTGGTGGAAGAAGCCTGATGATATGGATTTGTTTCACAGCCAAAGGCATTGGATACCTGACCAGGATCAATGGTGGTCTCAATGTTAACCTGTTAAGCTATTTGAGTATCCTGCAAGATCTGTTACTTCATACACTCAAGTACTCTGGGTATAAAAAGGATGACAGTGTTCCAACCGGACAACACGAAGCATACAGTACGTCGAGATTGGCGAAGAAATGTCCCCATACCTCAACCCAATCATTTATGGGAAGAATTGAAAAATAAACTTTATAAATACCTAAGGCTAGTTTCACATTTGCGGTCGGGAGGGCTGCAGATGGCAGCGTACTTCCAACCTGAAGCTCCGCCTATTTCTCCATGCATCCTGCGTTGCCCTGCGTACCTATCTTTAACATTGTGTACGCAGGAACATACGGTGTATGCGGATGCGCCCGCATGCGGCGATTTGACGTGTGCAGCAACCGCACGGAAATGCAAAACATCCTATGCAAAATAGTTGGAACTCAAATTTAAGTATGAGATATCCAAGATGATTGTCTACAAATGATGACAGTCTCAAGTTCAAAGCAAAAGTGGATGATGTGGTATGGAGAATGAAAGTGAAAAGTTCAAAACATTGTTTTGTTACCCTTTTGCTCTTCATTGTATATGTGTGTATTGTGGTCTTTCTCCACTATCTGTGGACAGGGAGTGCTCACTTGTTGAGGTATATCCTGGGACACTCAGGTTAAAACAAAAGTCCATTCGGTTTATTAATACACAAAACTGAATCTCAGGTACTTGGTTCATGCAGCACCCCGTGCACCGTCAGGCCCCCATTAGGATCAGCGAGGACCATGGGTACTGTATAGCCGATATGTGCCCAACACAGATTAGTGTCCGTTAATTGTCCGTGACAACTGCACAGGTTCCCGGATACCTCTTATCCTCAGAGGCATCCTCTCCGGAGGTACACCAGAGGCCTCCTCTCTCTGGCTCAGCCTAGCTAGCACTGCCCATGCACAAACACAGACTCCATCTTGGGTGTTCAGACACCCCCCTTGGGTGGGGTATGTAGGTGACTGGACCCACCCATCTCTCCAAGTCACCTGGAAGCCTTCATAATGTATAGTAACCTTCAGCAG
Source organism: Ranitomeya variabilis (assembly GCF_051348905.1). NCBI lineage: Eukaryota > Metazoa > Chordata > Amphibia > Anura > Dendrobatidae > Ranitomeya > Ranitomeya variabilis. Next base: position 501,088,431 of record NC_135234.1, on the reverse strand, counting down.
CAGATCTGCTGAGCAAAACAAGCCCAGGCTTCCATCACAGGGCTACCAACCTCTGTGATACATAACACCCATTAACCACATGGACACCAGCCATACCACAGTATATATACGGTATTTATCTATATATAAAAATATAGAAAAAATAGCACAGTTAAAGTTAGGGTGCAAACACCTCACAGTCACATACCAGTCCTTGTAAATAATTTCAAAAGAATTGAGGCCGCACACCAAGTCCAAAGTTACAACATGTGGCGACGTTTCGGTTCTGAGTACAGACCTTTCTCAATATATATAGATAGATAGATATATAGAGTTGTGCTCAAAAGTTTACATACCCCGGCAGAATTTTTGCTTTCTTAGCCTTTGTTCAGAGAATATGAATGATAACACCAAAACTTTTTCTCCACTCATGGTTAGTGGTTGGGTGAAGCCATTTATTGTCAAACTACTGTGTTTTCACTTGTTAAATCATAATGAGAACCCAAAACATCCAAATAACTCTGATCAAAAGTTCACATACCCCATTTCTTCATACCGTGTATTGACTCCTCTTATATCAATGACAGTGACAGCTTGACATCTTTTGTGGTAGTAGTGGATGAGGTTCTTTATTTTCTCAGATGGTAAAGCTGCCCACGCTTCTTGGCAAAAAGCCTCCAGTTTCTGTAAATTCCTGGGCTGTCTAGCATGAACTGCGCTCTTGAGATCTCCCCAGAGTGGTTCAATGATATTAAGGTCAGGAAACTGAGATGGCAACTCCAGAACCTTCACTTTGTTCTGCTGTAGCCAATGACAGGTTGACTTGGCCTTGTGTTTTTGATCGTTGTCATGTTGGAACGTCCAAGTACGTCCCATGCGCAGCTTCCAGGCTGATGAGTGCAAATTTGCCTCCAGCTTTTGCTGATTGCCTTCAACTTTGACCACGTTTCATGTGCCTTTGTAGCTCGCACATCCCCAAAACATCAGCGATCCACCTCCATCCTTTACAGTAGGAATGGTGTTCCTTTTATCATAGGCCTTGTTGACCTCTCCAAATGCAGCGTTTATGGTTGTGGCCAGAAAGTTCAATTTTGGTCTCATCACTCCAAATTACCTTGTTCCAAAAGTTTTGAGGCTTATCTGTGCTGTTCTCCATATTGTAGGTGAGATACTTTGTGGCATTTGCACAGTAATGGCTTTCTTCTGGTGACTCGACCATGCAGCCCATTTTTCTTCAAGTGCCTCCTTATTGTGCATCTTGAAACAGCCACACCGTTAGTTCTAGAGTCCTGTATTTCAGCTGATGTTACTTGTGGGTTTTTCTTTGCATCCCAAACTATTTTCTTGGTAGTTATGGATGACATTTTTGTTGGTCTACCTGACCGTGGTTTTGATTTTACAGAGCCACTGATTTTCCATTTGTTAATCACAGTTTCAACGCTGCTGACTGGCATTATGAATTCCTTGGATATCTTTTTGTATCCCTTTCCTGTTTTATACAGTTCAATTACCTTTTCCGTAGATCCGTTTATATTTCTTTTGCTTTCCCCATGACTCACAATCCAGAAACATCAGTGGCTGGATGAAAGATCCAAGAGTCTGTCTGGATCCCAGAAACTCACTCAGCGTTTATGCACAGACATTGATTACAAGCAAACAGGTCACAGGTGAGGATGTTACCATTAGTAGGCATTCAGACCCATTTGTGTCAACTTCTATGTGTGGCAGCCATTGTTGCTGCGTTTTTGTGCTGGTGGGGGGGTGCGGTCTGGAGTCATGGGGACTCAGTCTTGCAGCATGGGTGCTATGGGGCACCAGGCCATCTGCCCTGCTGGTGCATTGCCGCTGTGGAGGTCAGTGCACAGTTCCACCCCATTAGGGCGGTAGGACCCACTACGAGGTATGCCATGACTTGGCAGTGGGCTTAACACCGTCTGATCAGAATTGTAAACTAAGAACCTAATGTTCAGTTATATATATTTTTGCCTAGCGGCATTAGATCATTGTATGATTTTTGGAGGTGCTCCTCTCCGTTAGGGCAGTAGGACCCACTACGAGGTTTGCCATGACTTGGCAGTGGGCTTCATACAGTCTGATCAGAATGTTAAACTAAGAACCTCATGTTCAGTTACATATATTTTTGCCTAGTGGCATTAGATCATTGTATGATTTTTGGAGGTTCTGTCCATTCTCTTTTTCAGCACAATGTATAGTAACCTTCAGCAGCAGATCTGCTGAGTAAAACAGGCCAAAATCATCAGGGTATGTGAACTTTTGATCAGGGTAATTTGGATGTTTTAGGTTGTCATTATGATTTAAAAAGATAAACCACAGTAGTTTGACAAGAAATGGCTTCACCCAGCCACTAACCCTGAATGGAGAAAAAGTTTTGGTGTTATCATTCACAATCTCTGAAAAAAGGCCAAGAAAGCAAAAATTCTGCTGAAGTATGTAAACTTTTGAGCAAAAGTGCGTGCGTGTGTGTTCACATAGTGGCTGGTATAGTTTAATGGTTAAGTGCACTACCTATGACATGGGAGACTGGGGTTCAAATCCTGGATCGCACCTGTGGAAAAATAAATTAAATTATATACCAAGGCTCCTAACACTGTACTACACTATAATACCCTACTCTAGGTGGCTGTTATAGCGTAGCGGTTAAGGTGCACAACCACCAATCTGTCTCTGCACCTGTTGTAAATGATATACCAGTAGTAGTCCTTGGGCAAGACTACTAACACTATAGTGAATAAAATATCCAGAAAGGTTAATGAAACCAACAATGTCAAAAACAGGCACAAAACATACTCCAAACAGGATATAGACACAAGAAAGAAAAGAGTACCAAGCCACCAATAAATAAAATCTAATATTTATTAGTAATAAATATAAAGTATAAAAGCACATAACATCAAAATACCAGTAGTATCAATAAGAAACCGTACCATGAACAAACAAGTTAAAATGTGAAGGACACAAACAAAGATCAACCATGTTACATAGTGTGAATAGGACCATATAAGTATAGCATAATGTGCATACCACCCATAACACCGGTTATAAAAAGGATCAAGGGTCAAACCCACATAGATCACCACAACTGTGGCCCTGAACTAGGTATCAAAAACTCAGTGTAATATATATCAATGTGGTGATATCTTACCCAAATAGGTCCGGGCACGTGGTTGAACGTAGCCCCAACGCGCGTTTCGCTTTGGGCTTCCTCAGGGGACCATGTTTGTGTCCTTCACATTTTAACTTGTTTGTTCATGGTACGGTTTCTTATTGATACTACTGGTATTTTGATGTTATGTGCTTTTATACTTTATATTTATTACTAATAAATATTAGATTTTATTTATTGGTGGCTTGGTACTCTTTTCTTTCTTGTGTCTATATACTAACACTATAGTGCCTACTAGTGATGAGTGAGTGTACTCGTTGCTCAGGTTTTCCCGAACATGCTCGGGTGACCTCAGAGTATTTGTTATTGCTCGGAGATATAGTTTTAATCACCTCAGTTGCATGATTTACGGCTTCCAGATACGCTGAATACATGTGAGGAATGCCTGTTTGTTAGGGAATTCCCAAATGTATTCAGCGTATCTGGAAGCCGTAAATCACGCAACTGAGGCGATGAAAACTATATCTCCGAGCAATAACAAATACTCCGAGGTCACCTGAGCATGCTCTGGGAAAACCTGAGCAACGAGTACACTCGCTCATTACTAGTGCCTACCTCAATAAACATGAGAGTGTCACTAACAAAGAGAGTCATTCCGGCTTGGACGTCGGCTGTATTAACAAGGTCTGCGTCAGATGTTGAGGGACCAGGACATGTCCACTGACTGAGAAACAACTACGGTAGTCACCCAACGTTTCAATATCAAAGAGAAAGCTATTACACAACTTGATCCACCCCACATGAAGACCTGGAAGAACAACATGTGCAACCCCCTAAAGAACCTGATCCAATCCTGCAGCTAGCTGATCTGAAACAAAAGATCTTAGATAAACTAAATACCATCAATACTGAGATCGACTGCCAAGGCTCAGGAAGAAACACCACCAGAGAGTATGCTAGTTATGCCATAACTCAAACCAATAAACTGATCTATGCTACTGCCTCAGCAATCATAGAAATGCTTGGTTATGCAACCAACAAGAACAACAGAAGTACGTGCACCCCTTGGAAAAGAAGACTGAAGACCAAGATCAAGGTGACACAAAGGGAAGTCAGCCAACTAACAGAAATACAGAAGGGTGTAAAGATCAAGAATAATACCAAGTTAGACAAGTAAAGAGGCCCTACCCCAACTGAAGCCCTAGAGACTGCTAAACAAAGACTAGGGAGATATACCAGAAAAGTTGAGCCCAAGAGGATAAATGCCCTGGCCTCCCAACTACAGAGTAACAACACAAAGGCAGCAACTCCACCAATAGCAGAGACTGAACAATACTGGAGGAACATATGGGGGAAGGAAAAAACACCACCAGTGCAATGTGGCTGCAAGATCTGAGAATGAAACACAGCAACCACCTAAGATCCAGATGGATAAGCAAGAACCAGTCACCATTACAGAAGCAGACATCCAGCAGCGCATCAAGAACATGAAGAGCTGGACAGCACCTGGCCCAGACATGATCCACACCTACTGGCTATAGAAATTAAGAGCGCTACATGAACGCATGGCAAAGCAGATGAACCAACTGCTAGAAGCAGGCCACCACCCAGATTGGCTAACATAAGGAAGAACAGTGCTGATCATGAAGGATCCTCACAAAGGAACAGTTCCATCCAATTGCCGCCCAATAACCTGCCTTACAACAACATGGAAACTCCTGTCAGGCATCATAGCCACCAAGTTACAGAACCATATAAACCAGTACATGAATTCAGCTCAGAAAGGCATTGGGTCCGACACCAGAGGCTCTAAGCACCAACTCCTAGTAGATAGAGCAGTCGCTCAAGATCCAGACAGACAAATCTCAGCACAGCCTGGATTGACTACAGGAAAGCCTATGACTCAATGCCACACACATGGATCTGTGAATGCTTGGCTCTCTATAATGTGAACAGGAAATTGAGAACCTTCCTCAGAAACTCAATGGGGCAATGGAGAACAACATTGGAAGTCAACTCAAGACAACTAGCGCAAGTGACCATCAAATGCGACATATACAAATGTGAAGCACTGTCCCCATTGCAGTTCTGCATAGGCTTGAACCCCCTCAGTCAGATAATTACAGAGTCTGTCTATGGATACAAGTTCAAGATTGGAAGCACCATCAGCCACCTCCTCTACATGGATGACATCAAGCTGTATGCTAAAAAGGACATTGATTCACTGATCCACCTGACTCGGATCTACAGTGAAGACATCAGGATGTCCTTCAGACTAGAGAAGTGCGGCCGGTTGGTAATAAAGAGAGGCGAGGTAGTCAAGACTGATGGAGTGGAATTACCAGCAGGGCACATAGCAGATGTACAGACATGCTACAAGTACCTCAGCATCCCACAGGGATATGGTAACCATGATGAGGAGGCAAGGAAAGCAGCAACATCCAAATACCATCAAAGGGTAAGACCGGTCCTGAAGAGCCAGCTCAATGGGAAGAATAAAATCGCCATCAATACATATGCCCTGCTAGTTATCAGATACCCTGCTGGCATAGTGTGCTGGCCAAAAGAAGAGATGGAAGCTGCAGATGTGAAGACACAAAAGCTCCTCACCATGCATGGAGGTCTCCACCCTAAGTCTAAACACACAAAGATTGTACACCAACAGAAAGGCGGGTGGTCGAGGCTTGATAAGCATTCAAGCCACCAACATGGATGAAACAAGAAGTATCCAGGAATACAGGAGAATGGCACCAAAAGATGAGATGCTGAGAGAAAGTCTAAGGCAGCAACAACAAGAGATCTGGAAGGAAGAACAGGAACATGAAGCGTCATGGCAAGACAAGCCGCTGCATGGGATGTACCATCGCCAGATAATGGTGGTGGCTGGCATGGAGAAATCCTACCAATGGGTGGAGAAAGCAGGACTCCGAGACAGCACAGAGGCACTAATCATAGCGGCACAAGAGCAAGCACTAAGTACCAGATCCATAGAAGAAGGAATCTGCCACACAAGACAAGACCCAGGGTGAATACTATGCAAAGAATCCTCAGAAACTGTCCAACACATAGAGGCAAGATGCAAAATGCAAGCACAAACAGTGTATACCGAACGCCACAACCAAGTAGCGGGGATTGTGTACAGAAACATGTGCACAGCATATGGGCTAAGTCCCCCTAAGTTCAAGTGGGGGACCCCAGAAAAAGTGGTGGAGAATGAAAGGGCTAAAATCCTGTGGGACTTCAAGATCCAGACGGATAAGCAGGTGTTGGCAAACCAACCAAACATTGTGATAGTAAACAAGGATCAGAAGACAGCAATGATAATAGATGTGGCAGTGCTAAGTGACAGCAACATCAGAAAGAAGGAATATGAGAAGCTGGAGAAATACCAGGGCCTCAAAGGAAAACTGAAGAAGATGTGGAAGGTAAAGGCAACAGTGATCCCAGTGGTGATAGGAGCACTTGGAGCTGTGACTAAAGATGAGCGGTGTTCGAGTCGAACTGTTCGCCAATTTCAAACTCGAGCTGTTTTGGGCGGTGTTCGAGTCGTTCGACGAACCCGAACAATTTGCTTAAAATTCGGCTGTTCGAGTTTCTGTTCGATAACTGTTCGTTCACCAAATGCCTAGCTTGATTTGCGCATTAAAACTGTTTATCATTGTTAATGGACTGTTTCAGTGTATAGTGGGCGGGGGATAGATCTGTGCTGAAATAACGCCGATCTCCATTTTTTTTTCTTTCTCGCATTTACAGAGGGGCGGTGCAGTCTCTCAGCCTATCAGCAGTGCGCACACACACAGCAATGTGCATGTGATGCAGACAAGCAAGGGCATGTGTCATTGGCTGTGTATGTCACGTGTCACTCCTTGCCCAATGAGAACCAGCCATTTGCCCCGTCGTCACCATTTCCTCACTGCTGCAGCTTAGTGTTAGACGCTGCTGCTGTGGGCGCTATACAGTCAAAGAGTCTTTTTTTGCCAGCGAATTTTCTGAGAGATAGGTTTAGGGAGTTGGGACTAGTTGTAATATCAGCCCTTTTCAGGGTAGGTTACAGCAGTTCATAGCACTGTTTGCCAGGCAGGTCTGAGCCAGTGCTGTGCAAGTGTTAGTCACAGCAGTTGGTGTAATCTAGCTCAGCCAATCCTTTTGGGCTAGTAGCATTGTCTGATAGTCATTTAAGTAGCCCGCCTGTGAAGCTAGCTACACCGCCTGTGTATCTCTATTTTCACTGCATCTAATCCAGTTGATAGTTTTGGGCCTAGTAGCATTGTCTGCACGTCAGCAGAGTAGCCCACCTGTGAAGCTAGCTACACCGCCTGTGTATCACAATTTTTACGGCATCTAACCCAGTAAATCGTTTTGGGGTTTTGGGCTTAGTAGCAGTGTCTGCACGTCAGCAGAGTAGCCCGCCTGTGAAACAAACTATACCACCTGCACCTGTGTATCTCTATTTTCACTGCATCTAATCCAGTTGATAGTTTTGGGCCTAGTAGCATTGTCTGCACGTCAGCAGAGTAGCCCGCCTGTGAAGCTAGCTACACCACCTGTGTATCTCAATTTTTACGGCATCTAACCCAGTAAATCGTTTTGGGGTTTTGGGCTTAGTAGCAGTGTCTGTACGTCAGCAGAGTAGCCTGCCTGTGAAACAAACTATATCGCCTGTTATGACCTGGTGGTTAAGAGGCCGCACTGATATGATCTGGTGGCTAAAACGCAACATGGGACGAGCTCTGAGAAGGTGGTATCTCTACTGACCGCAGTCCCTAATCCTAACAACAACACTAGTAATAGCCGTGGGATGTTCCTGACTCTCCCTAGACACCTCTTCACAACCTAAGAACTAACTACCCCTAAAGAAGGAAATAGAAAGCTATCTTGCCTCGGAGAAAACCCCAAAAGGAAAGACAGCCCCCCACAAATATTGACTGTGCGTGGAGAGGGAAATGACGTACACAGAAATGAAATCAGGTTTCAGCAAAGGAGACCAATACTAAACTTGATAGAGAGAAAAGGATACTGTGCGGTCAGTATTAAAAACTACAAAATCCATGCAGAGTTTACAAAAATGAACTCCACACCGACTCACGGTGTGGAGGGGCAAATCTGCTTTCCCAGAGCTTCCAGCTAGCCTGAATATGACATAGTGACAAGCTGGACAAAAAGAGACATATTTGCAGAGCAATAAAGTCCAAAACAAATGGACAAACAAGGACTAGCAAAAGCTTATCTTTTGCTGACAAGGACAGGCCATATGAGAAATCCAAGGAGAGAACCAAATCCAACCAAGAACATTGACAGCTGGCGTGAACTAAAGCCCAGAGCAGGTTTAAATAACAAACCCAGGCAAGGCAATTAGTGAAGGCAGCTGCTACAGCCACCTAAAGGAGCAGCAGTTCCACTCGAAACCACCAGAGGGAGCCCAAGGGCAGAACTCACAAAAATACCATTAGCAACCACAGGAGGGAGCTCCAGAACGGAATTCACAACAGTACCCCCCCTTGAGGAGGGGTCACCGAACCCTCACTAGAGCTCCCAGGCCGATCAGGACGAGCCAAATGGAAAGCACGAACCAAATCGGCAGCATGAACATCGGAGGCAACAACCCAAGAATTATCCTCCTGGCCATAACCCTTCCACTTGACCAGATACTGAAGCTTCCCCCTCGAAAAACGAGAATCCAAAATTTTCTCCACCACATATTCCAATTCCCCCTCAACCAACACCGGAGCAGGAGGATCAACGGAGGGAACCATAGGTACCACATATCTCCGCAACAAGGATCTATGGAACTCATTATGAATGGAAAAAGAAGCTGGAAGGGCCAAACGAAAAGACACCGGATTGATAATTTCAGAAATCTTATAAGGCCCAATAAAGCGGGGCTTGAACTTAGGGGAAGAAACCTTCATAGGAACATGACGAGAGGACAACCAGACCAAATCCCCAACACGAAGCCGGGGACCAACACACCGACGACGGTTAGCAAAACGTTGAGCCTTTTCCTGAGACAACGTCAAATTGTCCACCACATGAGTTCAAATTTGCTGCAACCTGTCCACCACAGAATCCACACCAGGACAGTCAGAAGGCTCAAGCTGCCCCGAAGAAAAACGAGGATGAAAACCAAAGTTACAAAAGAAAGGCAAAACCAAGGTAGCCGAACTAGCCCGATTATTAAGGGCAAACTTGGCCAACGGCAAAAAGGTCACCCAATCATCCTGATCAGCAGACACGAAGCATCTCAAATAGGTTTCCAAGGTCTGATTGGTTCGCTCCGTTTGGCCATTTGTCTGACGATGGAATGCTGAAGAAAAAGACAAATCAATGCCCATTCTAGCACAAAAGGACCGCCAAAACCTAGAAACGAACTGGGAACCTCTGTCAGACACAATATTCTCCGGAATACCATGCAAACGAACCACATGCTGAAAAAATAATGGAACCAAATCAGAGGAGGAAGGCAACTTAGGCAACGGTAACAAATGGACCATCTTAGAAAACCGGTCACAAACCACCCAGATGACAGACATCTTCTGAGAAACAGGAAGATCAGAAATAAAATCCATGGAAATATGCGTCCAGGGCCTCTCAGGAATAGGCAAAGGCAAAAGCAACCCACTGGCACGGGAATAGCAAGGCTTTGCCCGAGCACAGGTCCCACAGGACTGCACAAACGAACGCACATCCCGCGACAGGGAAGGCCACCAAAAGGACCTAGCCACCAAATCTCTGGTACCGAAAATCCCAGGGTGACCAGCCAACACCGAACAATGAACCTCAGAAATTACCCTGCTAGTCCATCTATCAGGAACAAACAGTTTCCCCACTGGACAGTGGTCAGGTTTATCAGCCTGAAACTCCTGAAGTACCCGCCGCAAATCAGGAGAGATGGCAGAAAGAATCACCCCCTCCTTGAGGATCCCAGCCGGCTCAAGAACTCCCGGAGAATCAGGCAAAAAACTCCTAGAAAGGGCATCAGCCTTTACATTCTTAGATCCCGGAATATACGAGACCACAAAATCAAAACGGGAGAAAAACAGAGACCACCGAGCTTGTCTAGGATTCAACCGCTTAGCAGACTCGAGATAAATCAGATTCTTATGATCAGTCAAGACCACCACGCGATGCTTGGCTCCCTCAAGCCAATGTCGCCACTCCTCAAATGCCCACTTCATAGCCAACAACTCCCGATTGCCGACATCATAATTACACTCAGCAGGCGAAAACTTTCTGGAGAAGAAAGCACATGGTTTCATCAAAGAGCCATCAGAATTTCTCTGAGACAAAACGGCCCCTGCCCCAATCTCAGAAGCATCAACCTCAACCTGAAAAGGGAGAGAAACATCTGGCTGACGCAACACAGGGGCAAAAGTAAAACGACGTTTAAGCTCCTGAAAGGCCTCCACAGCCGCAGAGGACCAATTCATCACATCAGCGCCCTTCCTCGTCAAATCGGTCAGAGGCTTCACCACACTAGAAAAATTAGCAATAAAGCGGCGATAAAAATTAGCAAAGCCCCAAAATTTCTGAAGGCTCTTTACAGATGTGGGTTGAGTCCAATCATGAATGGCCTGGACTTTAACAGGGTCCATTTCAATAGCCGAGGGAGAAAAAATGAAACCCAAAAAAGAAACCTTCTGAACTCCAAAGAGGCACTTAGACCCCTTCACAAACAACGCATTAGCACGAAGGACCTCAAATACCATCCTAACCTGCTTCACATGAGACTCCCAATCATCGGAAAACACCAAAATATCATCCAAATACACAATCATGAATTTATCCAGATAATTCCGGAAGATATCATGCATAAAGGACTGAAATACCGATGGAGCATTAGAGAGCCCGAATGGCATCACAAGATATTCAAAGTGGCCTTCGGGCATATTAAATGCTGTTTTCCATTCATCACCTTGTTTAATACGCACGAGATTATACACCCCTCGAAGGTCGATTTTAGTAAACCAACTGGCACCCTTAATCCGAGCAAACAAATCAGAAAGTAAAGGTAAAGGGTACTGGAATTTGACCGTGATCTTATTGAGAAGGCGATAATCTATACAGGGTCTCAAGGAGCCATCCTTCTTGGCAACAAAAAAAAATCCCGCTCCCAGCGGTGACGAAGACGGGCGAATATGCCCCTTCTCCACGGATTCCTTTACATAACTCCGCATAGCGGCATGCTCTGGCACAGACAGATTGAAAAGTCGGCCCTTAGGGAACTTACTGCCAGGAATCAAATTAATGGCACAATCGCAGTCCCTATGAGGAGGCAGGGAACTGGACTTGGGCTCATCAAATATATCCTGGAAATCCGACAAAAACTCAGGAACTTCAGAAGAAGGGGACGAGGAAATGGACATCAAAGGAATATCACTATGTATCCCCTGACAACCCCAACCAGTTACAGACATAGATCGCCAATCCAGCACTGGATTATGTACCTGTAACCATGGAAAACCCAGCACAACAACATCATGCAAATTATGCAACACCAAAAAGCGAATATTTTCCTGATGTGCTGGAGCCATGTACATGGTTAACTGTGTCCAGTACTGAGGTTTATTCTTGGCCAATGGCGTAGCATCAATCCCCCTTAAGGGAATAGGACTCTGCAAAGGCTCCAAGGAAAAACCACAGCGCTTGGCAAATTCTAAGTCCATTAAGTTCAGGGCAGCGCCAGAATCCACAAATGCCATAACAGAAAAGGACGACAATGAGCAAATCAGGGTAACAGACAAGAGAAATTTAGGCTGTACAGTACTAATGGTAACAGACCTAGGGACCCTCTTAGTACGCTTAGGGCAATCAGAAATAGCATGAGCAGAATCACCACAGTAAAAACACAGGCCATTCTGACGTCTGAATTTCTGCCTTTCTGCTCTAGTCAAAATCCTATCACATTGCATAGGCTCAGGACTCTGCTCAGAGGACGCTGCCATATGGTGCACCACCTTGCGCTCACGCAGGCGCCGATCAATCTGAATGGCCAAAACTGTTGTGAATTCCATTCTGGAGCTCCCTCCTGTGGTTGCTAATGGTATTTTTGTGAGTTCTGCCCTTGGGCTCCCTCTGGTGGTTTCAAGTGGAACTGCTGCTCCTTTAGGTGGCTGTAGCAGCTGCCTTCACTAATTGCCTTGCCTGGGTTTGTTATTTAAGCCTGCTCTGGGCTTTAGTTCAGGCCAGCTGTACTGTTATGACCTGGTGGTTAAGAGGCCGCACTGATATGACCTGGTGGCTAAAACGCAACATGGGACGAGCTCTGAGAAGGTGGTATCTCTACTGACCGCAGTCCCTAATCCTAACAACCACACTAGTAATAGCCGTGGGATGTTCCTGACTCCCTAGACACCTCTTCACAGCCTAAGAACTAACTACCCCATAAGAAGGAAATAGAAAGCTATCTTGCCTCAGAGAAAACCCCAAAAGGAAAGACAGCCCCCCACAAATATTGACTGTGAGTGGAGAGGGAAATGACGTACACAGAAATGAAATCAGGTTTCAGCAAAGGAGACCAATGCTAAACTTGATAGACAGAGAGAAAAGGATACTGTGCGGTCAGTATTAAAAACTACAAAATCCACGCAGAGTTTACAAAAATGAACTCCACACCGACTCATGGTGTGGAGGGGCAAATCTGCTTTCCCAGAGCTTCCAGCTAGCCTGAATATGACATAGTGACAAGCTGGACAAAAAGAGACATATTTGCAGAGCAATAAAGTCCAAAACAAATGGACAAACAAGGACTAGCAAAAACTTATCTTTTGCTGACAAGGACAGGCCATATGAGAAATCCAAGGAGAGAACCAAATCCAACCAAGAACATTGACAGCTGGCATGAACTAAAGCCCAGAGCAGGTTTAAATAACAAACCCAGGCAAGGCGATTAGTGAAGGCAGCTGCTACAGCCACCTACAGGAGCAGCAGTTCCACTCGAAACCACCAGAGGGAGCCCAAGGGCAGAACTCACAAAAATACCATTAGCAACCACAGGAGGGAGCTCCAGAACGGAATTCACAACAACCGCCTGTGTATCTCTATTTTCACTGCATCTAATCCAGTTGATAGTTTTGGGCCTAGTAGCATTGTCTGCACGTCAGCAGAGTAGCCCGCCTGTGAAGCTAGCTACACCACCTGTGTATCTCAATTTTTACGGTGTCTAACCCAGTAAATCGTTTTGGGCTTAGTAGCATTGTCTGCACGTCAGCAGAGTAGCCCAGCCACCCACCACCTGTTTACCTAAGTACTATTTTGTAACGGCATCTAGCCCAGGAAATCCTTTTGGGCCTAGTAGAATTTAGTGCTACTCAGCAGCGTACCCCACCCATGAAGCAAGCTACACCGCCTGTTTACCTAAGTACTATTTTTTTAACGGCATCTAGCCCAGGAAATCATTTTGGGCCTAGTAGAATTTAGTGCTACTCAGCAGCATACCCCACCCATGAAGCAAGCTACACCGCCTGTTTACGTAAGTACTATTTTGTAACGGCATCTAGCCCGGGAAATCCTTTTGGGCCTAGTAGAATTTAGTGCTACTCAGCAGCGTACCCCACCTATGAAGCAAGCTACACCGCCTGTCTACCTAACTACTATTTTGTAACGGCATGTAGCCCAGGAAATCCTTTTGGGCCTAGTAGAATTTAGTGCTACTCAGCAGCGTACCCCACCCATAAAGCAAGCTACACCGCCTGTTTGCCTAAGTACTATTTTTAAACGGCATCTGGCCCAGGAAATCCTTTTGGGCCTAGTAGAATTTGGTGCTACTCAGCAGTGTACTTCACCCATGAAGCAAGCTACACCGCCTGTTTACCTAACTACTATTTTGTAACGGCATCTAGCCCATGAAATCCTACTGGGCCTAGTCGAATTTAGTGCTACTCAGCAGCCTACCCCACCCATGAAGCAAGCTTCACCGCCTGTTTACCTAAGTACTATTTTTAACGGCATCTGGCTCAGGAAATCCTTTTGGGCCTAGTAGAATTTAGTGCTACTCAGCAGCGTACCCCACCCATGAAGCAAGCTACACCGCCTTCTCCGCCTTCTTTCTTTCTCAATCTAACCCCTCGGCTCTGGGGTGTCCACTCTCCCTCTAGCTCTCTCCTTCTAACAGGTGGACTACCGTGTGTTTTCACACTGGCGAATCTTTTGGGCCCAGGCATAAGAAGTCGTCGAGGTAATGGATAATATGTGCCGCCTTAGAAACGTCCATGACGACCCATTCGAGGAAGCAACTAAATGCCTCAAATAGTGAGCAGGATATGGAGCACCCCATGGGCAAACAGCGATCTATGTAGTATGCTCCTTCACAGAAGCAGCCCAATGGGAGGACACTATTCGGAGGCACATGTAGTAACCGGAACGCCCCCTCAATGTCTGTTTTGGCCATTAGGGTGCCCCTTACCAACTTCTTGACCCGCCTGATTGCCTCGTCAAAGGAGGTACAGTACATAGTACTGTACTTGGTTCCGCGTCGATGTTGTCATTTACTGACCTGCCCCTTGGATATGACAAATGGTGGGTTAGCCTGAATGTATTGGGTTCATTTTTTGGCACAACTCCCAACGGGGGTACCACTACGTCTTCTAAAGAAAGTGTTCTGAATGGACCCGCTGCCATTCTACCTAAAGATATTTCTTTTTTTATTTTTTTTGTCAAGACGTCTGGGTGTTGGTAGAGTGAGTTTAGATTTTTACTCCAGCCTTTCTTGATTTTAGAAGGGCATGACATGCCTATATCTGTGTCTCCTCCTCCTTTTACTCCTCCACCTCTTTTCTTTTCGCATGACTATATGTAGTTGTGACTTTTCCATGTGTTTGTTGTGTCTTCTGAGCAGTTTGTCAGCGTTTGGACACCTTTTAAGGTGTTTTCTATGTGTTTTCCATGAGTTTGTATGTGTTTGTGTTTGCCTGCCATTGGTTTCAATGGGGTTCGATGGTGTTCGTCGAACATCTTCCTGTTCGACGAACCGAACTGAACCCGAACACTAGGGAGGTGGCTCATCTCTAGCTGTGACTCCTAAGTTGGAAGAATGGCTTCAACAGATCACAGGAGCAACATCTGAACTCTCTGTCCAGAAAAGCGCAATGCTGGGAACAGCTAAGATCCTGCACAGAACTCTTAAACTGCTAGGCCTCTGGTAGAGGACCCGAGAACGAGGAAGGACAACAAAGACCACTCCCATTGTGGGTGAGAAGGAAGTTTTTTTTTTGTGTATTAAGTTTGCCCACTGAAAAAGACATGAACAGTCTATAATTTTAAGGGTAGGTTAATTTTAACATTGAGACATAGAATATCAAAAATAAAATCCAGAAAATCACATTGTATGAATTATATACATTTATTTGCATTTTGCAGTGAGAAATAAGTATTTGATCCCGTACCATCCATTAAGAGTTCTGGCTCCTGCAGACCAGTTAGACACTGCTAATCAACTTGATATCTGCATAAAAGCCAGCTGTCTTACATAGTCACATTAAAGGTACCTTCACACTAAACGATATCGCTAGCGATCCGTGACGTTGCAGCGTCCTGGCTAGCGATATCGTTGTGTTTGACACGCAGCAGCGATCAGGATCCTGCTGTGATATCGCTGGTCGTTGAACAAAGTTCAGAACTTTATTTGGTCATCAGATCGCCGTGTATAGTCGTGCTTGACACCAAAAGCAACGATACCAGCGATGTTTTACACTGGTAACCAGGGTAAATATCGGGTTACTAAGCGCAGGGCCGCGCTTAGTAACCCGATGTTTACCCTGGTTACCAGTGTAAAATGTAAAAAAAACAAACAGTACATACTCACCTTCGCGTCCCCCGGCGTCAGAGGGCCAGAGGGCCAGCTAGCCCAGGACACTTCGTTGTTGTGAATTTACTTTTTGCTCCCTCTAGTGGTTACTAGTTTTTTGACTCTGGTTTTTCTGTCATTCCTTTTATCCGCACCTGGGTCGTTAGTTAAGGGTGTGCTATTTAAGCTCCCTGGACCTTCAGTTCAATGCCTGGCAACGTAGTTATCAGAGCTAGTCTGCTGTGCTCTTGTCTACTGATCCTGGTTCCAGTTATATCAGCTAAGTCCGCTTTTTGCTTTTTGCTATTTTGTTTTGGTTTTGTATTTTTGTCCAGCTTGTTCCAAATATATATCCTGACCTTTGCTGGAAGCTCTAGGGGGCTGGTGTTCTCCCCCCGGACCGTTAGACGGTTCGGGGGTTCTTGAATTTCCAGTGTGGATTTTGATAGGGTTTTTGTTGACCATATAAGTTACCTTTCTTTATTCTGCTATCAGTAAGCGGGCCTCTCTGTGCTAAACCTGGTTCATTTCTGTGTTTGTCATTTCCTCTTACCTCACCGTTATTATTTGTGGGGGGCTTCTATCCAGCTTTGGGGTCCCCTTCTCTGGAGGCAAGAAAGGTCTTTTGTTTTCCTCTACTAGGGGTAGCTAGATTCTCCGGCTGGAGCGTGTCATCTAGAATCAACGTAGGAATGATCCCCGGCTACTTCTAGTGTTGGCGTTAGGAGTAGATATATGGTCAACCCAGCTACCACTGCCCTATGAGCTGGATATTTGTATTCTGCAGACTTCCACGTTCCTCTGAGACCCTCGCCATTGGGGTCATAACAGTTTGCCAGGCCAGTATTAAATGTTTAATGCATTGCAGAAGAGGGATTATAAGAAAGAAGATTCTGAGTTTTTTTTTTTTTCTTCTTCCCCTTTACCTCAGAGTGGCTATGCTTGCTGCAGACATGAATGTCCAGACCTTGATTACAAGTGTGGACCAGCTGGCTACTCGTGTGCAGGGCATACAAGACTATGTTATCAGTAATCCTAGGTCAGAACCTAAAATACCGATTCCTGAACTGTTTTCCGGAGACAGGTTTAAGTTTAGGAATTTTGTGAATAATTGTAAATTGTTTTTGTCCCTGAGACCCTGTTCATCTGGAGACTCTGCTCAGCAAGTAAAAATTGTTATTTCGTTCTTACGGGGCGACCCTCAGGATTGGGCTTTTTCGCTGGCGCCAGGAGATCCGGCATTGGCTGATATTAATGCGTTTTTTCTGGCGCTCGGTTTACTTTATGAGGAACCCAATCTTGAGATTCAGGCAGAAAAGGCCTTGCTGGCTATGTCTCAGGGGCAGGACGAGGCTGAAGTGTACTGCCAAAAATTTCGGAAATGGTCCGTGCTGACACATTGGAACGAGTGTGCACTGGCCGCTAATTTTAGAAATGGCCTTTCTGAAGCCATTAAGAATGTTATGGTGGGTTTTCCCATTCCCACAGGTCTGAATGATACTATGGCACTGGCTATTCAAATTGACCGGCGGTTGCGGGAGCGCAAAACCGCAAATTCCCTCATGGTGTTGTCTGAACAGACACCTAATTCGGTGCAATGTGATAGAAAAATCGCAAATTCCCTCATGGTGTTGTCTGAACAGACACCTGATTTAATGCAATGTGATAGAATCCTGACTAGAAATGAGCGGAAAATTCATAGACGCCGGAATGGCTTGTGCTACTACTGTGGTGATTCTACACATATTATCTCAGCATGCTCTAAACGTATAGCTAAGGTTGTTAGTCCTGTCACCGTTGGTAATTTGCAACCTAAATTTATTCTGTCTGTAACTTTGATTTGCTCACTGTCGTCTTTTCCTGTCATGGCGTTTGTAGATTCAGGTGCTGCCCTGAGTCTTATGGATCTGTCATTTGCCAAGCACTGTGGTTTTACTCTTGAACCATTAGAAAATCCTATTCCTCTTAGGGGTATTGATGCTACGCCATTGGCAGCAAATAAACCGCAGTATTGGACACAGGTTACCATGTGCATGACTCCTGAACACCGCGAGGTGATACGTTTCCTGGTTTTACATAAAATGCATGACTTGGTTGTTTTAGGGCTGCCATGGTTACAGACCCATAATCCAGTCCTGGACTGGAAGGCTATGTCAGTCTCAAGTTGGGGCTGTCGTGGTATTCATGGGGATTCCCTGCCTGTGTCTATTGCTTCTTCTACGCCTTCGGAAGTTCCGGAGTATTTGTCTGATTCACAGGCCAACAAAAAACAACTTTTTTTATGTTTCTTTGATGAAAATAGGCAAATATTACTAATTTTGGGTCGAGAAACTCAAATATACCCACAGAATTGTTTAATTAGCTCTCGTTTTTTAGATACACGCCATGGAAGTATGTGCTGTAGGTAGCGAGAAGAATTCATTACAAGAGTATAAATTGCACAGTACAGTACACATATTTAGTATCGCCGCGTCCGTAACGACCCAACCTATAAAACTGTCCCACTAGTTAACCCCTTCAGTAAACACCGTAAGAAAAAAAAAAAAAAAACGAGGCAAAAAACAACGCTTTATTACCATACCGCCGAACAAAAAGTGGAATAACACGCGATCAAAAAGATGGATATAAATAACCATGGTACCGCTGAAAACGTCATCTTGTCCCGCAAAAAACAAGCCGCCATACAGCATCATCAGCAAAAAAATAAAAAAGTTATAGTCCTCAGAATAAAGCGATGCCAAAATAATTATTTTTTCTATAAAATAGTTTTTATCGTATAAAAGCGCCAAAACATTAAAAAATGATATAAATGAGGTATCGCTGTAATCGTACTGACCCGACGAATAAAACTGCTTTATCAATTTTACCAAACGCAGAACGGTATAAAGAAATTCATGAATAGCTGGTTTTTGGTTATTCTGCCTCACAAAAAACGGAATAAAAAGTGATAAAAAATGGTCACGTGTCCGAAAATGTTACCAATAAAAACGTCAACTCGTCCCGCAAAAAACAAGACCTCACATGACTCTGTGGACCAAAATGTGGAAAAATTATAGGTCTCAAAATGCCACGTATATAAGTGCCACGTATTTAAGTGCCACGTATAAGTGCCACGTATTTAAGTGCCACGTATAAGCAAAGTAATGATGGTAAGCAGTCTTCACAAGTGGAGTAATTGGTCTTCTTTGGTTGGCAAATGTCACATAACCACACACGTAACAAAAATTGTTAACAATATTTGCACATTTACGAGGCATTTTCAAAGTGTAAATTCTCTCCACAAAATTACTGCAACAAGAGAAAGAGACTTCAATTAGTACAAACTATGCAGACACAATTTATAAAATGGCTGACATTGGTTCAACAGGTCTGTAATCAGGTTTACCAATACACATTTGTTGAAAATTCAAAATTTCCCTATTTTCCTGCATAATAATCTTAAATGACCTGTATCTCAGCAACAAGAGCTAATAATGATTTTTAAGTAACATATTCGTTTTTAGGATGCTAAAATTATTACAAACCAGCTATTTTCATTTCAGAAACATTTTCACTGTTGGCCAGTGATATCAGGATGTCTTCTGTTGTGAATTTGGATTCTGGGCTCCCCCGGTGGCCGCTTGTGGAATTGGACTTGTCATCCTCTTTCCTGTTTCACCTGATTCCATCAGTAGTGGGTGTCGCTATTTAAGCTCATTTCGCTGGTGGTTTCTTGCCGGTCAACAATGTTATCTGATGCCTCTCAGTGCTTGTTCCTGCTTCTGACAACTACTAGATAAGTTGGACTTTTGTCCATGTTTTGTTTTGCCTATTTGTTCCAGTTCACAGCTGAAGTTTTGTTACTGTGTCTGGAAAGCTCTCGTGGATCAGGGATTGCTACTCTGGCGTTATGAGTTAATGCCAGAGTTTAAGGTAATCTCTGGATGGTGTTTTGTTAGTGTTTTTCTGCTGACCATGAAAGTATACTATCTGTCTTCTGCTATCTAGTAAGCGGACCTCAAATTTGCTAAGACTATTTTCCTGCTGCGTTTGTTGTTTCATCTGAACTCACCGTCATTATATGTGGGGGGCTACTGTCTTCTTTGGAATATTTCTCTAGAGGTGAGCCAGGTCTTATATTTCCCTCTGCTAGCTATTTAGGTCTTAGGCCAGAGCTGGGCATCTAGCGATAAATAGGAAATGCTACCTGGCTATTTCTAGTTGCGCGGCAGGCTTAGTTCATGGTCAGTATAGTTCCATCTTCCGAGAGCTTGTCCCTCTATAGGCTTGCTATGATCTCTGCCTGCAGAGATCATGACAGTTTGACCGGCCAATAAAGTGTTAAAGACCCAGGTTGAGAAAGGAGAGTGATAAGAAGTCTGCTGGAATTTTTTTTTTTTTTTTTTCCTCCAGTCTGCCTTGCTGCAGTCTTTTTTCTCTCTCTCCTCCTAATCTCTGTATGCTCTGTGTGCACCTGACAATAATGGATCTCCAGAGTGTAACTGCGGGTTTGAATAATCTCATCACGAAAGTACAAAATTTACAAGATTTTGTGGTACATGCTCCGGTATCTGAGCCGAGAATTCCTTTGCCGGAGTTCTTCACAGGGAATAGAGCTAGCTTCCAGAATTTCCGAAATAATTGTAAGCTTTATTTGTCCCTGAAGTCTCGTTTAGCTGGAGACCCTGCTCAGCAGGTTAGGATTGTGATTTCCTTGCTCAGGGGTGACCCTCAAGATTGGGCCTTCTCATTGCCAGCAGGGGATCCTGCGTTACGCGATGTGGATGCGTTTTTTCTGGCCTTGGGCTTGCTTTATGAGGAACCTCATTTGGAACTTCAGGCAGAAAAAACTTTGATGGCACTATCTCAGGGGCAAGACGAAGCTGAAGTTTTCTGCCAAAAATTCCGTAAATGGTCTGTGCTTACTCAGTGGAATGAGTGCGCCTTGGCGGCAACTTTCAGAGAAGGTCTCTCTGATGCCGTTAAGGATGTTATGGTGGGGTTCCCTTTGCCTGCAGGTCTGAATGAGTCCATGACAATGGCTATTCAGATTGATAGGCGTCTGCGGGAGCGCAAACCGGTGCACCATCTGGCGGTGTCTATGGAAAAGACGCCAGAAAGTATGCAGTGTGATAGAATTCTGTCCAGGAGCGAGCGACAGAATTTTAGACGGAAGAATGGATTGTGTTTCTATTGTGGGGATTCTACTCATGTTATATCGGCATGCTCTAGGCGTACAAAGAAGCTTGATAAGTCTGTTTCCATTGGCACCATTCAGTCTAAGTTTATTTTGTCTGTAACCCTGATTTGCTCTTTGTCATCCATTGCCACGGACGCCTATGTTGACTCTGGCGCCGCTCTGAGTCTTATGGATTGGTCCTTTGCCAATCGTTGTGGTTTTGATTTAGAGCCTTTGGAGACTCTTATTCCTCTGAAGGGGATTGACTCCACCCCATTGGCTAATAATAAACCACAATACTGGACACAAGTAACCATGCGTATCAATCCGGATCACCAGGAGATTATTCGTTTCCTGGTGCTGTATAATTTACATGACGATGTGGTACTGGGATTGCCATGGTTGCAGTCTCACAACCCAGTCTTGGACTGGAGAGCAATGTCTGTGTTGAGCTGGGGATGTAAGGGTATTCATGGGGACGTACCTTTGGTTTCTATTTCGTCGTCCATTCCCTCTGAAGTCCCTGAGTTCCTCTCTGATTATCAAGACGTCTTTGACGAACCCAAGCTTGGGTCGTTACCTCCGCACCGTGAGTGCGATTGTGCCATAGATTTGATACCGGGTTGTAAATATCCAAAGGGTCGTTTGTTTAATTTGTCTGTGCCGGAACATGCTGCTATGCGGGAATATATAAAGGAGTCTTTGGAAAAGGGACATATTCGTCCATCTTCTTCTCCCTTGGGAGCTGGGTTTTTCTTTGTCTCAAAAAAAGACGGCTCTTTGAGACCATGTATTGATTATCGGCTTCTGAATAAGATCACTGTTAAGTATCAATACCCATTGCCATTGCTTACTGATTTGTTTGCTCGTATAGAGGGTGCTAAGTGGTTCTCTAAAATTGATCTTCGTGGGGCGTATAATTTGGTGCGGATCAGGCAGGGGGATGAGTGGAAGACCGCATTTAATACGCCCGAGGGCCACTTTGAGTATTTGGTCATGCCTTTTGGTCTTTCTAATGCCCCTTCAGTTTTCCAGTCTTTTATGCATGATATTTTCCGCGATTTTCTGGATAAATTTATGATAATATATCTGGATGATATTCTGATTTTTTCTGATGACTGGGACTCTCATGTCCAGCAGGTCAGGAGAGTTTTTCAGGTTCTGCGGTCTAATTCTTTATGTGTGAAGGGGTCTAAGTGCGTTTTTGGGGTCCAGAAAATTTCCTTTTTGGGGTATATTTTTTCTCCCTCTTCCATTGAGATGGATCCCGTCAAGGTGCAAGCTATTTGTGACTGGACTCAGCCCTCCTCTCTTAAGGGTCTTCAGAGATTTTTGGGCTTTGCCAACTTTTACCGCCGATTTATTGCTGGTTTTTCGGATGTCGTTAAACCACTGACTGATTTGACCAGACAAGGCGCTGATGTTGCTAATTGGTCCCCTCATGCTGTAGAGGCCTTTCAGGAGCTTAAGCGCCGTTTTGCCTCTGCCCCTGTGTTGCGTCAGCCTGATGTGAATCTGCCTTTTCAGGTTGAGGTTGACGCTTCGGAGATCGGAGCTGGGGCAGTGTTGTCGCAGAAAGGTTCCGACTGCTCCGTCATTAGGCCTTGTGCCTTCTTTTCTCGCAAATTTTCGCCCGCAGAGCGGAATTATGATGTTGGGAATCGGGAGCTTTTGGCCATGAAGTGGGCGTTTGAGGAGTGGCGCCATTGGCTCGAGGGGGCTAGGCATCAGGTGGTGGTATTGACTGACCACAAAAATTTGATTTATCTTGAGACTGCCAGACGCCTGAATCCTAGACAGGCGCGCTGGTCTTTATTTTTTTCTCGCTTTAATTTTGTGGTGTCATACCTACCGGGTTCTAAGAATGTTAAGGCAGATGCCCTTTCTAGGAGTTTTGACCCGGACTCTCCTGGTAATTCTGAACCCACAGGTATCCTTAGGGAGGGAGTAATTTTGTCGGCCGTTTCTCCTGATCTGCGGCGGTCCTTGCAAGAGTTTCAGGCGGATAGACCGGATCGTTGTCCGCCTGATAGACTGTTTGTTCCGGATGATTGGACCAGCAGAGTCATCTCTGAGGTACATTCTTCTGCATTGGCAGGTCATCCCGGAATTTTTGGTACCAGGGATTTGGTGGCAAGATCCTTCTGGTGGCCTTCTCTGTCACGAGATGTGCGAGTCTTTGTGCAGTCATGTGACGTTTGTGCTCGGGCCAAGTCTTGTAGTTCTCGGGCTAGCGGACTGCTGTTGCCCTTGCCTATTCCTAAGAGGCCTTGGACACACATCTCGATGGATTTTATTTCAGATCTGCCTGTTTCCCAGAAGATGTCTGTCATCTGGGTGGTCTGTGACCGTTTCTCTAAAATGGTCCATTTGGTTCCTCTGCCCAAGTTGCCTTCTTCTTCTGAGTTGGTTCCTCTGTTTTTTCAGAATGTTGTCCGATTGCACGGTATTCCTGAGAATATTGTTTCTGACAGAGGTACCCAATTTGTGTCTAGATTTTGGCGGGCATTCTGTGCTAGGATGGGCATAGATTTGTCTTTTTCATCTGCTTTTCACCCTCAGACTAATGGCCAGACCGAGCGGACTAATCAGACCCTTGAGACATATCTGAGGTGTTTTGTCTCTGCTGACCAGGATGATTGGGTTGCTTTTTTGCCATTGGCAGAGTTCGCCCTCAATAATCGGGCCAGTTCTTCCACCTTGGTGTCCCCGTTTTTCTGTAATTCGGGGTTTCACCCTCGATTTTCCTCCGGTCAGGTGGAATCCTCGGATTGTCCTGGAGTGGATGCGGTGGTGGAGAGATTGCATCACATCTGGGGGCAGGTTATGGACAATTTGAAGTTGTCCCAGGAGAAGACTCAGCGTTTTGCCAACCGTCATCGTCGTGTTGGTTCTCGGCTTTGTGTTGGAGATTTAGTGTGGTTGTCTTCTCGTTTTGTCCCTATGAGGGTCTCTTCTCCTAAGTTTAAACCTCGGTTCATCGGCCCTTATAGAATATTGGAGATTCTTAATCCTGTTTCTTTCCGTTTGGACCTCCCTGCGTCCTTTTCCATTCATAACGTTTTTCATCGGTCGTTATTGCGCAGGTATGAGGTACCTGTTGTACCTTCAGTTGAGCCTCCTGCTCCGGTGTTGGTTGAGGGTGAGTTGGAGTACGTTGTGGAGAAAATTTTGGACTCTCGTGTTTCCAGACGGAAACTCCAGTATCTGGTCAACTGGAAGGGTTACGGCCAGGAGGATAATTCTTGGGTCAATGCATCTGATGTTCATGCTTCTGATCTTGTTCGTGCCTTCCATAGGGCTCATCCTGGTCGCCCTGGTGGATCTGGTGAGGGTTCGGTGCCCCCTCCTTGAGGGGGGGGTACTGTTGTGAATTTGGATTCTGGGCTCCCCCGGTGGCCGCTTGTGGAATTGGACTTGTCATCCTCTTTCCTGTTTCACCTGATTCCATCAGTAGTGGGTGTCGCTATTTAAGCTCATTTCGCTGGTGGTTTCTTGCCGGTCAACAATGTTATCTGATGCCTCTCAGTGCTTGTTCCTGCTTCTGACAACTACTAGATAAGTTGGACTTTTGTCCATGTTTTGTTTTGCCTATTTGTTCCAGTTCACAGCTGAAGTTTTGTTACTGTGTCTGGAAAGCTCTCGTGGATCAGGGATTGCTACTCTGGCGTTATGAGTTAATGCCAGAGTTTAAGGTAATCTCTGGATGGTGTTTTGTTAGTGTTTTTCTGCTGACCATGAAAGTATACTATCTGTCTTCTGCTATCTAGTAAGCGGACCTCAAATTTGCTAAGACTATTTTCCTGCTGCGTTTGTTGTTTCATCTGAACTCACCGTCATTATATGTGGGGGGCTACTGTCTTCTTTGGAATATTTCTCTAGAGGTGAGCCAGGTCTTATATTTCCCTCTGCTAGCTATTTAGGTCTTAGGCCAGAGCTGGGCATCTAGCGATAAATAGGAAATGCTACCTGGCTATTTCTAGTTGCGCGGCAGGCTTAGTTCATGGTCAGTATAGTTCCATCTTCCGAGAGCTTGTCCCTCTATAGGCTTGCTATGATCTCTGCCTGCAGAGATCATGACAGTCTTCAGTGAGTCTGAGTCCAGTGCACTGCCTCCTCATAGGGACTGTGACTGTGCTATAGATTTGATCCCAGGCAGTAAATTTCCTAAGGGAAGACTGTTTAATCTGTCGGTACCTGAACATACCGCTATGCGTTCATATATCAAGGAGTCTCTAGAGAAAGGACATATTCGTCCGTCTTCTTCTCCTCTTGGTGCGGGATTCTTTTTTGTGGCAAAAAAGGACGGATCTTTGAGACCTTGTATTGATTATCGGCTTTTAAATAAGATCACTGTCAAATTTCAGTATCCTTTACCGCTGTTGTCTGACTTGTTTGCCCGGATTAAAGGTGCCAAGTGGTTCACCAAGATAGATCTTCGTGGTGCGTACAACCTTGTGCGCATTAAGCAAGGTGATGAATGGAAAACCGCATTCAATACGCCCGAAGGTCATTTTGAGTACTTGGTGATGCCTTTTGGGCTCTCCAATGCGCCTTCAGTTTTTCAGTCCTTTATGCATGACATTTTCCGGAAGTATCTGGATAAATTTTTGATTGTTTATCTGGATGATATTTTGGTTTTTTCTGATAATTGGGATTCGCATGTGGAGCAGGTCAGGTTGGTCTTTAAAATTTTGCGTGAAAATTCTTTGTTTGTCAAGGGCTCAAAGTGTCTCTTTGGTGTACAGAAGGTTCCCTTTTTGGGGTTCATTTTTTCCCCTTCTGCTGTGGAGATGGACCCAGTCAAGGTCCGAGCTATTCTTGATTGGACTCAGCCCTCGTCAGTTAAGAGTCTACAGAAGTTCTTGGGTTTCGCTAACTTCTACCGTCGTTTTATCGCTAATTTTTCTAGCATTGTGAAACCTTTGACGGATATGACCAAGAAGGGCTCTGATGTAGCTAACTGGGCTCCTGCTGCCGTGGAGGCTTTCCAGGAGTTGAAACGCCGGTTTACTTCGGCGCCTGTTTTGTGCCAGCCCGATGTCTCACTTCCCTTTCAGGTTGAGGTGGATGCTTCAGAGATTGGAGCAGGGGCCGTTTTGTCGCAGAGAGGCCCTGGTTGCTCTGTTATGAAACCTTGTGCCTTCTTCTCTAGGAAGTTTTCGCCTGCCGAGCGAAATTATGATGTGGGCAATCGGGAGTTGTTGGCCATGAAATGGGCATTTGAGGAGTGGCGTCATTGGCTCGAGGGTGCTAAGCATCGTGTGGTGGTCTTGACTGATCACAAAAATCTGATGTATCTCGAGTCTGCTAAACGCCTTAATCCGAGACAGGCCCGCTGGTCATTGTTTTTCTCCCGCTTTGATTTTGTTGTCTCGTATTTACCAGGTTCAAAGAATGTGAAGGCCGATGCTCTTTCTAGGAGCTTTGTGCCTGATGCTCCTGGAGTCGCTGATCCTGTTGGTATTCTTAAAGATGGAGTTATCTTGTCAGCTATTTCTCCGGATCTGCGACGTGTGTTGCAGAGATTTCAGGCTGATAGGCCTGAGTCTTGTCCACCTGACAGACTGTTTGTCCCGGATAAGTGGACCAGCAGAGTCATTTCCGAGGTTCATTCCTCGGTGTTGGCAGGTCACCCGGGAATTTTTGGCACCAGAGATCTGGTGGCCAGGTCCTTTTGGTGGCCTTCCTTGTCAAGGGATGTGCGGTCATTTGTGCAGTCCTGTGGGACTTGTGCTCGAGCTAAGCCTTGCTGTTCTCGTGCCAGCGGTTTGCTCTTGCCCTTGCCTGTCCCGAAGAGACCTTGGACACATATCTCCATGGATTTCATTTCTGATCTTCCGCTATCCCAGGGCATGTCCGTTATCTGGGTGATATGTGATCGCTTCTCAAAGATGGTCCATTTGGTTCCTTTGCCTAAGCTGCCTTCCTCTTCCGATCTGGTTCCTGTGTTTTTCCAGAACGTGGTTCGTTTGCACGGCATCCCTGAGAATATTGTGTCAGACAGAGGATCCCAGTTCGTTTCCAGATTCTGGCGATCCTTTTGTAGTAGGATGGGCATTGATTTGTCGTTTTCGTCTGCTTTCCATCCTCAGACTAATGGACAGACGGAGCGAACCAATCAGACTTTGGAGGCTTATTTGAGGTGTTTTGTCTCTGCTGATCAGGACGATTGGGTGACATTCTTGCCGTTGGCTGAGTTTGCCCTTAATAATCGGGCTAGTTCCGCCACCTTGGTTTCGCCTTTTTTCTGCAACTCTGGTTTCCATCCTCGCTTTTCTTCGGGTCATGTGGAGCCTTCTGACTGTCCTGGGGTGGATTCTGTGGTGGATAGGTTGCAGCGGATCTGGAATCATGTGGTGGACAACTTGAAGTTGTCACAGGAGAGGGCTCAGCGCTTTGCCAACCGCCGCCGCGGTGTGGGTCCCCGACTACGCGTTGGGGATTTGGTATGGCTTTCTTCCCGCTTTGTTCCTATGAAGGTCTCCTCTCCCAAATTTAAACCTCGTTTTATTGGGCCTTACAAGATATTGGAAATCCTTAATCCTGTATCTTTTCGTCTGGATCTTCCTGTGTCGTTTGCTATTCACAATGTATTTCATAGGTCCTTGTTGCGGCGGTACATTGTGCCTATAGTTCCTTCTGCTGAGCCTCCTGCTCCGGTGTTGGTTGAGGGCGAGTTGGAGTACGTGGTGGAGAAGATCTTGGATTCTCGCCTCTCCAGGCGGAGGCTTCAGTACCTGGTCAAGTGGAAGGGCTATGGTCAGGAGGATAATTCCTGGGTGGTCGCCTCTGATGTTCATGCGGCCGATTTAGTTCGTGCCTTTCATGCCACTCATCCTGATCGCCCTGGTGGTCGTGGTGAGGGTTCGGTGACCCCTCACTAAGGGGGGGGTACTGTTGTGAATTTACTTTTTGCTCCCTCTAGTGGTTACTAGTTTTTTGACTCTGGTTTTTCTGTCATTCCTTTTATCCGCACCTGGGTCGTTAGTTAAGGGTGTGCTATTTAAGCTCCCTGGACCTTCAGTTCAATGCCTGGCAACGTAGTTATCAGAGCTAGTCTGCTGTGCTCTTGTCTACTGATCCTGGTTCCAGTTATATCAGCTAAGTCCGCTTTTTGCTTTTTGCTATTTTGTTTTGGTTTTGTATTTTTGTCCAGCTTGTTCCAAATATATATCCTGACCTTTGCTGGAAGCTCTAGGGGGCTGGTGTTCTCCCCCCGGACCGTTAGACGGTTCGGGGGTTCTTGAATTTCCAGTGTGGATTTTGATAGGGTTTTTGTTGACCATATAAGTTACCTTTCTTTATTCTGCTATCAGTAAGCGGGCCTCTCTGTGCTAAACCTGGTTCATTTCTGTGTTTGTCATTTCCTCTTACCTCACCGTTATTATTTGTGGGGGGCTTCTATCCAGCTTTGGGGTCCCCTTCTCTGGAGGCAAGAAAGGTCTTTTGTTTTCCTCTACTAGGGGTAGCTAGATTCTCCGGCTGGAGCGTGTCATCTAGAATCAACGTAGGAATGATCCCCGGCTACTTCTAGTGTTGGCGTTAGGAGTAGATATATGGTCAACCCAGCTACCACTGCCCTATGAGCTGGATTTTTGTATTCTGCAGACTTCCACGTTCCTCTGAGACCCTCGCCATTGGGGTCATAACACTTCGTGCCCCGCAGCATTCTTCTAGGAAGAGTGGGCCCAGCAGTAGTATCAGGAACAGCAGTACAGTATAAGTGGGACTGCAGCTGCTGAACAGAAGAAGGCTGAGCAAAGTGGGAGAAAATGCACCAAGATGTGGCAGGTTTTTGCATGGACCACTATTCTGAGGACCGGGACGAAATGGCAGGAAATACCCCCACGAAAGGCAGAAATACTTGAACATTGAGGACACTGAGGGACCGTATAGTACGGACTGTCCTGAATGCAGGCTTAGCAACAGGCAAGGGTCAGAGATACCGGTGCTTGATGCTGTAACAGTGTGTGCCCTGGATGACAAGTTGCTGAGTAAACATGTTGAAGTTGAAGCAAAACTGGACTGCGACTCTTTATTCTTAGAATTGTCTGCAGAGGTAACTGTCCTGTGCCGGGATAGCCCTGATGGCGTAGAGGAACAGCACTGAGGTACTCAGAAAGGTACACATGTTGGTATGAATGGGGAAGACCAGAGAGTGATAAAGTGGATTGCTATCGGCCATGACTACAGCCCTGGCTCCCCCTTCCTACATTTGGCGTAGTTGGCAGGATCTCACTGCCCCATATGCCAGTGAAGCCAGCGCGGCAAAGAAGAAAGAGAGAACTGTGATTGATGTAACTAAAGATGAGACTTCGGGAGGAATGGATGCCCTGGAGGTGACAAGAAAACTGGATATGACTACTGATTTTTCAAGGACTGACAAAATCAAGATGGCGGCCAAGATGGTGGTGAGTGGCACCAAAGAGAACGACTACTACTGTACCTGCACCCTTCGTGAGCATGATTGTGCAGAAATGGCACGAAGAACCTTCAGGCGGCGCCTCCAGAGGATGCATCAAAGACAACTGGCCCCATGCCTACTGAGACTACTGGAGAGAGAATGGCAGGAGTGACAGGAAGTGACCCCGCCCTGGAACGGGTGGGGCCCAGAAGAACATACTGGGTGCAGCTGTGCGGCGCCATTATGTGATCCGGCAGCAATGCAGCAGTCCGGTGGAGGAGGAGTGAGTCGCCTAGAGTGGCAATGGCGGCAGAAGAGAGTGGGACCACCGGTCCGTGCAGCAGAGCAGCGAGGAGTGGGGAGCGTCACTTCTACCTGAAGCCAGGGATCCTCGGCAGCTGCTGGAGACCGTGCGCCATCCTGGAGAAGATCAGTGGCAGGGCTTGGAGCAGAGCAGTCAGCTCCAGGAGCCCATGGTCTTGGAGCCCATCCATCCGTCGAGACTTGTTGTCTGCTGAAGGCCTGGAGTCCCCATGCCAATGGGAGCATGAGCAGGAAGCAAGGCCAGAGCTGGAACTTCTTCCCGAGAGAAACCAGTCCGCACCACCTCCGCAGAAGGATGCAGCGTTCACAGAGAGGACGTGATCCGGAGACGACCAACTGAAGCGGTGAGTGAGCTTCATCCCGTGGTCCGAGAAAGCGAGACCCTGACCCCATCGTCTGCTCTCGGAGCCCGTCCCAAATCATTTCCCTCTGCCGCAACCAACCGACCCGTGCCAAAGGAGTCAGAGGTCCCGGGTGTATGACAGCTCGCCGGGTGCCTGAGGGGAGGCACATCGCAAGCACCCAGGAATCCCAGGGAGCCACACGCCCATGCACGCCTTATTGAGGGTCCATTTCCATCTCCGGACCAGCTGGCCTGGATCGCCAATGTAGTAGAGCAGAAGAAGAAAAGGGAAAAGGAGGTCTGGGCTCAGTTGCGCCAACCAGGAGGTGGTGCTATAGCCGGATGCTGCACTTTCAGCCAGTTAACCTATGTGGAGTCAGGCTGAGGATATGGCTTTATTCGTGAGGTCGAGATCTGTCACAAGGTCTATGTGAACGTGGCCTCAGTGAAATTTGGAAAGTTTCTAGAGGAGGGAGACTGGATCTCCTTTTATAAAGAGAACTGCCCTCGGGGCTATTATGCTGTAGCCGTGGCCTTGTGTACCCCGGAAGAAGTGAAGCAGTATGCGGGATTGAGTGTGGCCTAATCGGACTGCTGCAGAGTTTCTTGTTTGTTCTTTTTAGCCCCTTCACAGCAATTGTTTTATTGGGACAATCCGTGGCTCCTGCAGCTGCACAGCCACCTTCATCCCAAAGTTGGGGATGGCCTAAAAGAGTAGAGAGTGGACAGTAAATTTAGTTGCGCCACTGCGCTCAGGAGTGGAATGAAGGACTGTTCCGCGTCCTTACAAGCAAAGAAGAATGTCCTGGAGTTTTTCCCCAGAGGTCAGGGGAGTTCCATGACCAAAGGAGGTCATAAGGACCTATGTCTGTTTATTGTTTGCCCTGCTTGGTCCAGAGGACTGCGAGCTGGATGTCCTTTTTATTTTACAGAGCCTGTGGACTCTTTTGTTTGTTTTTGTTGCATCTGTTGTTACATAGTTACATAGTTATTAAGGTTGAAGGAAGACTGTAAGTCCATCTAGTTCAACCCATAGCCTAACCTAACATGCCCTAACATGTTGATCCAGGGGAAGGCAAAAAAAACCCATGTGGCAAAGAGTAACTCCACCATGGGGAAAAAAATTCCTTCCCGACTCCACATACGGCAATCAGACTAGTTCCCTGGATCAACGCCTTATCAAGGAATCTAGTGTATATACCCTGTAACATTATACTTTTCCAGAAAGGTATCCAGTCCCCTCTTAAATTTAATTAATGAATCACTCATTACAACATCATACGGCAGAGAGTTCCATAGTCTCACTGCTCTTACAGTAAAGAATCCGCGTCTGTTATTATGCTTAAACCTTCTTTCCTCCAGACGTAGAGGATGCCCCCTTGTCCCTGTCTCAGGTCTATGATTAAAAAGATCATCAGAAAGGTCTTTGTACTGTCCCCTCATATATTTATACATTAACATAAGATCACCCCTTAGTCTTCGTTTTTCCAAACTAAATAGCCCCAAGTGTAATAACCTATCTTGGTATTGCAGACCCCTCAGTCCTCTAATAACCTTGGTCGCTCTTCTCTGCACCCGCTCCAGTTCAGCTATGTCTTTCTTATACACCGGAGACCAGAACTGTGCACAGTATTCTAAGTGTGGTCGAACTAGTGACTTGTATAGAGGTAAAATTATGTTCTCCTCATGAGCATCTATGCCTCTTTTAATACATCCCATTATTTTATTTGCCTTTGTAGCAGCTGCCTGACACTGGCCACTGAATATGAGTTTGTCATCCACCCATACACCCAGGTCTTTTTCATTGACGGTTTTGCCCAGAGTTTTAGAATTAAGCACATAGTTATACATCTTTATTACTTCTACCCAAGTGCATGACCTTACATTTATCCCCATTAAAGCTCATTTGCCATTTATCAGCCCAAGCTTCTAGTTTACATAAATCATCCTGTAATATAAAATTGTCCTCCCCTGTATTGATTACCCTGCAGAGTTTAGTGTCATCTGCAAATATTGAAATTCTACTCTGAATGCCCCCTACAAGGTCATTAATAAATATGTTAAAAAGAAGAGGGCCCAATACTGACCCCTGTGGTACCCCACTGCTAACCGTGACCCAGTCCGAGTGTGCTCCATTAATAACCACCCTTTGTTTCCTATCCCTGAGCCAGCTCTCAACCCACTTACACATATTTTCCCCTATCCCCATTACTCTCATTTTATGTAACAACCTTTTGTGTGGCACCGTATCAAAAGCTTTGGAAAAGTCCATATATACTACGTCCACTGGGTTCCCTTGGTCCAGTCCGGAACTTACCTCTTCATAGAAGCTGATCAAATTAGTCTGACATGAACGGTCCCTAGTAAACCCGTGCTGATACTGGGTCATGAGGTTATTCCTCTTCAGATACTCCAGCATAGCATCCCTTAGAATGCCCTCCAGGATTTTACCCACAGTAGAGGTTAAACTTACTGGCCTATAATTACCGAGTTCAGTTTTTGCCCCTTTTTTGAATATTGGCACCACATTTGCTATACGCCAGTCCTGTGGTACAGACCCTGTTATTATGGAGTCTTTAAAGATTAAAAATAATGGTCTATCAATGACTGTACTTAGTTCCTGCAGTACTCGGGGGTGTATCCCATCCGGGCCCGGAGATTTGTCAATTTTAGTTATTTTTAGACGCCGCTGTACTTCCTGCTGGGTTAAGCAGGTGACATTTAATGGGGAATTATTATCACTAGTCATATTGGCTGCCATGGGATTTTCTTTTGTAAATACTGATGAAAAAAAGTCATTTAGCATATTGGCTTTTTCCTCATCCTCATCCACCATTTCACCCAGACTATTTTTAAGGGGGCCAACACTGTCATTTTTTAGTTTCTTACTATTTATATAGTTAAAGAATATTTTGGGATTATTTTTACTCTCTCTGGCAATGAGTCTCTCTGTCTCAATCTTTGCTGCCTTGATTTGCTTTTTACAGAATGTATTTAATTTTCTGTATTTATTTAATGCCTCCTCACTACCTACTTCCTTTAATTCTCTAAATGCTTTCTTTTTGTCCCTTATTGCGCCCCTTACAGCTCTATTTAGCCATATTGGTTTCCTCCTATTTCTAGTATGTTTATTCCCATACGGTATATACTGTGCACAGGTCCTATCCAGGATGCTAATAAATGTCTCCCATTTTCTTTGTGTATTTTTGTGTCTCAGGATATCGTCCCAGTTAATTGCACCAAGATCCTCTCTCATCCGTTGGAAATTTGCCCTCCTGAAGTTTAGTGTCATTGTCACCCCCCTTCTACCCATCTTATTAAAGGTTACATGAAAACTTATTATTTTGTGATCACTATTCCCCAAGTGACCCCCAACCCTTATATTTGATATGCGGTCTGGCCTGTTGGTTAATATTAGGTCTAGCAGTGCCCCCCTCCTTGTTGGGTCCTGAACCAGTTGTGAAAGGTAATTGTCTCTCATAGTTGTCAAAAACCGATTACCTTTGCTGGAACTGCAGGTTTCTGTTCCCCAATCTATTTCAGGATAGTTGAAGTCCCCCATAATAATGACTTCTCCTTGAGTCGCAGCTTCATCTATTTGCTTTACGAGGATATTCTCCATTGCTTCCATTAGTTTTGGAGATTTATAACAAACCCCTATCAGTAATTTATTATTTTTTCCCCCTCCCCTTATCTCCACCCACAGAGACTCTACATTTTCATTAGATTCACCTATATTATCACGCAGGATGGGTTTTAAGGTCGATTTTACATACAGACACACCCCACCCCCTCGCTTATCTGTACGGTCATTTCTGAAAAGGCTATAGCCCTGCAAGTTAACAGCCCAGTCATGGCTCTCATCCAGCCACGTCTCAGATATCCCCACCATGTCATAATTATGCTCCAACAACATTAGTTCTAATTCATCCATTTTGTTGGCGAGGCTTCTGGCATTAGTATACATGCACTTGATGTTACTCTCTGTACCTCTATTCTTTCTTAA
Source organism: Ranitomeya variabilis (assembly GCF_051348905.1). Lineage (NCBI taxonomy): Eukaryota > Metazoa > Chordata > Amphibia > Anura > Dendrobatidae > Ranitomeya > Ranitomeya variabilis. The sequence goes on along the minus strand of NC_135234.1, from coordinate 501,054,309 downwards.
ATTACTAACTGTTCTAACCCCACCCCCCATGCCACCGCCACCCCCAACTTCCTTATTTGTGCCCAGGTCTCTATCTGCACTATCTTCCCCTCCTATAAAATGAATACCCTCCCCCCCAATCCCTAGTTTAAACACTCCTCCAACCTTATAACCATTTTCTCCCCCAGCACAGCTGCACCTTCCCCATTGAGGTGCAGCCCGTCCCTAGCGTAGAGCCTGTAGCCAACTGAGAAGTCGGCCCAGTTCTGCAGGAACCCAAACCCCTCCTTCCTACACCAATTCTTGAGCCACTTATTAACCTCCCTAATCTCCCGTTGCCTCTCTGGCGTGGCACGTGGTACAGGCAGTATTTCGGAAAATACCACGTTGGAGGTCCTTGCTTTCAGCTTGCAGCCTAATTCCCTGAAATCATCTTTAAGGACCTTCCACCTACCTCTAACTTTGTCATTTGTGCCAATGTGCACCATGACCGCTGGGTCCTCACCAGCCCCTCCCAGTAATCTGTCCACCCGATCAGCGATGTGTCGGACTCGAGCGCCAGGTAGGCAGCACACCGTCCGACGATCCCTGTCTTTGTGACAGATTGCCCTATCTGTTCCCCTAATAATTGAGTCCCCCACTACCAGCACCTGTCTGGCCTGCCCTGCTCTCCTATTTCCCTCCTTACTGGAGCAGTCACTCCTCCGGCTTTCAGAGGACATGCCTGGCTGCAGCAGTGCTACCCCTTCACTGGCACCCCCCTCATCTGCCAACTTAGCAAACTTATTGGGGTGTGCCAGATCAGGACTAGCCTCCCTGGCACTCTTCCCTCTACCCCGCCTTCTATCTGTCACCCAGCTAACTGCCACACTGTCCTGCAGCTCCATCCTACCATCCCCCTCCTCATCTATCCCATTGAGCGTCTGCTCTGTGAGCAGAAGACTCCTCTCCATATTGTCTATGGATCTCAGTGTTGCCAGCTGCACATTTAGATCCAGTATCTGGGTTTCCAAATGCACAATGTGCTCACATCTCGCACAGCAGTATGCACCCTCGACCAGCTGGTCAAGGACTGCATACATGTGGCAAGATGTACACTGGATGGCATTAACAATTGTGGAGCACATTTCCTAATGGGGATTGCACCACACAGAAACGTTAATTAAAAATAAATACAAAGTAATCATTAAACCCAAAAAAACAAAAAAAAAACAGAAGCAATTCCTCCCTTGGAAACTCCCTGATTCCAAAGTCACTGAATCACAAGTCACACACTTACCGCCGTTCACACTTACGCTCAGGTCACACTCAGCTCGCTCACACTCGCTGTGCTGAAGATTTATAGATTTTTTTTTTTTTTCTCTCTATCTCCCCTCAACAACAATCCACCTTGCTGTTCAGATGCACTTCCAAAAAGGATGTTGTGCCCCTTCTGCTGGAAAGCAGAGCCTCTTCTAAAAGAACTAAGTCTAAGGGTACAGGAGTACCACATTCCAAGAAAGGGGGGACGTATCTCCCTTTGTCAAAGAACACTTACATGGACTTGAGTCAAACTGAGTCCCCTTTGTTATTTTTGATGTTTATTATTGCATATATATGTATTAAAGTTTTTATAATGGTTGGGGACAACCATATTGAAAGAAAGGGGGAATGTAGGGGATATGATAGTTTTGTGCCTTGTACCCCCAACCCTTTTTTCGGATGTCATATGGTACTTCTACACCCTAGGTGTATTACATTGAAGAGACTAAATATATAATATGCTGTCATGCCATTGTTCACATATATGCACCACTGTTGTTAGTGAAAGTAAATGCCCCAGGCCAGTTTAGAGTTAGGGGAGTAGTAAGAGCTTCCTGGTTTAGTCAGTTGGGGCCTGGGCTCCCGCACAGCTCACGGAGGGCTAGCTAGACCAGAACACTTCGTGCCCCACAATGTTCAGCAGTAGTATCCAGGGGGCCAGAATAAAGAACAAAGTACAGGAACAGTAGTGCAGTATTAGTGGGACTGCAGCTGCTGAACAGAAGAAGGCTGAGCAAAGTGGAAGAAAGTGCACCAAGATGTGGCAGGTTTTTATGTGGGCTGCTATTCTGAGGACCGGGACGAAACGGCAGGGAATCCCTCCCCAAAAGGCAGAAATACTGAACATTGAAAACACTGTGGGATGTATAGTACGGACCGTCCCGAACGTAGGCTTAGCGACAGGCAAGGGTCAGAGATACCAGTGCCTGATGCTGTAACAGTGTGTGCTCTGGATTACAAGTTGCTGAGTAAACATGTTGAAGTTGAAGCAAAACCAGGCTGTGACTCTTTATTCTTGGAATCGTCTGCAGAGGTAACTGTCCCGTGCCGGGTAAACCCTGATGGTGTAGAGGAACAGCACCGAGGTACTCAGAAAGGTACACATGTTGGTATGAAGGGGGAAGGCCAGAAAGTGATAAAGGGATTGCTATCAGCCATGACTACAGCCCTGGCTCCCCCTTTCTACAAACACCTGGATGATTCTGTGAGTGTTTGGAAGAAGATGCTGTGGTCAGATGAGACAAAAATTGATCTCTTTGGCATAAACTCAAATCGCCGTGTTTGGAGGAAGAGAAATGCTGCCTATGACCTAAAGAACACCATCACCACTGTCAAGCATGGAGGTGGAAATATTATGTTTTGGTGGTGTTTCTCTGCTAAGGGCACAGGACTACTTCACCGCATCAGTGGGAGAATGGATGGAGCCATGTACTGTAAAATCCTGAGTGACAACCTCTTTTCCTCTTCCAGGACATTAAAAATGGGTCGTGGATGGGTCTTCCAGCAAGACAATGACCCAAAACACAGCCAAGGCAACAAAGGAGTGGCTCAAAAAGGAGCACATTAAGGTCATGGAGTGGCCTAGCCAGTCTCCAGACCTTAATCCCATAGAAAACTTATGGAGGGAGATGAATCTCTGAGTTGCCAAGCAACAGCCTCAAAATCTTAATGATTTAGAGATGATCGGCAAAGAGGAGTGGACCAAAATTCCTCCTGACGTGTGCAAACCTCATCATCAACTACAAAAAAAAGTATAACTACTACGCTTGCCAACAAGGGTTTTGCCACCCAGTATTGTTTGCCAGAGAGATCAAATACTTATTTCTCACTGCAAAATGCAAATAAATGTATATAATTTATACAAATTGATTTTCTGGATTTTATTTTTGATACTCAATCTCTAATTGTTAAAATTAACCAACTCTTAAAATTATAGACTGTTCATGTCTTTGTCAGTGGACAAACTTACAAAATCAGCACGGGATCGAATACTTATTTCCCACACTGTATGACTGCACAGTTTGATTTTATGTCCTATGATAAGAAAAGACTACACTTGTATCTACTGCAGCTCAGGTTCATTGAGTTGGTTATTACTTAGTTGTAATACCCAACATGACCCATTGACAGAAGTGGCATTGTAGCTAGTACTAAAAGCCAATGTTATTTTCTACATAAAAATACATTTCCCGCGGGGCGTGGCCTGGAGCTTGAGTGGAGCAGACGTGTGTGGCAAGAGCTCCCTGGTATTTTGTACCTAGGGACCCCAAAACCGTGTTCCAGCCCCTGGAAAATCCACAACCGAGAGCCCAGGGTGTCTGTGAAGAGAAGCCGCCTGAACCCAGCGCTGAGAGAAGCACAGCACTTCACAGAGAAGACGCAGGCAGGAACACGCGGCGCCGCAGTCAGACGGCGCCATCATTGTTTCCCTCTGCAGCCCCTGCAGCGAAGGAGCTCCATCGGCAGAAGAGCACCACACCGCAGAGTCACAAAGTCGTGAGGCAAGGAGGGGGATTGCGGCACTTAACGGCAGGTCCAGTGAGTCGGGAATCATTGGCGGTGCAGGGGGAGACCGCCCGTCCTCCAGCAGCCAGCATTACACAGAGGCTGCAGCGGTCCGGTCCACTCACCCAGGGGAGGACTGCCGCTCTGCCAGTCCCTATCATCCCCTCACCCTCACCTCCTCCACCCCAGCCCTGCCAGACGCGGGTGGGGAGAGGAGGTCTGCGGGGAATCAAAGCGGCGGCGGTACTGGTCCTCCCTCCCCCGCCTTTAGGACTGTATTTTGGCGCCAATCGCTGCCATTACAAGCAGGAGCGCCCCCTCCCCCTCCTCCATAACACCCCGGCGCGAAAGTAAAGAATCTCCCTGCCTACACTGTGGTCTGACACGGCAGAGCGGTCGAGCATAGAAGACATTCACGGGGGGAGGTGAAGATTCCTGAAAGCGCACGTACCTCACAGAACGCTGCCATTATAAGCAGGGGCGCCCCCTCCCCCTCCTCCATAACATCCCGGCGCAAAAGTAAAGAATATCGTGGCCGCGGGCATCCCCCCTCCCTCCTCCCCCTCCTACACAGCATACCGACGAGAGGAAGAAAAGTCTCCCTGACCGCTCTGTGGCCTGATACAGCGGAGCAGCTACTCACAGGGGACATTAACAGAGGGGGGTGGGAGTCCCCGAGGGCCCATAGACTGCACTAAGCGCCACCTCAGTGCTGCAGACCAGATCAGAGGTGCCGGAGATAGGAGGTCCCGGGTCCAGCACACCGGAGCCCCTGAACTCTGTATATCATATCCCTGAATTTGGGGGCTTGGCTCACTTCTCTGCGGGGGTGTGCAATTCTGGGAGGTATAAGTCCCTGTGGGCTCTGATGATACAGCTATAGGAAGAGGTGACGCGATTCTCCCCCCTGAAATTACTGTTGCTTAGTCACAAACACAAACTAATTAGAGTGTGAGACCCCCAGAATCCTACTGCTGCTCTGAGAACGAGGCTCTTCAATTCAGCAGAAAGCAGTGGGCGCTATAGCAGGGACTGACCACACTGAGAGCTGTAACATTTACTTCCAGTCCACCCGGTCTCCCTCTACATGCGGCTCATCTTGCAAATAAGTGAAATCAGCAAATAGATAAAACTCTATTGATGGGGCGCATGTGCAGAGTACGGCAATGACAGACATGTTGTGCTGAGCTCTGCTACCCGACGTACCCCATTCAACCCTTTCCAACGACCGAAGCATTCTAAAAACCCTCCTCTCGAGGACGGTCTGTCTTAAAGAGCAGGGCAATCCGTAATGCCGAAAAAGGTGGGCGCAGCACAGCCGACGGGCCGCACCATTTCAGACCTCTTTACGAACGGCACCCCCTCCAAAATGGCTGCCGCAACGAATCCTCCGTCTGCCTCTGCAACTCAGGGTAACGGGGGCACAGAGCGGGTCGATACTTCCTCAAACTCTGAAGCAATGATTTCAACGGCCGCCCTCACGAGGTCCTTACAAGAAACCTTTAGAGAGGAGCTTACCACCGCCATGCAGGGTATCTCATCCCAGCTGCAAGACCTGGCACAGCGCACAAACAATTTGGAGGAAAAAATGGACATTGTCTCTGACGCGCTGGAGGAGGACCAGGAGACCCTCAAGCGACATACTGACCGTATTACTGAGTTGGAATTGAGATGTGAGGACTATGAGAATAGGTCCAGAAGAAGCAACATTCGAATTAGAGGACTCCCTGAGCATGTGGTTGCCCTTAAAGATACAGCAGCAGCCCTTTTTACAGCCCTCCTGCCTGACCTAGACCCGGCCCTTCTCCATATTACAAGAATACACAGGGCACTGGGTAAACCAAGATCTAATGTTATGCCCAGAGATGTAATACTAAAGATGCACTATGAGGAGACCCGTGATCAGATCTTGCTGGCGGCTAGAAACCAACCTGCCTTACCTGGCCTACCAGACTCAGTGCACATTTATGCAGACATTTCGCCCACTACATTGGCCAGAAGAAGGGCCCTCAGGCCAATTACTACCTCCCTACAAGAGGCTCAGATTAAATACAAGTGGGGTTTTCCATTCGCTCTTATCTTCACTTTCAAGTCTCAGCTCTATACATGCCGGTCACTAGAAGAAGGAACCCAGGCCTTGATCAAGGCTAGTATCCCACTATCTTCAGAGACTCCCTCGCTTCCGCAAAGAAAACCCAGGCCAACAAGGGAATGGACAACCCATCCCAGAACAAGAAGTCAAGACACTCAGATTACCTGATCTGCATAACTCAAGATTTGTTATCCCCAAAATCATTCATGATTTTCTAGGTTATGTCTATGGGGCCTGTTGTTGAACTTGCCCTGTTCTGAATTTAGATTAATCATCTAAGCAGTTAATGTTCGGTCTATCTACAGTTGTATTACCTACTAATGCATTCTTCAGTTCCCTTTTCCCTACCCCTCCATCTTTTGTAATTCCCCCTCCTCCCCCATCCTTCCAAACCTCCCCCACCCCCCCTCCATCCCCCTCCCCTCCTCCATCCCCCTTCCCTCCCCCCCCTTTTTTTTTTCTCTCCACTCCCTCCTCCTTCCCCCCCTCTTAACCCCTTTCCTTCCCACCCTTTTATCCCCTTTCCCTCCTCCCCCCTCTTATCCTCTTCCCCCTTCCCCTCTCCCCCCTCCCCTCTCCCCCCCTCTTATCCTCTTCCTCCCCTCCCCCCCCCCTCCCTTTTCTCTTTTTTTTTTTTTCCCCTCTCTCCCCTCTCCCATCCCTTTTCCTTTCCCCTTCTCTTTCCCTCCATCCCCTTATTATACAGTCAACCTTATATGATTCAAGGGTTGGGGTTCTAAGGGTTGTATCATGCTGCCCAACCCTGGTGATTTTTGGCGTCCCTTTTAATATGGGACCCCAGATCGCCATATTTTGTGGGCTCAATGCCCTTTGGAAAACTTATGTTATGTTTTGTGTCGACGTCCTCCCCCTGTTTGTCTCTTTCCCTTTGTTTCTACTTAGAGATTTTGGCTGTGACGGTGAATTTGTAGGCCGAGGGGGGTGATGGTTTGCCTTCTTTTAGCAATGCTCCCTTAACCAAACATGTGTAGAGTACTCTCCCATAATGTTCATAATGTTAGGGGCTTCAACTCACCTGTAAAACGCAAAAAAGCCTTTCTCGATTATCAGAAGCACAATCCGGATGTAATTTGCATTCAGGAAACCCATTTTTCCAATTCATCCCAACCCAAATTCCTGGACACACACTATTCAAAATTTTTCCTTTCAACTTGGGACCGTAAAACAAGGGGTGTGGCTATTTTAATCAAAAACAGCCTTCCATTCCAACCCACCAACACATATTCCGACCTTGAGGGCAGATTCATTATTTTGATGGGAACCCTGCAAGGTCTAAATATATGCATTGTTAATAGTTACCTGCCAACGGCTGCTCAGACTCAGGTCATGCATTTAATCCTATCAAAATTAGCCTCACTCCCATATCATCACCTTATCTGGTGTGGCGACTTTAATCTCACACTCAGCCCGTCGCTCAACAGCAGTTCTCTGAATCGAGTAGACATATCAAAAATAGACAGGAAAAAGATCCTACAAATGCTGAAAGTAAATTGTCTGGCCGATATCTGGCGAGAGCAAAATGGCCCTCAGAGGGGATATACGTACTTTTCACCTGCACAAAAATCCTATTCCAGAATTAACCTACATCTCACATCCTCCAGAACACTCCCTTCGGTTTTATTCTCCCGACATATAGTATCGTCTTGGTCAGACCACGATGCTGTTCTGTCTGCATTTAACTTTGCCATTACCTCTTCTAGACTCTTCAGGTGGAGACTGAATGAATCCTTACTGGTGGACCCATCGGTTTTGTCTACCATAAAGGACGAGCTGAATCTATATTTCCAAACCAACAATACTGCAGAGGTGTCCCCGGGAAATGTGTGGATGGCACACAAAAAATTTATAACAGGGACCCTAATTAAAATTGCCTCTAGCAAAAAAAAGCAAAGGTCCGAGCTACAATTACAATTAGAAAATAAACTCTCAAAATTAGAACAGGCAAACCAAAACCTCCCCTCACTTTATCTAATTAAGAAAATCCGTGAAACTAAATTACAACTCAATACCATTCTAACAAATAGATCAGAAAGAGCCCTGGCTTGGACTAAATCTACTTTTCACAAACATGCAAACAAACCAAGCAGCATGTTGGCCCGTAAACTTAAGAGTAGAGAGCTCCTGAATAATATCCCCCACATTAAAGATTCTTCAGGCCGTATCACTGCCCACCCTGATGCAATATATAAAACGTTTCACCAATTTTATCAAAATCTTTACTCCCTCCCACGGCCTCCTTCTCCAACTCGCATCCAGAATTTCCTCAAAGGCCTGACGGTGCCTAAAGTCCCAAATTCTGATATAGCACATCTTCAAGCTCCAATCGACTCTGAAGAAATAAAAACAACGATCAAAAATTTTAAAAAAATAAGGCTCCAGGGACTGACGGGCTCACAGCGCAGTATTACAAAAAATTTGACAGCATACTTATACCTCATATACAAAGCTTCTGTAACGCTTTATTAAATGGAACCCAAATGCCATCTGAATTTTACGTTGCCCACGTCACTGTGATTCCAAAACCGAAGAAAGATCACCTTTACCCCAAAAACTACAGACCTATCTCACTACTAAACATAGATTTGAAAATTTTTACATCTATAATCACGGCCAGAATAAATAAAATACTGCCTACCCTAATTCACCGAGATCAAGTGGGGTTCATTCCCAGAAGACAGGGTCCAGACAATATTAGGAGGAACCTTAATTTAATACATTTAGCTAATCACTCCAAACAGCCCCTACTCTTGTTAGCACTCGATATAGAGAAGGCCTTTGACTCGGTGTCATGGTCGTTCTTGTTCGAAGTCCTTGCGAAGTTTGGCTTTCCGAGCGGTTTCACCTCCTGCCTTAAACTCCTGTACGACCGCCCCACGGCTTACCTAAAGTTACCCTCAAATCAGCCTACCCCTATTAACATCCAACGTGGCACCAGGCAAGGATGCCCGCTTTCCCCAGCTTTATTCGCCCTAGCCATGGAGCCATTAGCGGAAGCCATTAGAACCAACCCTAACATTAATGGACCTACAATCAGAGGTGACCACTACAAGGCTAGCCTTTTTGCAGATGATCTGCTTTTGTCCTTAGTCAATCCCATAATTACACTCCCAAATCTTTTTGTCGCTCTCCATGAATTTGAATTGGTCTCAGGCCTCAAGATTAACGTAGATAAATCTGAAGCCCTGTTTATTAACACTCCCAGGGACACACAAAACAACATAACAGCGCAATTCAAATTTACCAGAAATGAGCAATACTTAACCTATCTCGGCATAAATTTAACTTCCCATAGGTCGACTTTATCTAAATGGAACTATGCTCCCTTAATTTCTAACCTCAAATCGGACCTTGCCAGATGGTCATCCATGCCTTTATCCTGGTTGGGTAGACTCCATGCCATCAAGATGGTTTCCTTACCACGTTTTCTGTATGTTTTTCGATCCTTGCCCATTCCTCTCCCCGCCAAAACGTTGCTTGATATCCACAACACGATTTCTAAATTCATTTGGCAGGGGAAGAAGCCTAGAATAAGGCTTAAGACTATGTTTATCAACAGGAGACGGGGGGGTCTGTCCCTACCCAACTTCATCTTATATTATAGAGCAGCCCAACTAGCCCAGCTAATAGGTGCTAATGCAGACAAACACAGCACACCCAGATGGGTGAATCTCGAATCACACCTCCTTTCCCCATTTACCCTTCCTGGCCTCATGTGGACACTGCAGAGACTCCCGAAAGGGATTCATAAGTCAGCCCCATTTACAGCACACTCCCTGATGCTGTGGAGGAAGGAGAGATTTAAACACTCCCTGCAATCTGGGTCCTCCTTAATGACACATATTTTTCACAATCCGGCTTTCTCCCCAGGGTTGGATCCTCGCCCTTTCAGTTGATGGACATCTAGGGGTTTAATTACCCTCAAACAGCTTACCTCTCCATTTAACATTCTACTCACTAAGCAAGAGTTCATCCAAAAATACTCTCCACCAAGCTCTGAAATATTGCGTATCATCCAAATTTTTCTTTTTGCTGAACAGATACTGGGACATGGTACCACACACCGCCCATCGGGTTATGAACAAATATGTTTAAGTGACCCACTGGGCGGGGGAGCTATCTCTTTTTAATTTATTTGATCCTAAATGCAATACCAGAAGATGTAAAACTTAAATATATGATACAGTGGGAAAATGACTTCAATAAGATAATGTCCCCATCAGATTGGCAAAAATGTTGTTGCTCCCTTACTAAGGGCAGTCTCCAGACTTCTATAGTTGAGACGTCTATCAAACTTCTACATAGAACATATCTGGTCCCGAGCAAGCTTCATGCTATCTTTTCAAACATATCGGATCGGTGTTTTAGAGGATGTGGCGCTCTGGGAGATCTGAGGCATACGTGGTGGGATTGCCCGGTTGTGTCCGCCTTTTGGTCAAAAATCAAATCTATTGTAGAAGAGCTGTATGGTGGAGCGATCCAGTTGGAAATAACAGTGTTCCTGCTAGGGGCCAGATATCCGGGCTTCTCCAACAAACTACATAATTTAGTTAATCAACTATTTCTGGCTGCTAAGCTGCACATTGCAGCGAAATGGAAAACAGCTACCCTATCTCTCTCCCCAGTAATTGACAAGATGAACACTATCATGCTATGTGAACGAATACAAGCTACAAGAGAGGACTCCTGGGAGTCATATTATAAAGTGTGGAGACCATGGATTGAAAGGAATCCTAACAGTAATCTTGATCAAATTTTAGCATTATCCCTATGAGGCTAATCTAATATCCGATGGTTTCTATTAGACTTGCTCCTTGTACCTGACCATTGATTGTTTGATCGGTACCACTATGATGCAGTTATGGATCTCTTACTTTCCCCCCCCCCCCCTTCCTTCTTGTTTTTCTTTCCATTTACCTGTCTTTGTCTATGTGTTTATTTGTATTGTTTAAATACCATTAAAGCTATTCTGGAATTTGTTAATATTTAAGTATATTCCCCTGCGCGGGATTTTGATTGTAAAGCTTTCTGGATTTATCTTGAAAATAAAAACTTGTTGAAACTAAAAATACATTTCCCCTGTCATATGTGTCAACACAGATTGATTTTATGTCATATGATAAGAAAAGATTACACTTATATGTACATTATACTGACTACTGTGATCAGCCATATAAACATCTGTATATATCCAGTTCCTCCCTGTTTAGTAGCTGATAATCCATCACAATATACTTCATTTCTCCACTATATGTATGATATAACTTTTTTATACAGGCTAATAATGACCATGCACGTGTATATATCATATCAGGGAATTTATAGGAGAAATATGTGTCTCAGTGTTTTCTCATATTTACACAGCATTATCCACTTTTTAAATATTTATTCAAAGTCACCAAATTTTACCATATTTATCCATAACACTGGTCAACCCAATTTTTCTGGCAAAAGGTTTTAAAACATATTTTAAGTCAATTTTGGCTGCTGATTACGAATATGAACTCCGTTTTTGGCTATCACATCAGGATTTCGAGATATTTTCAATTTTTGATGAAAATTACTCCTATCTAATGTTTTATGATAAAAACACATGATTTTCGATACTACATTGTATATTTTTAATCAAGGAATAACAAAGATTACAAAGTCTATGTACAGCAAATCAAATATACTTACAGAATTAAACTACAAAATATAAAAACACATATATATGGCACACAGATGAATGACAAATGGCAGTTATTTGAACTTTCTTTTCTTGGCTGATCTGTGATGTACAGCTTCTGGGTTGTCTCTCATCAAGCTCCAGCAATAGTCAGCCATCATATGTGAGTCCCACCGGCCTTGATACCGTTCTTCCATTGTTTTAATGTCCTGATGAAAACGCTCGCCTTGTTCCTCGCTCACATCCCCAAGGTTCTCTGGAAAAAAGTCCAAATGGTTGTGTAAATAGTGAATCTTGATACTCATTCTACATCCAAGATTTCGCAGACTCATTAGTAGCTCTTCCACAATCTCTTCATAGTTGTCTGCTTTCTTATTCCCTAGAAAATTCTGCACCACATTACAAAATACATTCCAAGCTCTTTCTTCTGTCTCATTCATTGATGTGATAAAATTTGGGTCTCTCATAAGTGTTCTTATTTGAGGTTCATCAAATATTCCAGCCTTTTTCTTCTCTTCACTAAGACCAGGAAAAGTTGAACATATATAGCTAAAGCATTCTCCACTGTGATTGAGAGCTTTGACAAACTGCTTCATCAATCCAACTTTTATGTGTAAGGGAGGAAAGACAATGTCCTTCCTATCCACTAGAGGATCATGGATGACATTCTTATCGCCAGATGCCAAACTCTGTCGCTGAGGCCATTCAGTTTTCACCCAATGCTCTGCTGTAGCTCTACTGTCCCAGTAGCACAGAATACAAGGGTGTTATAACAAATGGGAATTATGCATGTTCAAAGAAAACAAAGATATTCTCACATTTATTGGGAGACTAAATGAAAACTAAATTTACCTTAGTGAACCGTATAAACCGGCACTTTTCATACACTACTTATATTTATCATGGAATTCTTGAAGATGGGCTATATACCTGTAGCGCAAAAACGTGATGTGATAGAGAAATTATAAGATCAGATTTGAATTCAGCACCCTCAAATTAGTCTAAAACTGTTCTTAAAGTCCATTGTTTTTTGTAGATCAGTGTAATCACCCAGTTATCTGAAATTGGGTTATTATGGTGAATCATTTGCTATTTTATATCCAATTGCTTTCAGTTTTCTGATAATATAGAGTTTAACTGTCAATAACTGGGATGACATAAATCAGCCATTTTATTCATCCCACAATGATACTCGCCTCTGTTTTTCAGGCAGGTAGAGGCTGTCTCCCAGTCGGCAGGTAAGAATCTGGGTATATGTCCAAAAAAGTGTCCCTTCTAGAGATCAATAAGGAGCCTGTCTTATCGCTATTAGAGTTATGATTTGCACCAACTAACAGTTTTCTTCTTGCTCCAAGTTCAAATCCTGCGATCCTATTGGTTGTTTGTTATGGCACATGCCATGATGATGCATGCGACGCTAAATTTAAAGGGAAACCGCATTCTAATAATATTATAAGAAAGTTCAAAGTATTACTTTTATCCATCTTTATATTTTTTCTCCTTATTCTAATTATTGTTATTTGGGGATACTGCCATGTTGTTGCCTTAGTTTGCCCTATTTTGCAATGCTTTCACATTAACTGATGTTTGTATAACGGCAACAGTGAAAGCTGCATGTAATAATTGTGACATTAAAGTCATGTGATGAGAGGAGTGTGAAGTATAACTTGCTCACTGGAGCCTTCAGTGTACAGTGGGTGCGGAAAGTATTCAGACCCCTTTAAATTTTTCACTCTTTGCTTCATTGCAGCCATTTGGTAAATTCAAAAAAAGTTCATTTTTTTATCTCATTAATGTACACTCTGCACCCTATCTTGCTTGAAAAAAACAAATGCAGAAATTTTTGCAAATTTATAAAAAAAAAACAACTGAAATATCACATGCTCATAAGTATTCAGTCCCTTTGCTCAGTATTTGAGTAGAAGCACCCTTTTAAGCTAGTACAGCCATGAGTCTTGGGAATGATGCAACAAGTTTTTCACACCTGGATTTAGGGATCCTCTGCCATTCTTCCTTGTAGATCCTCTCCAGTTCCATCAGTTTGGATGGTGAACATTGATGGACAGCCATTTTCAGGTCTCTCCAGAGACACTCAATTGGGTTTAGGTCAGGGCTCTGCCTGGGCAAGTCAAGAATGGTCACAGTGTTGTTCTGCAGCCGCTCTTGTTATTTTAGCTGTGTGCTTAGGTTCATTGTCTTGTTGGAAGTTGAACCTTTGGCCAAGTCTGAGGTCCAGAGCACTCTGGAAGAGGTTTTCATCCAGGATATCTCTGTACTTGACCGCATTCATGTTTCCTTCAATGGCAACCAGTTGTTCTGTCCCTGCAGCTGAAAATCACCCCCATAGCAAGATGCTGCCACCACCATGTTTCACTGTTGGGATTGTATTGGGCAGGTGATGAGCAGTGCCTTGTTTTCTCCACACATACTGCTTAGAATTATCACCAAAAAGGTCTATCTTAGTCTCATCAGACCAGAGAATCTTATTTCTCATAGTCTGGGAGTCCTTCATGTGATTTTTGTTTAGCAAACTCTATGTGGGCTTTCATATGTCTTGCACTGTGGAGAGGCTTCCGTCAGGCCACTCTGCCATAAAGGCCCGACAGTTGGAGGGCTGCAGTGATAGTTGACTTTGTGGAATCTTCTCCTATCTCCCTACTGCATCTCTGGAGCTCAGCTACAGTGATCTTGGGGTTCTTCTTTACCTCTCTCACCAAGGCTCTTCTCCCACAATTGCTCAGTTTGGCTGAACGGCCAGGTCTAGGCAGACTTCTGGTGGTCCCAAACTTCTTCCATTTAAGGATTATGGAGGCCACTGTGCTCTTAGGAACCTTGAGTACTGCAGAAATTCTTTTGTAACCTTGGCTAGATCTGTGCCTTGCCACAATCCTATTTCTGAGCTCCTTGGCCAGTTCCTTTGACCTCCATTATTCTCATTTGTTCTGACATGCACTGTGAGCTGTGAGGTCTTATATAGACAGGTGTGTGCCTTTCCAATTTATTGGAATTCATTTTTAATACATATGCAACAATTTCTACGTTTCTGCTTTTTTCAGTCAAGATGGGGTGCAGAATGTACATTAATGAGAAAAAAATGAACTTTAGGCTACTTTCACACTAGCGTCGTGCACTGCACGTCGCTATGCGTCGTTTTGCAGAAAAAAACGCATCCTGCAAAAGTGCTTGCAGGATGCGTTTTTTCTCCATAGACTTTTATTAGCGACGCAGTGCGACACATTGCCACACGTCGCAACCGTTGTGCGACGGTTGCGTCGTGTTGCGTCAGACCGTCGCAACCAAAAAACGTTGCTTGTAACGTTTTGTGCGTCGTCTGCAGCATTTACGACTGCGCATGCGCAGCCGGAACTCCTCCCCCACCTCCCCGCACCTCACAATGGGGCAGCGGATGCATTGGAAAACTGCATCCGCTGCCCCCGTTGTGCAGCGCATTCACAGCTAGCGTCAGTGCGCCGCAACGTCGCATAGCGACGTGCAGTGCACGACGCTAGTGTGAAAGTAGCCTTATTGCTATGAAACAAAGAGTGACAAATTTAAAGGGGTCTGAATACTTTCTGTGCCCACTGTGTATGGAGTAAGAGAATAATTCTCACCTGCTTTTTTGCTCCCTGTAAAGTCACTTAGCCAGTTCAAGACAAGGCCATTTAACCCCGATCATCATCAGGCACTTTTTGTTTTTATTGTATATATGATTTAAATTTTTCTCTAGATTTGTTCTCGTTTGGTTATTAACCAAATTTGTGGTTTTTCATCAAACTTGAGGCCTAATATTTATGTCATTTTATATTTCTGTTTTCTATTTTAGCAATATAGGGCAAAATATAAATTTATTATGATCAAAAAGTCCAACAAAATATTTTAAATTGTGTATCTGCTATTTCCTCTGTCTACTCAATTATCAAAAATGACTTAGTGACTTATGCTTCCCCAACCCTGGCTAGGAGCTGTGGTATGTGCTGATTATGAACTGGAGCAGCTCTGCATGGTGAGACACAGCCATTACACAGTACATAATGGTACAGTTACACTGCACGAGGAACGGCATAAAAAATAAAACCAATTCTTCACCTGTTACTGACTTGATCATTCAGCTTCCTAAAGATCGCAGTAAGGCTCAGCTCACATTTATGCTGCGATCTGCACTGAGCGATTATACCAGGGATTCCATGTAAATCTCTGAAAAACGGGATTCAGACTGAACCCCCGTTGCAAGATTCCCAATAATGGCAGATGGAGGCACTGTGGATGTTGTCTGACCTGTAATCTGGCGGTGTTCATCTTGTTGGGTGTGCATAAAAGTGCTGTCAGCCTCAGTTTTGTGCACTTCTGAAAAGAATGAAACCGCTGCTGCCTCATTTTAATGAATGGATCCCTAGGGGATTTGATCTGTCATGTCATTCGGAGATGGAAACCCCAGAAGGAACCATTCACTATAATGGTGGAACCTTTACATGGAAACTCCAAAGTAAGTGCTCAGTGTAGAGCGCAGGATAAATGTGCTCACTCCACAAAAAAAGCAAGTGCCCACTCAGGTCCGTCATCTGTTAACAGAAAATATAAGGGCTTCCACATTACTGGTGCATTCTAGCAACCGGTGCTCTAGAAAAGCAAAATTGCTCCTCACCCTCCAAATGAAATGCAGCAAATCATGTGCTCCCAAATGCAAATGCCCCCTTCATTCTGAGCCCCACAGTGTGCCTAAATCACATATACAGTGGGGAAAAAAGTATTTAGTCAGCCACTAATTGTGCAAGTTCTCCCACTTAAAAAGATGAGAGAGGCCTGTAATTGACATCATAGGTAGACCACAACTACAGTATGAGAGTCAAAATGAGAACAAATCCAGAAAATCACCTTGTCTGATTTGTCAAGATCGCTCCATCCGTCGTTGTATGAGTCAAAGTGGACCTCAGAGACAACCAAGAAGGACACCATTGTTGAAAAAAAAACAAAAAAGTCACACTGGAATTTGCCAAACTACATGTTGACAAGCCACAAAGCTTCTGGAGAATGTCCTATGGACAAATGAGACAAAAATTGAACTTTTTGGCAAGGCACATCAGCTCTATGTTCACAGATGGAAAAATGAAACATAGGTGAGGCAGCGACCAGTGTTATTTGCAAGGGTCGCTATGTGTCCCCCAGGATGCGCTCAGAAGTGTATTAGACCCGCTGGAGTGCCTTTTGGTCACAGCAGGATTCCTGTGAGTCCTAAGGCAAAGTAAAAGTAAGTGTGAACCTGATCAAGCTATTTGGCCAAGGAATTGTTCAGGAAAACCCATTATGGGCTTTTATTTTTGAAACAGACTGCAGGAAGGTATTGAGGCCGGTCTGTTTCCTCCAGGCCGGGGCTTATAAGTGGCCCATGGTCACAAGATTCCAGTTTAGAAAAACCCTGCAGGCAGGGTTTGGGTGTGTTAGTTTGGAGTTTGCAACTTGCGGAGCAAGACAGCTCTGCAGAAGCTCAGCTTGTGTCAGTTAATACAGAGCCAGCAGAGCGAACTCCTGGCACTCCACAGCTTGATACGGTGGTGTCGTCACCCTCGGCAACTGGACTCCCACGGACTGTTTGTTTTAATCAGCTGTGATCCTGAGAATACCGTGTGCTGTACACTGTGTGAGTGTGGACATTAAAAACATGTTTGCTGTAAACTTTTCCTGTGGTCATTGTCTGTCACACTTAACCAACCCCGCTGCACTACAGTTGGTGAAGAATGTGGGCAGTGTGAATTGAGGCATACCACAACGCCAGCCTCATGTCTGTCATTAGGCCTGCCACACTGCAACCCAGGCCTGAGGACAAAATGGAGGAAATCCTGAGGCAGCTGGTCCTCAAACAGCAACAGACCAATAACCTGTTACTGCAGCAAATTGTAGCCCCGCGTGAGGCACCTCCAGCACTGACCCGGAACGTCGCGAGGCCTGAGACTAGGTCCACTCCGCTTTGAGGAAACAGTCCAGAAGGCGATGGGGAAGCTTTCCTCACCATCTATGAGCGCACTGCAGAGCGGGAGAACCTGCCAATGTCCCAGTGGACCGAAGTGGTGGCTCCATTCCTGAGAGGTGACGTGCTAAAGGCCTACTTTGACCTCAGTCAGGAGGACGCACAGGAGTACGCCAAGCTAAAAGGTGAGATCCTTGCCCGACTGGGGGTTGATACCTACATGAGAGCACAATGGGTGTTTTCATGGATTTTTGTAGAAGCCCGGTCTGCCCGGTCTCAGGTTTATGACTTGCTGCAGCTTGTGAAAAGTTGGCTCCAACCTGAGACTTTGACTGTGGCCCAGATGGTGGAGAGGGTGGTGGTCGACTGGCTGGAGAGGGCTCTGCCATCAGCCACACAGCATTGGGTGAGGCAAGGGGACCCGGGCACTCTGGACCAGGTGGTGGGAAATACTGAGCAGTACACGGCCACTCAGGACTTTATACGGGACACGGATCCATTATGGCTGTCACATTGGGCCCCACCAACCCAGGAGCCAGGAAAAAATCCACGTCCCTCTACTGGGGCCCATCAGGATCAAGCCCGCACCGAGGGGGTATCCCAAAGGGAGAGTGACAGCAGACCGGTGTCCCCTAAGATGGTCCCGAGGTCCAGTCACACCGCAGCTATCAAGTGTTGGCGGTGCCAGGTCATGTAGCTGCCAACTGCCCCCTGACAGCTGAACCCATGGACTGCGCGTATGCTCACCGAGTGTCCATATATGCCAGTCTGCACCGCCACTACAGGCACTTCCGATACCGAACCCCAGCTGTGCAAGGTACTCGTTAATGAGTACCAGATGGATGCTCTCTTTGACTCGGGGAGCTTAGTGACTCTGGTACATGGGTCCCCATGTGGAGAGATAAGATGTGGTGGGAGTGGTAAAGTCTGTTCCTTATGGGACTGTATTGGGAAGAGACTTAACCCTGTTCTGGTCCCTGTGGGAGACCAGGGTTAACCGTCCCAGGGTAAATGTTATTCCGGGTGTGGAATCTGAAGATCCTGAGTCAGGGATACCTGCCGTAGGGGTCGCCAATCTAGGGACAGAACCCTGATAGGTTTCCCCTAGAGGTATTGGCATGAGAGATTGAGGGGACCCCACCGATCCCCAGGCTGGAAGTGTCCCCTGGTATGTTTGGGACAGCTCAGCTCCAGGATCCTGACCCGGGCATGAGAGAGTAAATGGGGTGGCTCAGCAACTGAGTGTGGAGACGGTGCTCCCACGTATGTCGATCAACCAGGAGTTATTATACAGGGTTGATAGAATCCGGGATGAGGTGGTTGAACAACTGGTAGCGCCCCAATCCTACTGTCGGGCGGTGCTCAACATGGCTCACATCCAAATGCTGGGAGGGCATTTGGAGGCCAAAAAGACGCAGGAGCACATACTGTGGCATTTTTTTGGCCTTTGGTCTACGCTGAAGTCCAGAGGTACTGTGAAACGTATTCAGAGTGCCAACTAACCTCACCCTCCGTGAACTACTGGAGTCCATTGTTGCCTCTGTCCTATATAGAGGTACCTTTTGAGTGGATTGTGCATATTGTAGGGCCAATAATAAAATCCACCAGGGGCCACCAACACATATTAGCAGTCATAGACTACGCCACCTGGTACTCCAAGGCCATTCTGCTTTGGCACACCTCGGCTAAGCTTATCACCCGGGAGTTGTTGGCCATGTTCTGTTTCCTTGGGCTACCAAAGTAGATCCTCACTGACCTGGGGACTCCATTCATGTCCAAGGTGATGAAGGAACTGTCCAGGCTCCTCAAGATAAAACAGTTGTGCACGTTGGTGTACCACCCTCAGACCAACGGACTAGTCGAGCGCTTCAAGAAAACCCTCAAATCCATGTTGAAGAATGCAATCTCCAAGGATGGAAGGGATTGGGACATGTTGCCCTACTTGATCTTCGCCATTTGCGAAGTACTGCAGGATTCCACGGGATTTTCACCCTTTGAGCTACTGTAAGGAATACTTCCTATGGTCTGCTGGACGTAGCCAAATAAAACGTGGGAGCAGGAAAGTACGCCACATAAGAGTATCATTGAGCACGTGGCCAATATGCAGGACCGAATTGCAGTGGTCATGCCTATTGTAAAAGAGCATTTGGTGGATGCTTAGGTAGCGCAGGGCCGCGTCTATAATAAAAAGGCCACTGCCCGCTCCTTTAAAGCAGGAGATCTAGTGTTGGTTTTGGTGCCCACCACTAAAAGCAAGCTTATGGCCAAGTGGCAAGGGCCGTATAAAGTTCGGGAAAAAGTGGGGGAAGTAAACTACCGAGTTTACCAGCCCGGGAAAAGGCAACCTGAACCTTAATTTGTTAAAAGCATGGAAGAACCGGGAGTGTATGCTTATTGAGGTGACTCCCAACGTGTCATCTGGGGACCCTCCAATGTCGGTCTGGATGGAGGCCGAGGGAGAGGTAAAGATAGGAGACACCCTCTCAAAACAGCAGCGATGAGAGGTACGGAATATTCTCAGGATTACCCCATTGTAAATCTGTCATCCAGCATGACATTGTCACCGAGCCGCATGTAAGGGTACGAATTAAACTGTACCGTGTGCCCAAAGCCAGGAGACAAGCCACTGTGACTGAGGTAAAACAAATGCTCCAACTGGGAGTAATCGAGGAATCCCAGAGTGACTGGGCTAGCCAAATTGTGCTAATCTCAAAGCCGGACGGATCATAATGATTCTGTAATGACTTCCGCAAATTAAATGAGGTGTCGAAGTTTGACCTGTACCCAATGCCCTAGGTGGATGAGCTGATCGAGCGACTGGGTCAGGCCCAGTACTTTACCATGCTCGATCTGACCAAGGGTTATTGGCAGGTGCCTCTTACAGAGTCAGCAAAGGAAAAGACCGCCTTCCTAACACTAGATAGTCTTTACCACTATGTAGTCTTGCCCTTTAGACTACATTGGGTTCCTGCCATGTTCCAAAAGCTGATGGATATAGTGCTGGAATCCCATTGGTAGTATGCGTCAGTGTACTTAGATGACATTATCATCTTTAGTACTGACTGGCATACCCACTTGTCCCAGGTACAAGCGGTTGTAGATTCGCTCAGAGCCGCGGGCTTGATGGCGAATCCCAAGAAATGTGTGGTATCGCTCGAGGAAGCCCAGTATTTGTAATAAATAATAATTTATAAGTAATAAATAAAATCGAGGCCATTCAGAACTGGCCCTGACCTGTGACCACCAAACAGGTGAGAGCGTTTCTCAGTATCATTGGGTATTACCGGAGGTTTATATCTAATTTTTCGCGGAGAACACCACCCCTTCCCCTCAAGGTAAAGAAGTCGGTCATGGTTCGGTGGAACCCCCAGGCGAAGGAAGCATACCAATCCATGAAGGTGGCGCTGTGCGGACAGCCCGTCCTCATTAGCCCCAACTTTCAGAAATGCTTCA
The DNA here is from genome assembly GCF_051348905.1 of Ranitomeya variabilis. NCBI lineage: Eukaryota > Metazoa > Chordata > Amphibia > Anura > Dendrobatidae > Ranitomeya > Ranitomeya variabilis. The sequence goes on along the minus strand of NC_135234.1, from coordinate 501,033,330 downwards.
TTGTGCAGATAGATTCCTCTAGTGTGGGCCTGGGAGCGGTCCTGTTGCAGGAGGTGGATGGAGAGGAGCATCCGGTCACTTTCCTAAGTAGGAAACTCACCACAGCTGAGAAAAATTATAGCGTTGTGGAGAAGGAGTGCATGGCCATTAAGTGGGCCTTGGAGTTTATTATTATTTGCTCGGTCAACCATTTCGCCTGGTGACAGATCATTCACCCTTGGACTGGATGAGGAATGCCAAGGAGAGAAATGTGCAGGTCACCCGATGGTTCCTGTCTTTACAAAATTTAAATATTATCTTGGAACATCGGGTGGAGAAGTTACAGGGAAATGAGGATGCCCTGTCACAGGCTCCCTGTATGGTGACAAACATTCAACCCCACAAGTTTGAACAGAGGGGGGGATATGTGAGTCAGCGACCGGTGTTATTTGTGAGGGTCACTATGTGTCCCCCAGGATGCACTCAGAAGTGTATTAGACCCGCTGGAGTGCCTTGTGGTCACAGCATGATGCCTGTGAGTCACAAGGCAAAGTAAAAGTAACTGTGGACCTGGTCAAGTTATTTGACCAAGGCATTGTTCAGGAAAACCCGTTATGAGCTTTTATTTTTTAAATGGACTGCAGGAAGGTAGTGGGGCCAGTCCATCTCCTCCAGGCCATGTCTTATAAATGGCCCATGGCCATAGATTCCAGTTTAGAATAACCCTGCAGGAAGGGTTTGGGTGTGTTAGTTTGGAGTTTGCAACTTGCGGAGCAAGACAGCTCTGCAGAATCTCAGTCTGTGTCAGTTAATACAGAGCCAGCAGAGCGAACTGCTGGCACTGCGCAGCATGATACGGTGGTGCTGTTGCCCTCGGCAACCGGACTCCCACGCATGGTTTGGTTTCCCGGCTGCGATCCGGAGGATACAGTGTGCTGTACACTGTGTGAGTGTGGATATGAAAAACATGTTTGCTGTGAACTTTTCTTGTGGTCACTGTCTGTCACACTGAACCAACCCTGCTGCACTACACATATCAAGAGAAGAACACTGTTCCCACTGCGAAACATGGAGGAGGCTCTGTTATCTTCTGGGGCTGCTTTGCTGCATCTGGCACAGGGTGTCTATGTAGAATCTGTGGAGGGTACAAAGAAATCTCAAGACTATCAAGGGATTCTAGAGAGAAATGTGCTGCCCAGTGTCAGAAAGCTTTGTCTCTGTCGCAGGTCATGGGTCTTGCAACAGGATAATGACTCAAAACAAACAGCTAAAAACACCCAAGAATAGCTAAGAGGAAAACATTGGACTATTCTGAAGTGGCCTTCTATGAGCCCTGATTTAAATCCTGTTGAGCATCTTTGGAAAGAGCTGAAACATACCATCTGGAAAAGGCAACCTTCAAACACGAGACAACTGGAGCAGTTTGATCTTGAAGAGTGGGACAAAATACCTGTTGAGAGGTGCAGAAGTCTTATTGACAGTTATAGGAATCGTTTGATTTCAGTGATTCAGAGTTGCCTCAAAAGGTTGTGCAACAAAATATTAAGTTAAGGGTACCATCATTTCTGTCCAGGCCTATTTAATGAGTTTTATTTTTTTTTAAGTTCTGTGTAGGCATGGTTGAAAAGCAATGTCTGACTTTCATTTGTTCATTTTCAAAGATTTTTTTTATTTATTATTACTTTTGTCAGATTCAAATTATTTCTGTGACCCGTGTGGGTTTTTCTGTCATTAAATGAGGGGTACTAACAATTTTGATCACATGTGTAACAGTAAAGTCTGCACTATAATATGGCACTCTTTCCCTTCTGAGAGTTGCACTGTGCCTGAAAAGTATTTCCCAATTAGGCTACTTTCACACTAGCGTTTTTTGCAATACGTCGCAATGCGTCGTTTTGGTGAAAAAACGCATCCTGCAAAAGTGCTTGCAGGATGCGTTTTTTCACCATTGACTAACATTAGTGACACATTTGCGACGCATTGCCACACGTCGCAACCGTCGTGCGACGGTTGCGCCGTGTTGTGGCGGACCGTCGGATGCAAAAAAAGTTACATGTAACGTTTTTTGCTGCCGACGGACCGCCATTTCCGACTGCACATGCGCGGCCGGAACTCCACCCCCACCTCCCCGCACCTCACAATGGGGCGGCGGATGCGCTGGAAAAATGCATCTGCTGCCCCCGTTGTGCGGCGTATACAACGCTAGCGTCGGTACGTCGGCCCGACGCTCTGCAACGGGCCGAGTACGACGCTAGTGTGAAAGTAGCCTTACATGTAGGGTATTGGCACACTCAAGGAAAAATTGATCTCTGTTTGTTGGAAAAAATTGTACTATTAGCCCTTAGAAAAATTAAAAAACTTAGGGCTAGAACTATATTTTGTGGTAAAAATGTAGTTCTTTCTTCACTGCTCAATGGTATAAAATTCTGTGAGGCACATGTGGTGTCAATATAATTACTGCTCCCGTAGATTAATTAATGGGGGGGGTGTAGTTTGTAAAATGAGTTCACGTATGGGGGGGTTTCTGTTGCTTTGGCACCTCAGGCACTCTGCCAATGTGACATGGCATCCTCAAACCATTGGAGCAAAATCTGAACTCCAATATGGCGCATCTTCCCTCCTGGGCTTTGCTTCATGCCTCAAAAGTAGTTTTCCCTCACATATGGGTATCTGCGTACTCGGAAGAAATTTCACAACAAATTATATCATACAATTTCTCCAGTTACCCTTGTGAAAATACAAAAAATGTGGCTAAAATAACATTTTTTGTGGGGAAAATTTGATTTTTTTTGTTTTCACGGCTCAATGTTAGAAACTTCAGTGAAGCGCCTGGGGGTTCAAGGTGCTCATCACACATCTAAATTCATACCTTCAGGGGTCTAGTTTCCAAAATGGGGTCACTTGTGTGGTGTTTCCACTGTTTAGGCACATCAGGAGCTCTCCAAACAGGACACGACGTCCGCTATTGATTCCACAAAATTTTACATTTAAAAAGTCAAATGGCGCCCCTTCACTTCTGAGCCTTGCCGTGCACCCAAACAATAGTTTTCTCCCACATATGGGGTATCGGTGTACTCTAGAGAAATTGCACAAAAAATTGTATGGTGCAATTTCTCCTGTTACCCTTATAAAAATGTAAAATTTGAGGCTAAAAAACATCTTTGTATGGGAAAATGTTGTTTTTTTATTTTCACAGCTAAACGTTATAAACTTCTGTGAAGCACCTGGGGGTTAAAAGTGCTCACCACACATCTAAATACATTCCTTGAAGGGTCTATTTTCCAAAACGGTGTTACTTGTGGGGAGTTTCCACTGTGTAGGCGCATCAGGGTCTCTCCAAACGCGACATGGCATTTGCTATTGAAGTCAAATGGCACTCCTTCCCTTCCAAGCTCTGCCGTGTGCCCAAACCAGTGGTTTTTCCCCACATATGGGGTATCGGCATGCTGAGAAGAAATTGCACAAAAAATGTTGGGGTCAATTTTTTCCTAAACCTATTAGCAAAGCCTCAAAAAGATGACTAAAATCCCCCCCAAAATTCAAGAATTAATACAGCAGAAAAGGGGCAGCAGTTCTTACCTGCCCAGGTCTCCTAACAAATGCACTCTCAGGATGCATAAAAACCCATGTAGTAAATATGGCGGCCACACAGGTGCAAAATACTGATAAGACAACCAGTCACAGCCTACCAAGTCATGGAGGGGCGATTACTTAGTATATGATTGTACAAAAGCAGCTTGTATAGGGCGCTGTTCACATGCACAGTATCTGATATACAGTCTATTAGGGATGCCCATACTATTAGATCAGGTGAGCTGCCTAGTAATATATAAATGCATCCCATGTGAACAGACACCCCAGTTTACAAGACCAAAATGCTGGGCTTGGCTGCACCCTGAAAAATAGAGTGCATAAAATATATATACCGTATATACTTGAGTATAAGTCGACCCGAGTGTAAGCCAAGACCCCTAATTTTGCCACAAAAAACTGGGAAAACTTATTGACTCGAGTATAAGCCTAGGGTGGGAAATACAGCAGCTACTGGCAAATTTAAAAAATAAAAATAGATACTAATAAAAGTAAAATTGATTGAGACATCGGTAGGTTAAATGTTTTTCAATATCCATATTGAATCAGAAGCCCCACATAATGCTCCATACAGTTCATGATGGGTCCCATAAGATGCTCCATACAAAATACGCCCCATATAATGCTCCATAAAGTTCATGATGGGCCCCAAAAGATGCTCCATATTAAAATATCCCCCATATAATGCTGCCAAAAGGTTAATGATGGCCCCATAAGATGCTCCACAGAATATTATGCCCCATATAATGCTGCACAAAGATTGCTGGCCCCATAAGATGTTCCATAGACTATTATGCCCCATATAATGCAGCACAAATGTTGATGGCCCCATAAGATGCTCCATAGAATATTATGCCCCATATAATGCTGCACAAAGGTTGATGGCCCCATAAGATGCTCCATAGAATAATATGCCCCATATGCTGCTGCGATTAAAAAGAAAAAAAAAATGACATACTCACCTCTCGTCACTGGGGTCTGGTGCTGGTGTCCTGAGCAGGCTGGGACACCGGCATGCTGTGGGAGCCAAGTGCGGGAGTCACCACTGGCTGAGGCCCCCGGCACTTGCCTTATTCACCTGTCCCCATTCCACCACCACACGCCGCTGTGTCTTCCGGGTCTCTGCAGTGAGTGTTCAGGCAGAGGGCAAGCACTAAACACGTCATTGCGCCCTCTGATCTGAACGTGACAGCCAGAGGACGCGGAAGACAGAGCCCGGTGGTCTAACGGGGACAGGTGAATATCGCATGGCTCACCCTCCCCCATCATACTCACCCTCCTGGTCCCTGCTTCTCCGATGGTCTCTTGAGCCGGCAGCTTGTTCCTGTGTTCAGCGGTCACTTGGTACCGCTAATTAAAGTAATGAATATGCGCTCCACGCCTATGGGAGTGGAGTCGCATCCATATTCATTACTTTAATGAGCGGTACCATGTGACTGCTGAACACAGGAAGAGCTGCGGGCGCTGGAGACTATCGGAGAAGCAGGGAAGTGCAGAGACCGCGCCGGGAGCAGGTGAGTATGATGTGACAGCCGGCACTCCTGCCGCTCCCCCTCCCCCGCCAACCCCCTGGGACAATGACTCCAGTATATGCCGAGAGGGGCACTTTTGGCCTAAAAAAAAAATGGGCTGAAAATCTCAGCTTATACTCAAGTATATACGGTAAATTTTTTAGGTATTGGTCGATATTTGGCCAAGATATGCAAGCTCACAACCCGCAAGGATTTTTAGTTCTCTTTTTGTTGCTTTGCTATTAGGCTTACTGTTAGGACTCCCAAATGTGAGGACCCTTGGCATTGGCAAATCTTTGCTACTTGTTCCAGCTGTTTAGCATTCTGATGCCAGCATTACTACTGGGGCTAAACTGTGATTTTTTCCACAACACAGGTTGCACTGCCAAAAATAGCTTTATGCCGCAGCTACATTACAGTGTGATACTGGTGAAAGGAGCCATAGTGAAACCCACAAGGATCTAGTCCTGTCTTTTGCTACTCGCTGTACCCTTGTACTTCGTGGGTCACAATCTTGACCCCATTCACTTTCATTATGTAGTAGAAACATACAGTGATCTTTGGTTGCTCAATCTGCCCTGTAACCCCTGCCTAAGAAATACCACTATACAGATATGTAAATAATCAAAAAAGTTACCTTAAGCAAATTGGACATATCAATATTACAATATATAGCTATAAGTAGCAATAATGTCCATTAGTTAGCGGAAAATGCGTATAAGTTCAACGCTATAAACTCACAATCATATAAAAAAATTGCGTATACTGAACAAATATAGATATAATTTTATTGGTAATATTCAAACATGAGGAGAGCCAACTCCTTCAAAAACAACAAAACATACATAAAAAGAAACACCTAGTAACCACATGTGTGTTCTTGATGGTGAGCCAACAGAAAAACACGTGGCACCACTCTGAGTATACATCTATAACATGAAAGTGTACTAATTATGCTGCAGTGCCATATAATTAGATGCATGATCGATAATCTAACACATCACATTTGAGGTGAAAACAACACCTTATAAGCCAACTATCAAAGTGATTAGAATCAGGATGACTTAGTCCATATACAAACACATACAAATTAAGTTATCACAGCTGCAGCGGACAAATATATCAAATGATAAGAGAGTACATTACCAGAGATGCTCAGAGAATGGTGCCACTACCCCAACGCGCGTTTCGGCGGCGTGCCTTCGTCAGGGGAAGTGGCATCATGTTACAAGGTGGTACCTTATATACCGGGGGAGACCAATGGTAAGCAACAACCGCGCGGTGATTAGTCACATGATGTTAATACAGAGGGATGACGGGACATGTAGTCCTAGAACATAGAGTATAACCTCCGTCACGCCGCACGCGACGCTGACGCTGCAGGGAGGAGAGAGAGGAGGCGCATACGTCACCGGCAGTAGGCGGCACGCCGGACCAGAGCAGCCAACCGCGCGGCCGTTCGCGGAAGGAAGCCCCGCCCAACGCACCGCCCACAGCCGGCACATCGCATCGCCACCAACAAACCATCCCCACAGCGGCAGCACGCCCGCGGACCGACCAAGGCAGAGCTGCACACGGAAGAGATTCTATAACCGGTAATGCTGGCAGAATGTTTCTAATTAAAAAGGTAAAAAGAGACCTCTAATCGGAGTGGACACCTAAACATATAAACAGTAGATCCTCATGGCACAACATTAATACATGAGAATGAATACAAAGTGAATAATTCCGAAGAAGATAAAAAGGATGGTAACAAACCATTATCAATAAAATCAGTGATAGAGTCACCTACCAAAATAATAAGAATACCAATCAACCGATATAAAGTGACAAAGTGCTAAAACGATGAGAAAGTGCAGATATGTGCAGCCAGAACAAACTGGCAATATTATCAACAAAGGAAAAAACACCCCTAATTAGAGTGACGTGTTAAAACAGTAATAGCCACAATAAAGTAGTGACTTAGTATAAAACTATTCCAACAAAGTGCATTAACGTATGTGTATGGCCATTATAGCCATTAAAAATGATGACAGAATCAAGGTGGATATTATAAAGATTATATACATTTAATAATTATCAAAAACGTGACATAATTGTATATAGACAGGAAATAAAGTGCAAGTGTGCCAAAGTGCAAGGAAAACGAAGGAAAAAATTGCATAAAACGTGCAATACTGGGATCATATTGTAATAAATATGCATATCTATATTTGTCTCTACAATGCTTAAAACTAGATAAATATAATACTATAGCCAGTACGAACTCATCATAAGTATTCCCATAATTTAGTGAGACAAGATGAACTGCTGCATGAGAGGTAGAAAGTCTCTTGTATAGTGTCCATACAGGTAATCATGTAGTACTCTCAAGCCAGGAAACATAGTGGGGCTTGATGTCGTTCATTGTTGTCCAGATATAATATCTTATTCTTGTTTAATAGTGTTTTTAAAGAGCCTCTTCCGATGTATCCCTCACTCCCAAGTCTGACAATGGACCAACAAGGACCACCAGGACCACCGAACACAGCAGGGACCACAAGGACCACCGACCGGACACCATAGGGAAGGTAAAGAGTAACATAAGACTCCCACAATATTCTATAAGGCATAAAAAATGGCAGATATTAATACCAGAATCAAGACAATTAAAAACCATATAAAATACATAATAAAAACACATAATAAAAACACGAAACCACAACACAAAATAGCATGTTGCACGGGGTAGAATTCTAAATAAAAGGCACAAAACTCAACGTCTCATTAAGTCCATCTGGCTGAAGAGTACGTAACGTCCAGATCCATCTGGCCTCCTTTTGCGCCAGACTCCGGCTAACGTTTCCCCCTCGGAGATTTGTTCTAATATGATCTATTCCTCTTACCTTTAGGCCAGATGGATCACAGCCATGGTATTTTTTAAAATGTCTTGGAATGGTCTTAAGTTGTTCCAGATCATCTTCTTTGGCTGCCGCAATAATATCACGGACGTGTTCCCTGACTCTAACTTTGAATGCACGTGTCGTAAGTCCCACATACACTAATTTACAAGGGCAACAGGCATAATACACTACGGCTTGTGTCTGGCAGTTAATGCTGTGGGTAATTGTAAAGTTCCTACCATCAGATGACAGGAAGTCTCCAGCTTCCTCTATATTCGGGCATGCTATACATTTACCACAGGGTCTGCATCCCCATACATTTTGATGTTTCTTTGTTTTCATACCTGAAAAAATGGTTTGTTGGTGGCGATGCGATGTGCCGGCTGTGGGCGGTGCGTTGGGCGGGGCTTCCTTCCGCGAACGGCCGCGCGGTTGGCTGCTCTGGTCCGGCGTGCCGCCTACTGCCGGTGACGTATGCGCCTCCTCTCTCTCCTCCCTGCAGCGTCAGCGTCGCGTGCGGCGTGACGGAGGTTATACTCTATGTTCTAGGACTACATGTCCCGTCATCCCTCTGTATTAACATCATGTGACTAATCACCGCGCGGTTGTTGCTTACCATTGGTCTCCCCCGGTATATAAGGTACCACCTTGTAACATGATGCCACTTCCCCTGACGAAGGCACGCCGCCGAAACGCGCGTTGGGGTAGTGGCACCATTCTCTGAGCATCTCTGGTAATGTACTCTCTTATCATTTGATATATTTGTCCGCTGCAGCTGTGATAACTTAATTTGTATGTGTTTGTATATGGACTAAGTCATCCTGATTCTAATCACTTTGATAGTTGGCTTATAAGGTGTTGTTTTCACCTCAAATGTGATGTGTTAGATTATCGATCATGCATCTAATTATATGGCACTGCAGCATAATTAGTACACTTTCATGTTATAGATGTATACTCAGAGTGGTGCCACGTGTTTTTCTGTTGGCTCACCATCAAGAACACACATGTGGTTACTAGGTGTTTCTTTTTATGTATGTTTTGTTGTTTTTGAAGGAGTTGGCTCTCCTCATGTTTGAATATTACCAATAAAATTATATCTATATTTGTTCAGTATACGCAATTTTTTTATATGATTGTCACTATACAGATATGTACAGTGGGTTCAGAAAGTATTCAGACCCCTTTAAATTTTTCACTCTTTGTTTCATTGCAGCCATTTGGTAGTGAAATGCACGTCGGGGTATCTGTGCAGTGGCTTCTGGCATCTCATGGGTAAGAAACGTTAGTCTCTCATATATATGCACTTTTGGCCCCTTACCTTTGGCTCCTAAGGAGTGTGGTGATTTCGCCACACTATACATTTACTGAGGAGCATGCCTTTTTGATAAGTACTATAGATCTTACCCATATATATATATGGATTTGATGAGGTCACTCTTTTCTATATTCACACGTGTGTTTATTTAACTCAAAATTTTGATTGGGTGTACTTCTGTTTACTTTGAGTGTTCCCATTTTACGGATTGCCTGCCTCTGCCAGTTTGCATTAATGCTTATCAGACCTGTTCAGTATCTTTGGATTTTATTGTGTGCACTTGTTGCCTTTTTTGTATTGAATCAATAATAAAGATATATATATATATATATATATATATATATATATATATATATATATATATATATATATATTCATATATTTTGTTCTTGGCAATAGTTATTTATTATGATTACCGTAAGTTACGTTTGGGAATTCAAAGCTCTTTTTTTCTTGGTCTTATGTATATTATATGGCTCCTTTAGAGTATTCCTTATGAATATGGTCATTACGTGTAATCAGTTCTGGTATGTTAATATACACTATGCAGATATGTACAGTGGGTTCAGAAAGTATTCAGACCCCTTTAAATTTTTCACTCTTTGTTTCATTGCAGCCATTTGGTAAATTCAAAAAAGTTCATTTTTTCTCATTAATGTACACTCTGCACCCCATCTTCACTGAAAAAAAAATCAGAAATGTATAAATTTACTCAAGGTTCCTAAGAGCACATTGGCCTCCATAATCCTTAAATGGAAGAAGTTTGGGACCACCTGAAGTCTTCCAAGACCTGGCCATCCAGCCAAACTGAGCAATCGTGGGAGAAGAGCCTTGGTGAGAGAGGTAATGAAGAACCCCAAGATCACTGTGACTGAGCTCCAGAGATGCAGTAGGAAGATGGGAGAAAGTTCCACAAAAGTCAACTATCACTGCAGCCCTCCAGCAGTCGGGCCTTTATGGCAGTGTGGCCTGATAGAAGCTTCTCTTCAGTGCAAGACATATGAAAGCCCGCATAGAGTTTACTAAAATACACATGAAGGACTCACAGACTATGAGAAATAAGATTGTCTGGTCTGATGAGACGAAGATAGACCTTTTTGGTGATAAGCGGTATGTGTGGAGAAAACCAGGCACTGCTCATCACCTGCCCAATACAATCCCAATAGTGAAACATAATGGTGGCAGCATCATGCTATGGGGGTGTTTTTCAGCTGCAGGGACAGGACGACTGGTTGCCATTGAAGGAAACATGAATGCGACCAAGTACAGAGATATCCTAGATGAAAACCTCTTCCAGAGTGCTCTGGACCTCAGACTTGGCCAAAGGTTCACCTTCCAACAAGAAAATTACCCTAAGCACACAGCTTAACTAACAAAGGAGTGGCTTCCGAACAACACTGTGACCATTCTTGATTGGCCCAGCCATGGCCCTGACCTAAACCCAATTGAGCATCTCTAGAGAGACCTGAAAATGGCTGTCCACCAACGTTCACCATCCAACCTGACGGAACTGGAGAGGATCTGCCAGGAAGAATGGCAGAGGATTCCCAAATCCAGGTGTGAAAAACTTGTTGCATCATTCCCAAGAAGACTCATGGCTGTACTAGCTCAAAAGGGTGCTTCTACTCAATACTGAGCAAAGGGTCTGAATACTTATGACCATGTGATATTTCAGTTTTTCTTTATTAATAAATTTGCAAGCATTTCTACATTTCTGTTTTTTTCAGTCAAGATGGGTGCAGATAGTGATGAGCAAATATACTTGTTACTCGAGATTTCCCGAGCACGCTCAGGTGTCCTCCGAGTATTTTTTAGTGCTCAGAGATTTAGTTTTTTTCGCCGCAGCTGGATGATTTACAGCTACTAGCCTGCTTGATTACATGTGGGGATTCCCTAGCAACCAGGCAACCCACATATGTACTTAGCCTGGCTAATAGCTGTAAATCATTCAGCTGAGACAATGAAAACTAAATCTCCGAGCACTAAAAAATACTCGGAGGACACCCAAGCGTGCTCGGGAAATCTTGAGTAACGAGTATATTCGCTCATCACTAGGTGCAGAGTGTACATTAATGAGAAAAAAAAATTACTTTTTTGAATTTACCAAATGGCTGCAATGAAACAAAGAGTGAAAAATTAAAAGGGGTCTGAACACTTTCCGTACCCACTGTATATCTATACTTGGGCCTATTGACCTCATTAGCTTAGAAATAACTATACCTGGTGGTGGTTTAATATGCATGGCAGCCAATCAGTGAGCTCAGTGGTTTGAGTGGTGCATTCTGTCAACGTTGGCAGAACCACTGAGCTTATTGATTGGCTTCTGTCCTGTCAACATAACTTCAGCACCACAGCCAATGCCAGAACCTGGGAGCGGTGACGAAGACTCGCTGATAGACCCTTTTCTTTTTTCTGTGCTCATGGACAAATATTATCTGAAAAGGGACAGCTCTTTTAACGTTGAAGAGAGGTGTTTTTTTATAATATTAAGTAGAGTACACACGTTGACATCACCTTAGTGCTCCCATAACTACGGTCTCTGGAAGTTGACCACAACTAATGATGTATTATGTTGATAGTTGACGTCTTCAGTGGTTAAATAAATAGACATGATTGTTGGAGGCCATGATACAGAGACAGGCAGGGAACCAGGCAAGGCTTCAAATTTCCTACTACTTGCTGGGAGCCTGAGTACTTTTTCTGATTAGTAAACCCTGGCAATATCATGACTGTTATAATGTGTGTTCTGTCACACTGATGTATAGGGCATACAAATCAGAAGCCCCAAAAATGAGGGCAGGAAGTAAGCAGAGTTCTGGTCTGGCTCCAGAGGAGTAATAGCATAGCCACTTGACATGGGTCCTGCGAATTGTTTTGCTCAAGGCTATAAAGTGAATGTAGTAGTTGTAAATTTATTCAGAATTTCTCCAGAAATTTTCAGTAGGAAATCCGGTAAGTGTGTTCTTATTTTTCTGACTATGATTACATTAAATGCAGTGGTGTACTGTAAGATTAAGTGTCATAATGATCTTTTATGGTGTTTACTTGGTGAGTGACACAATCACTATGTATTGATTTATCATTTTTATATTACATTACAACCCTTCATTTTGTACTCTGATATGTACATGATTACATGATTGTTTTTGTGATGGTAATGTCATATTCATCATATTTAGCTTTCGGAATTGCTCATCAATTAGAATGGCAATATTTTCTTCCAGGCTAGTGTAATTATGAATGTATTACATTTTAATTAAGCAAAATTAATTTTGCAGATTTTTTTCATCATGTAAGACTTCGAATAGTATTTGTGATGATTGGAAGCAGAAAACAACTCCCTTTGCACAGTTGCCCATCCATCAGTTTCCTGCATGATATACGGTGTGGGGAGGGAACAGATGACAAAAGGACATAATGAATCATGGCATGGCAGGTGACACAGAGACACTTCCCTTTTCTCAGAAGGAATGCAGTGTTCATGCGGAAATAGCTCAATTTTTTAAAATCTGAGCTCATAAATTAGGAGATGTATCCATCTGAAAAAGAGTTATGTGGCTGTCAAAATGGTGTAATAATGACTTCCCAGCTCCTGTGTAGACTTGCATCAACATGTGGGCCATATTCAGAGGAGACAGCTCTGTGCTCAGAACTAGTACAGAATACAATGCGCAGACAGCAGTGGCTGAGAGACGTATGCTGTGCTTTTATACAAGTCTATTGAGTGCTGTACATTACCGGTGCTCTAATTACCTATCTTTACATTATCCTCTATTCCTAAAGGTTTTTCTTTCTGTCTACATCTGCAGTAAGAGTGTAGTATTGTGCCAACATAATATTTTTATAAATCCCCCAATGTGCCCCAGATTTAACAAGGTAAACTCCAGTCATTACATAATTTTACATTCATGCCCCCTATAGTTGTGTAAATCCGTATTGTTTTGCTTAAACCTTGGAATATCATTTTTTGCAACATTCATATTAACACTTTACTACCTGGAGTAGAGCATAGCTGAAACAAGTTTGTTTGCACTTGGTAACTGCTACCAGGAGGCGATAATAATTTTTGTTTAATTAAAGGGCTATTTGTAGTATATTGAAAAGCTTATTTACTTTCTAATGTATTTTTAATTTCTCACTATGATCTCTTTGCTGTTAATGAATTGAACATCCATAAGTAGAAAATTTGGCCTGATTAAAGGGGATTTCCCCATAGTAGACATTTATCAGCACTACACAAGTTAGGTAAATTTCTGATCATTCAGGATACCACTGCTGGGATCCCCACTAATCACTCAAAAGAAAGCTCAGAGCCCATCTTTTCTCCTCATTTGACAGCCGCTGGGAGGAGGAGCTTGAATGGTGTGGAATGTGAGTATGCGCAGAGCCACTCCATTCACAGTCTATAGGTCTGCTGTAGGCAGCCAAACACTCTCCATGGCTGTCTCCATCTATTTCATACTAACACTGATAAAAGTGGAAAGAAAAATCTTAAAATTATAATGTTTATTCATACACTTAATTCATTCAACACTGTATTCCATTGTATAAATAGGAAACTAGTTTGCGCTTAATGGTCTGTAATCAGCCTAAGCGGTAGGATCAAATAGAAAAGGAATAATTAGACAGTGGAACTCTACACAGATATAAAAAAACCTCTTCTTTGTTACCTAACCATCAATATTGCTGGAATAAGGAGATATAACTGTCACAACTCGGTTGTCAGTTTTCGGGTGACCCGGGACCAGGGGCTCCTTCCCTGTCCCTAATGCTAGGGGGCGCTCTAGCTAGCCCTATTCCCCAGGTTACTTCTGAAGGTGAAGATGCTGGGGCCACATACCTTGCCTTATCTCCTGTATCCGCTCTCTGTCTGTACGTTTCCCCCACCCAGGGAAGAGGGGAGCAGCCGTACACCGCATTACACCAACCAGATGAACAAGGCAACACGAGCAAGGGCAACTGAAAATACCTAGCATACAAATATTCACTCACATATAACAGAGGGGAGTGGAGGATGGGGAAAAATCAAAGTAGGAGAAGGAAAGGGAATTATCACTTTTACTAACCCAAGCAACAGTAACTGATAACCCCACCAAACGCCTTCTCGTGTAACCATTAACTCCTATTCTCCCAGCCATACAGCATAAACTGGCTCTGACGATGTGTGTTAGTCAGGACCCAGAATATATAGCTGAGAGCCCAGACTCCCAGAGTTCCCAACATGGCCAATTAACCCCTGTACTGCCAAAAGAAATTTACTCAGTTTAAAAGAAGGTGACATGATTCTTTTCAGTGCAGGAGTAGGAGAACACAAACAATGCTGTCTTCTGGCTCTTGTCAATAGCCTTTATAGCTAAGGACACTGCTAATGACCTGATGTCTGCACTATATTACTAGGTACTGCTACTAACCGCCTCACTACTCTGAGATCTTAATTCAATAATTGGAACCAATACATTGAGATGTTATTGTAGTGGAGATTAGCAACTATTCTGCAGTATCAGGGCTTTCACCCATGCTTGCCAGAGTCCACCACTATGGCTCTAGGTGCTTTAATAGCTAACTACACTCCAGACATTGTGTACAGTGGCTGGTGTCTATCATCAGAACCTTGTCGAGTGCACATTTAAATGCTGTGGACAAAGAGCACCATGCCTGCTCGAAACACGTTCAGCTAACTTATGGCTTCTTTTCTGAAATAGTTGTGCAGTTACTTGCAAGCAGCTTTTTCCGAATTTTAAATATGTGGAAATAAAATTGATGACTTTTACTCCGGAGCTGGATTTTTTTTTTTCTCTTACTTACTCAGCAGAGGACGTTGGGCGGTGGCGTTTTCCTTGCTCGGATGTTCCTGTGGACTCTCATGGATTTGCTGATGGGGGTGAGCTGAAACATAACTTTTTTACTGTTCAACACATTTAAATGCACCTTATAATCAGATAGGGTCCACCATCAGGACTATGGTTTGTCTTTATTTCCATCGCGTGTTTCGCTACTGCTTCGACGTGTGTCGGGGAAAGTGGAATTGCAGACTGGTTGGTATTATTTATGTCATACACTTGTATTAACTGCACCTTTGGATTTGTGCTGGTTGATCACATGGTTATTTAATTGTACACTATAGCTATTACGTTTGTTTATTAATTTCTATCACCTTAAGGCATGGTCCTATTATTATTATATTTATGCTGGCTAAAATATGTGCACTATAACTATTTTGTATAGGCATTAATTTATATTCATGGATTATGTATTTTTTGATTGATTGATTCATTTTTTAATGGTTGTGTACACATTTATTTTTTTACCACTGGATATTTATCACTTATTTATTTATTACTAGATGGCAGCCCGATTCTAAAGAATCGGGAGTCTAGAATCCATATATACTTTATTTATTCAAATGTAAGAATAATACAATTAATAAATAATAGTAAGAAAGAACAAAAAATGGCTGCACTCACCAGCTCTTGACAATTCTTGACAGTACGGCACATTTCTGATTGGTCGCTCGCGGCAGGCGGCAACCAATCAGAAAAGTGCCGCGCACCACGAAGGCATATATCTTTGTCCACCCTGAGCGGGTGTAGGACGCTGGTGACGTCACTTATCTCCGGACATTATCTCCGGACAAAGCCACGGAAGTTGGCACAAATTGCCGGAAGTAGTATTCTAGGCAATTATATATTAGATTTTAATGTTATCAGTGTTTACCTTTGAACGTTTATATTGTATTGTCCTGTCACCAGCCATGTGTACGATTATCGGCCGAAAGCCTCTCTGGAACCAATAATCACCCCATGTAAAGGTATCTTTATAAGTTAAAGATTCAGAATACTATGACTTTTATCATATCCTGAACAGTCAAGTTTTTTATGAACCGTTAAGGTTTTCTGGTTGAAGTAAAAAAAACTCTGAGTGTTTACAGTTTGAAACCATAAAATGTTGAAAAATTATGTCATTCTTGAGTATATCACTCAATGGTGCTCATAAACGTGTCAAATTTGATCTATAATATACTTTAATATACGTTACTTTAATCTTTAATATACTTAAGAACAGGGCCCCAGACATCACACAGGGGGTCTGAAACACCGCACAGTGGTCCAAAATATCGCTGTGCTCTGCCTGGGGCCCCATATGCTGCCTGGGGCCCCTGTGCTCTGCCTGGGGCCCCATATGCTGCCTGGGGCCCCTGTGCTCTGCCTGGGGCCCCATGTTCTGCCTGAGGCCCCTGTGCTCTGCCTGGGGCCACTGTGCTCTGCCTGGGGCCCCATATGATGCCTGGGGCCCCTGTGCTCTGCCTGGGGCCCCATATGCTGCCTGGGGCCCCTGTGCTCTGCCTGGGGCCCCATAGGCTGCCTGGGGCCCCTGTGCTCTACCTGGGACCACTGTGCTCTGCCTGGGGCCCCATATGCTGCCTGGGGCCCCTGTGCTCTGCCTGGGGCCACTGTGCTCTGCCTGGGGCCCCATATGCTGCCTGGGGCCCCTGTGCTCTGCCTGGGTGTAGGACACTGGTGACGTCACTTATCTCCGGACATTAGCTCCGGACATTAGCTCCGGACATTATCTCCGGACATTAGCTCCGGACATTATCTCCGGACATTAGCTCCGGACAAAGCCACGGAAGTTGGCACAAATTGCAGGAAGTAGTATTCTAGGCAATTATATATTAGATGGGCATTTCCTGAAGGAAATGCATGGTGCTTGAACAGCGCTACCAGCTTTACAGCAGCACTTTTCACACACGGGACTGGGGGGCGTGCTTACTTTTGCACCCGGGGCCGGGGGCGCGCTTACTTTTGCACCCGGGGGCGCACTTACTTTTGCACCCGGAGGCGCACTTACTTTTGCACCCGGGGGCGCACTTACTTTTGCACCCGGGGGCGCACTTACTTTTGCACCCGGGGGCGCACTTACTTTTGCACCCGGGGGCGCACTTACTTTTGCACCCGGGGGCGCACTTACTTTTGCACCTGGGGGGCGCACTTACTTTTGGGGCCGCACTTACTTTTGGTGGGAGGGGCTCCTCGGCCTCCGATTTGGTTGGTGGGGCCCCTCGTCCTCCGATTTGGTGGGTGGGGACCCTCGGCCTCCGATTTGGTGGGCGGGGACCGGCCTCCGATTTGGTGGGCGGGGACCCTCGGCCTCCGATTTGGTGGGCGGGGACCCTCGACCTCCGATTTGGTGGGCGGGGACCCTCGGCCTCCGCTTTGGTGGGCGGGGCCCCTCGGCCTCCGATTTGGTGGGCGGGGTCCCTCTGCCTCCGATTTGGTGGGCGGGGACCCTCGGCCTCCGCTTTGGTTGGCGGGGCCCCACGGCCTCCGATTTGGTGGGCGGGGTCCCTCTGCCTCCGCTTTGGTGGGCGGGGCCGCTCGGCCTTCGATTTGGTGGGCGGGGCTCCTCGGCCTCCGATTTGGTTGGTGGGGCCCCTCGGCCTCCGATTTGGTGGGCGGGGCCCCTTATCCTCCGATTTGGTTGGCGGGGCCCCTCGGCCTCCGATTTGGTTGGCGGGGCCCCTTATCCCCTGATTTGGTGGGCGGGGACTCTCGGCCTCTGATTTGGTGGGCGGGGACCCTCTGCCTCCGATTTGGTTGGCGGGGCCCCTCGGCCTCCGATTTGGTGGGCAGGGCCCCTCAGCCTCCGATTTGGTGGGCGGGGCCCCTCGGCCTCCGATTTGGTTGGTGGGGCCCC
The DNA here is from genome assembly GCF_051348905.1 of Ranitomeya variabilis. Taxonomy (NCBI): domain Eukaryota; kingdom Metazoa; phylum Chordata; class Amphibia; order Anura; family Dendrobatidae; genus Ranitomeya; species Ranitomeya variabilis. The sequence goes on along the minus strand of NC_135234.1, from coordinate 501,015,355 downwards.
TCGGCCTCCGATTTGGTGGGCGGGGACCCTCGGCCTCCGATTTGGTGGGCGGGGACCTTCGGCCTCCAATTTGGTGGGCGGGGACCCTCGGCCTCCGATTTGGTGGGCGGGGACCCTCGCCCTCCGATTTGGTGGGCGGGGACCCTCGGCCTCCGATTTGGTGGGCGGGGACCCTCGGCCTCCGCTTTGGTGGGCGGGGCCGGGCCCCTCGGCCTCCGCTTTGGTGGGCGGGGCCGCTCGGCCTTCGATTTGTTGGGCGGTGCTTCTCGGCCTTCGATTTGGTTGGCGGGGCCCCTCGGCCTCCGATTTGGTTGGTGGGGCCCTTTATCCTCCGATTTGGTGGGCGGGGACTCTCGGCCTCCGATTTGGTGGGCGGGGCCCCTTGGCCTCCGATTTGGTTGGCGGGGCCCCTCGGCCTCCGATTTGGTGGGCGGGGACCCTCGGCCTCCGATTTGGTGGGCGGGGCCCCTCGGCCTCCGATTTGGTTGGCGGGGCCCCTCGGCCTCCGATTTGGTGGGCGGGGCCCCTCGGCCTCCGATTTGGTGGGCGGGGCCCCTCGGCCTCCGATTTGGTGGGCGGGGCCCCTCTGCCTCCGATTTGGTTGGCGGGGCCCCTCGGCCTCCGATTTGGTGGGCAGGGACCCTCGGCCTCCGATTTGGTGGGCGGGGACCCTCGGCCTCCGATTTGGTGGGCGGGGACCCTCGGCCTCCGATTTGGTGGGCGGGGACCCTCGGCCTCCGATTTGGTGGGCGGGGACCCTCGGCCTCCGATTTGGTGGGCGGGGCCCCTCGGCCTCCGATGTGGTGGTCGGGGCCCCTCGGCCTCCGCTTTGGTGGGCGGGGCCGCTCGGCCTTCGATTTGTTGGGCGGTGCTCCTCGGCCTTCGATTTGGTTGGTGGGGCCCCTCGGCCTCCAATTTGGTGGGCGGGGCCCCTCGGCCTCCGGTGTGGTGGTCGGGGCCCCTCGGCCTCCGCTTTGGAGGGCGGGGCCGCTCGGCCTTCGATTTGTTGGGCGGTGCTCCTCGGCCTTTGATTTGGTTGGCGGGGCCCCTTGTCCTCCGATTTGGTTGGCGGGGCCCCTTGTCCTCCGATTTGGTGGGCGGGGACTCTCGCCCTCCGATTTGGTGGGCGGGGCCCCTCGGCCTCCGATTTGGTGGGCGGGGCCGCTCGGCCTTTGATTTGTTGGGCGGTGCTCCTCGGCCTTCGATTTGGTTGGCGGGGCCCCTTGGCCTCCGATTTGGTTGGTGGGGCCCCTTATCCTCCGATTTGGTGGGCGGGGACTCTCGGCCTCCGATTTGGTGGGCGGGGCCCCTCGGCCTCCGATTTGGTGGGCGGGGACCCTCGGCCTCCGATTTGGTGGGCGGGGACCCTCGGCCTCCGATTTGGTGGGCGGGGACCCTCGGCCTCCGATTTGGTGGGCGGGGACCCTCGGCCTCCGATTTGGTGGGCGGGGACCCTCGGCCTCCGATGCGGTGGTCGGGGCCCCTCGGACTCCGCTTTGGTGGGCAGGGCCGGGCCCCTCGGCCTCCGCTTTGGTGGGCGGGGCTGCTCGGCTTTTGATTTGTTGGGCGGGGCTCCTCGGCCTTCGATTTGGTTGGCGGGGACCCTCGGCCTCCGATTTGGTTGGCGGGGCCCCTTATCCTCCGATTTGGTGGGCGGTGACTCTCGGCCTCCGATTTGGTGGGCGGGGACCCTCGGCCTCCGATTTGGTTGGCGGGGCCCCTTATCCTCCGATTTGGTGGGCGGGGACCCTCGGCCTCCGATTTGGTGGGCGGGGCCCCTCGGCCTCCGATTTGGTGGGCGGGGCCCCTCGGCCTCCGATTTGGTGGGCGGGGACCCTCGGCCTCCAATTTGGTGGGCGGGGCCCCTCGGCCTCCGATTTGGTGGGCGGGGACCCTCGGCCTCCGATTTGGTGGGCGGGGACCCTCGGCCTCCGATTTGGTGGGCGGGGACCCTCGGCCTCCGATTTGGTGGGCGGGGACCCTCGGCCTCCGATGTGGTGGTCGGGGCCCCTCGGCCTCCGCTTTGGTGGGCGGGGCCGGGCCCCTCGGCCTCTGCTTTGGTGTGTGCTCTGCCTGGGGCCACTGTGCTCTGCCTGGGGCCCCATATGCTGCCTGGGGCCCCTGTGCTCTGCCTGGGGCCCCATATGCTGCCTGGGGCCCCTGTGCTCTGCCTGGGGCCCCTGTGCTCTGCCTGTGGCCCCATGTTCTGCCTGGGGCCCCTGTGCTCTGCCTGGTGCCACTGTGCTCTGCCTGGGTGTAGGACACTGGTGACGTCACTTATCTCCAGACATTAGCTCCGGACATTAGCTCCGGACATTAGCTCCGGACATTAGCTCCGGACAATAGCTCCGGACAATAGCTCCGGACAATAGCTCCGGACAAAGCCACGGAAGTTGGCACAAATTGCAGGAAGTAGTATTCTAGGCAATTATATATTAGATTTTTTGCACATTTTTATGTCCCACATGGCATAGTTATAGGGGTTCTATTGGTGCGCTATTTTGAATTTATTTATATTTATATATTTTTAAGATGCATTTGTCTATTTTTTACCGCACAGTCTGGTATTCCTTGTCCCCTGCTACACATTTATTCTTATATATTTTTTAATAGTGTTTTATGTTACTATTTTTTAATAATAAATTCTTCTTGTGACGTCAATTTTGTCACAGTCAGCTGCAGCCGTTGATGCAGCCTAGCCCATAGACGCCCCCAAGCCGACTGACCTCAGAAGGCGTGGGGCGCGCATCCACTGAGGACGCAATACGGACCCTTTATACCGCAGAGGGGGACCCGGGCCTACCCGAACTAGGGGAGGGCAGAGACCGGGGTTCTGTGGCAGCTGAGCATGTGGGCAAGGAAAGAGACACATAGGACTTGATTACACCGCACAACTTCAGGTATAGAGAAAGTAAAGTTTACTAAAGTAAAGTCACACAGTACATAAACCAAACATGACTATGCCAGGCTCCTGATTCCACACCTCCAGAAGGGTACCACCCAGTGGACCTCAAGGCACCAGCGGATCACCGAGGCACACATAGGCGGGAATTCAGGACACAGGCAGGACATCAGGGTACACGAGGTCATCAGGACGCAGGCAAGACATCAGGGTACAGACAGGACATCAGGACATCTGGACACAGGAAGGACATCAGGATACAGGCAGGGCATCAGGACATCAGGAATACTGGATAGACATCTGGGACACTGACGTGGCAGCCCAGGTCGTCGGCTGGGACACTGGAATGGCAGCCCAGGGCATCAGTTACATCAGGACATCGGATACTGGAAAGACATCAGCACATAGGCAAGGCATCAGAACATCAGGAATACCGGATAGACATCTGGGACACTGACGTGGCAGCCCAGGTAGTCGGCTGGGACACTGGCGTGGCAGCCCAGGGCATCAGTTACATCAGGACATCGGACATAGGAAGGACATCTGGACCCAGGGTCACCGGCAGACATCAGACAAGAGTCGTTCAGTTCCGGACATCCGACACAACCTACAGGCACCACCAGTCATCAGGCTCCAAGCTCCAGGCAGCGGTCATCAGGTTCCAGACTGCAGTCGTCAGGCTCCGGGCATTGGACCTAGGAAGGAACTCAAGCGTGATGGTGCAAGCACCGCCGTACTGGACGTGGGCCAGACGGGGTTAACACCGCATGGTAGTCAGAGCACAGAGTAGTAGATGCTCAGCAGAAACACCGGTTACAAGAGGCTCAACATAATCACAGCAGACACAGTTCAGACAGGTTCAGGTACAGGACAGGTACAGGATCAAGGATTCGAGCCTGGACATACCACCTCCAGGACAGGCACCAGAACAGGACAAAACAGGAATCAAGGCAAGGACTTTGGTACCAAAACATAGACAGGAGAGGTGCCAGGAACACAAACACACATAGCAAAGTTCAGGCGCTTTGTGAGTAGCTCAGGCCCCGCCCATAGGGCAGGGGAACTTTATATAGGAGCTGCCCCTCAGCAATTGGCTGGTGACAGCATTTCAAGTACACACACTAACCCTGATAAAAGCAGGGGAGGTGTGGCCGCGCACGCCCTAAGCACAAACAGTAACCATTGCAGCACAATCAGTGCAGGAACTGAGGCTCAGGGCACATGGCTGTGACTGCACGCACTGACACTTGTGGAAAGTCATGCACCAGCTGAAAATGACCTCACAACCCGCGGACAGCTTCCACAGCGGCAACCAGGGACCGCACAAGTGGATGGTCATGCAACAGAGCAAAGACCTAACCACCCATGTATGGCTACGCAGCAAAGCAGGGAACTGAGAAGACTCCATACAGGTGTGAAGAGCAGAACAAAAATGGTTACCTCAATGAACCATTTTAAAAAGAATTTGTGATAAATATTGACCTGTCCATTCAAGGACATTTTAGCTATAGTATGAAATCCTGTTTTTCTTGTCTGTGGAATTGCCTTTGTACTGTTTGTTGTGAAACTGCCGCCCACGAAACTGTTTTTTTCTTTCTTTCCTGTTTTGTCTCTTTGTTTAAACATGCAAAACTTGTATAACCACTGAACCTACCGATACAACTATATAAAGAAGGGATAGCACCTTGAAGGCAGGCGTGCTTCAGAGACTTCCCAGTGATACACTATACAAGACGTGTCTTGTGTATTATTTCTGGTGATTCCCCACTTCCAAAGGCTGCTTCGACTGAGTGTGATCCTGACATTTCCTGGCGCCTGAACAGGGACCCGAGGTCTGTGTATTCCTTCAAGAACACCGGCAGAATACGAACGAAAAGAGAATCTGGGATAATGGACGGCAGATGAACAAAAACCTGGCCAGGTAAGAGACACTGTTAGATCTCTTATATCTGCCCTGCACTGTCCGTAAGATTTTCTGTGTCGTGTTCTTTAGCGGGTAGTTCTAGTAGAGGAGGATACCTATAGCTCGGGTTCTTGAACTATTTAGGAATTGATCACCTCACGGAGTATGGCATTGAATGAGAGTGAATGTGAATAAAAGGTGTGTGGAAGTTGGGAATAGCCCTATAAGCCGCCCAGGGTGTTGAAACAGAAGAAGTGACTGTCCCACTGGGCAACGTGGTTGCGTCCTTTCGGGGAGACCTCCACGCCTATGGTTCAATCTCTGACCTTGTCTTTGACAAAAACCTGGTGACGGATAAGTTTATGATAGTATGAGCCCAGGACAGATAAATTAGCCTGGGACAAGAATACGTTGTGTATGATAGTATGAGCCCAGGACAGATAAATTAGCCTGGGACAAGATACGTTGTATGTTCTTTTTCTTTTTCTGTCTGGTTGCATTTGTGTTGTTTGCTATAGGTGTAGGAATCAGGATTTTCTTACATCAACACAGTTTAAACATCCTAGCTCCTTAGGAAGAAGGTAACGAGGTATTCTCATACCCAAACGCCACCTAGGGCAAGAAAAGACATCCTAGCTCCTTAGGAAGAAGGTAAGGAGGTATTCTCATACCCAAACGCCACCTAGGGCAAGAAAGCTCAGGATAAGAAAATGGGGAATAAGCAAACAAAGTCGGAACCAGAAGAATTAGATATCTATACTATCATAAAGGAGAGAAGTGGTGAAGATGCCACTAAGGGGCTGAGAAAGATTTTTAGTAAGTTTGGAGTTACTAGGGCAGAAGCTTTTAGTAGAAAACTATGGGAAGGAATTCAGGAAAGAAAAAAAGGCATAATCAGAGACAAGAAATGGATAGATCAGATCCAAGCATTGATTGATGTCTCTAGGGTAGCAGAAAATGAGGGATGGACATATAATCAACAGAGTAAAAAGTGGTGTATTAGACCCGCAGGCTGTGGAGAAAAACAAAATGTGGAATCTAAAAATACCCCACCCCCATACCTTAACCCACATGCCCCATCTTTTCTCCAAACACCACCTCAAAGTTTAGCCGGACCAGGAGGATGGGTATGTCCGCACTGTGGACAACAAAATCCAGACTGGAGAAATGATTGCCTAGCCTGTGGTACACCTAGACATGGCGCTGTACTTGCCCCTGTTAGGGTAGTACCAAGACCCTTTAGGGAACCTGGTGCTGACGGAGTAATGGGAACTAGATACCACCAAACTCGACAATATTTCCCTTGGTCCCCCGCTGAAGGCATGTCTCTCTTGCATAACGCACCAGATCCCACCCAGTGTCCAGTTAGATTTGCACAATATATACAGCAAATTATGCAGACTCACGCAGGAGTTTGGGCAGATGGAGAAGAATTATGTAGAATGAAAATGACTCCTGGACTCTTCCAGGAGCTATTAGCAAATCTACAGGTACATAGGCCCCAAGCAGGAGATGGTGCCTTACAAACGATAGAATCAGGTACGCAATTTGTAGATCACTTAATGGTTTTCATGAGGGAGAGACAGAGGCAGAGAGGAACAACGGGAGTGGTGGCTCAGAAATCTGGACAATCAGTAGACGAATATTATCTAAGTGTAGAAAATAATTTCAGAGATGAAGGCATGGATCTAACCGCTTCAGGAATGATGAGGTTAGTTACAAAAACCTTTATAGATGGATTGTCTCCAAAAGTGAAGGAAAAGCTTAAGGCCGCAACCCCTGATTGGAGAACCTTGGAAGACCCACACCTGGCTAGACAGAAAGCTGTAGGGATAGAAATGGACTTAAGAGAAAATTCTAAGCCAGTAAGAATTGCACAGGCTAATACTGGCTCTGCTAATCAAAAGTTTACTTGTCATTACTGTAAGAAGCCAGGACATTTCCAAAGGGAATGTAGGAAGAGAAAAGCAGATATAGATTCAGGAACCTTTGTACCCAAAAATAGGATAAATAACCCAGTGCCTGATCAAACAGACAGCTCAGAATGACTGAAAGTTATGCAGGTCCCTCTTCCTTCTAGAAGACCAATAATACAAGTTGAGGTTGAGGGTAAAAATGTACCTTTTCTGATAGATACGGGAGCAACATCCTCCATTTTAAATCAGGACTTTTTACCATATCCTGACAATATATCCTCAAAGGTTACATATGCAGAAGGGTATGATGGTAAAATTCCGGCGTTGCCCTTTACAAAACCTTTAAATGTGAGCTTTGGCCCTAAAACTTTTGTATCCAAATTTTTATTTGCTAAAGGTGCACCTACCTGCTTGTTGGGTACTGATGTCTTAAGTAAAATGCATGCAAACATCCATTTTAGAGAAGATGGCACAGTTATGCTGACCATCCCTGAAGATGCAGAAACTCTGGAACCATATGTTAGAATACAGGCAATGGAGGATTTTCCCGAAATTTAGACTCAACAAGCAAAAATTGACTTGTCTCGGGTTCCTGACAGCCTATGGGCAAAAGGAGACACTGATGTAGGATTTTTATCAGTAGCTCCTATACTGTTAGAAACTGCCCCGGGAACCATTTTACCTCAGCTCAGGCAATACCCCATCAGCGCCCAGCAAGAACAGGCGATTTCTCAACAAATTCAGGATTATGTGTTACAAGGTGTTTTGGTAGAAATCAGGTCACCCGCCAATACACCCTTATATCCTGTTAAAAAGAAAGTGTCCTCCAAAGAAACTATGGTGAAATATCGCATGGTGCACGACTTACGGGAAATCAATAAGGTTTTGGCACCGGTCACCCCTGTGGTACCGAATCCTCATACCTTACTGTCTCAAATTCCCAGCACTGCTGCATATTTTACGGTAATTGACTTATCAAACGCATTTTTTTCTGTGCCACTACATAAGAACTGTTGGCATTTGTTTGCCTTTACATTCAAGGGTAAACAATTAGCATGGACAAGATTGCCACAAGGTATGGTACACTCACCAACTTTGTACTCTGAAGCAATGCAGACCGTGCTAAAAAATTTCATCCCAGAACCAGGAGTAGTCATTCTACAGTATGTAGATGATTTACTTATTTGTTGCCCTGATGAGCAGACGGCAGTTACCTCAACTGTTAATTTCTTAATTTTCCTAGCGCAAGAAGGCTGTAAAGTAAATAGACAGAAACTCCAGGCTTGTCAACAAACAGTCGTGTTCTTAGGTCACTGCATATCACAGGGCATCAGACACCTCACACCTCAACGTACGGAAGCCATACGTAACATGCTTGAACCCAGGAATCACAAACAGCTGCGTGCTTTCCTAGGTATTGTTTCACACTGTAGACAGTGGATCATACATGCAAGTCAACTCATGCAGCCTTTATATGACTGTATTGCCAACACACCATATTCACTCAGTGAAGAGGCTAAACAGTCATTTTCCTCTTTGAAAACAGCACTGGTATCAGCTCCGGCTTTGGGACTCCCAGACTACACTAAACCTTTTCAATTGATGGCAGCTGAGATATCCTCACATGCTACAGGGGTGCTCACACAAAAACATGGAAACAAACAGAGACCGGTGGCATACATATCAGCTCATCTGGACCCTGTAGCTAGAGCCGCACCTTCTTGTGTAAGAGTAGTAGCCGCAATTTCACTGTTATTAGATAAAGCTTCTGAGATTGTTCTTGATCACCCACTTCTAGTTCAGACCACTCATGATGTACATGGCATTCTTAACCAGGTCCAACCTAAACATATTTCAATGGCCAGACACCTCCGTCTCCAATGTTCCCTACTACTGCCGCCCAACATTTCCTTTGCCAGGATTCAGACTCTTAATCTCGCGTCTTTGCTCCCTTTAGAGTCTGAGGGGGGTACCATACCTGAGGAAACTGCACTCTCCAACTCCTTTGACCCATCAAAGTCAATGCATGATTGTGTACAATTAATGGAACAAGAGACTCAGGGCTTATGTAATGTACGTGACAAGCCACTCTGTAATGCTACATTTGAACTTTTCATAGATGGCAGTAGATATGCAGATATGAATGGACAATTTCATACAGGTTATGCGGTAGTAACTCAGCATGAAGTGCTGAAAGCAGAACCTCTCCCTGCTAATCAGTCTGCACAAGAAGCAGCACTTACGGCATTGGTTGAAGCTCTAAAAATAGCCAAAGATCAGACAGCAAACATATACACTGATTCTAGATATGCACATGGCATTATTTTCGATTTTGGCGTAATATGGAGAGCCAGAGGTTATATGACTGCTTCAGGCCAACCTGTTAAACATGCCTCCCTCATTAGACAGATTCTGGAGGCAGCACAAGAAACTAAAGAAATAGCGGTGATAAAGGTAGCTGCACATGTGAGACTCGACACCGAGGAAGCCAGGGGTAACGATAAAGCCGACAAGGCAGCAAAACAGGCAGCACGTAAACCCTTACATCATGCCCACACACTAGATAGCTCTGAAGATGATGAGGAGAGATTGAAGGAAGCTCAGAAACAGGTAGACGACGAAGAACGAGGGCAGTGGCAGAAAAAAGGGGCAGAAGATCAGCAAGGATTATGGAAAAAAGGAACTTTGTTGTGTTTACCCAGAGCCTGGTACCCCGCAGTGGCAAGTGACCTCCACCTACCCACGCATGTGTCGGCAAATGGTATGACGCTCAAGGTAAAAGAAAGGTGGTTGGCTCCAGGCTTTGGTAATTTTGCTCGGAACATGTGTGCTGCATGCGCTATATGCCTGGCACACAATCCAGGTGAGACCATTAAAACCCCAACCAAGCATCATGTAAGACCACTGTATCCCTTTCAAAGACTCCAGATCGACTACATCCAACTTCCTAGGTACAATGGATACGAATATGTGCTTGTGTGTGTGGACATGTTCTCAGGGTGGCCAGAGGCTTATCCAGTTCATAAAGCCTCAGCAAAAACTACTGCCATTAAAATAGCACATGAACTGATACCCCGTTACGGCATGCCTGAGGTGATCGAGTCAGATAGGGGTACCCATTTTACTGGGGAAATATTCCAGAATGTTATGAAAATGTTGGGAGTAGAAAACCAGTTTCACACTCCGTATCACCCACAGAGTTCAGGTAAAGTGGAAAGATTAAATGGAACAATAAAATTAAAAATCCAGAAGGCCATGGCAGAAACAGGAAAGCCTTGGACCGAGTGTCTACCACTTGCCCTGTACTCCATCCGAAACGCCCCAAGGGGGAAGGCTAAGCTGTCACCACATGAGATTCTTTTTGGTAGAGCAGCAAATTTGGGTTGTTATTTTCCACAACAACTGATGTTGAATACTGAGACTTTAACTGCTTATGTACAAGAATTACAAAAACGTTTAACTAAAGTGCATTCGCAAGTTTTTGCTTCCCTTCCAGATCCAGAAAATCTCGAAGGAGGCCACAAGTTGGAACCTGGTGATCAAGTCTACGTGAAAAGACACACCAGAAAGACTCTGGAACCGAGGTTTGACGGACCTTTCCAAGTCCTGTTAACAACTCCGACAGCAGTCAAGCTTGAAGGAAAGGCATCATGGATACATGCAAGCCATTGCAAAAAAGCAGTATAAGACTCATGATATTGATGTTAATAATGTTAACCTCAACGGAGGCATGGGAAAGACTGAATTCTCTAGCCCCTTTGAACAATAGATTCGTACAACATCATAGAAAATTAGTGCATGACTTGTTAAATAATACGCAACCCCTGGCAGATTGTTGGATCTGTACCCATTCACCAGTATCAGCCACAAGTATACCTTTTCTAGCAGTTCCCGTGTCAGCTGAAGAAATATTCGCTTGGCCTAATTGTTCAGACAACCTGGCCAACAACCAACCTGGCAATACTAGACTATGGAATACTACAATCGCCATACCAGTTGTGGGATGGGTAGAATTTCCTTGGTGGCAGAGCAATCTTACAGGAAAAATAGGCAACTTACAATATTTAGCATTCAAGGGAGGAAAATGGGTACCTAGGAATAAGACTGGATTAACTGATTTAGGACAGGTCCCCACTGAAAATCTACAGCTCAGTTTCAGTACAACCACCCCTTCCTCTGATGCTTTCAAACCTACAGTATTGGAAAGATACATACATAATAGAAAATGGGAACATTCTGAGTTGTTCCCCCAAGGTGATGCAAACAGTTGTACAAGTAAGCCGGGGAACCTGGTTTGTAATGAATCCAATGAGTATGTCAACGGAATGCATGTATGTGGGAATCCCGCAGCCGGGTACTGTAGCCCCTTGGGACAAAAACCCTCTTGGTGTATGCTTCAGAATGTATCTAGTTTTGTGGATTTGGCTCACAGATTGGTATTGCAGCACTCAGCTTTGTGGGATCTGCCTGAGGGTACATTTTGGATATGCGGAGAAGGAGCATATAAATGGCTTCCCGTAGGTATAAAGGGTACTTGTACATTAGGACGCCTAACCCCGGCTACTTTCATAATTTCAAATAAACAAGTGAATATGCAAGCCGTGCCCAAGCACACATTGTATAAAAGAGCTGCAGATAACTCACCACGTCCCTCGGGGAGGCCACATATAGTACAAATGGGAATTCCCAACAAAATTGCTAGTACCATTTTTATTTATCCTATGTTAACACAGATGTGGGATAAATTAGTTAGAGCCACGGATTATCTAGATGATCAGATTTGGGATATATAGGACATATTAAATACTAGTATAGCTGTACAGAATCAGCTTATAATAATCACTAACCAACATACCCTGGTATTGGATTACCTAACTGCCTCACAAGGGGGTATGTGTCAAATCATCGGACCCACCTGCTGTCATTATATAGACCCAAATAGTACTATGAGTATGAGATTTAAATTAGAAGACGTACAACGACTCAGGGATCAGTATGACAAAGACAATGACCAAAATAAGGATAGCTGGTGGTCAGATACCTTTTCTTTTCTTAACCCGGCCAATTGGTTCAGAGGGATCGGTGGGTGGGTTACCGGGATTATGCAAAGCCTAATACATACAGTTATGGTTATTGTAATTATATATGTATTATTCAAGGTTGTACTCAAGGGTATCTCGGTATGCACAAATAAATTTTGTGTAATGGATGCGAGAATATAAAGTTTTTTGTTTTTTTTTGTAATATCACAAAAAGAATGACTAAAATGATCGTCTATATGACAAGGTTTTGAATGGAATATGTCAAAGGGGGGATTGTGAAGAGCAGAACAAAAATGGTTACCTCAATGAACCATTTTAAAAAGAATTTGTGATAAATATTGACCTGTCCATTCAAGGACATTTTAGCTATAGTATGAAATCCTGTTTTTCTTGTCTGTGGAATTGCCTTTGTACTGTTTGTTGTGAAACTGCCGCCCACGAAACTGTTTTTTTCTTTCTTTCCTGTTTTGTCTCTTTGTTTAAACATGCAAAACTTGTATAACCACTGAACCTACCGATACAACTATATAAAGAAGGGATAGCACCTTGAAGGCAGGCGTGCTTCAGAGACTTCCCAGTGATACACTATACGAGACGTGTCTTGTGTATTATTTCTGGTGATTCCCCACTTCCAAAGGCTGCTTCGACTGAGTGTGATCCTGACACAGGTAACAGCCAACAGTATCCCAGCTCAATTAGGGGGAAAGGAGCAAAGGGTTAAAGCAAAGACATGCATTGTCACGCCGAAAACCAAATACAGACAGAATGGCGTGACAAATTTTTTCCTGTACGTGTATATTATTTTAGAATATTTTTTTTTCTTTTTTTTGTGGAATCATGTTTTTATAATTATTAATAAAGCGTTATAATTTTTATTTTCTTAGTTTCTTTGAATAACATGTCCTGGATATGTCTGAGTGTGGTGGTTCTTGAAGCAATGACTCCAGCAGCAGTGCACTCCTTGTGAATCTCCCCCAAATTTTTGAATGGCCTTTTTGTAACAAACCTTTCAAGACTGCAGTTAGCCCAATTGTTTGTGCACATTTTTCCACCACACTTTTTCCTTCCACTTAACCCCTTCATGACCTTGCCGTTTTTTGCAATTCTGACCAGTGTCCCTTTATGAGGTAATAACTCAGGAACTCTTCAACGGATCCTAGCGATTCTGAGATTGTTTTTTCGTGACATATTGGGCTTCATGTTAGTGGTAAATTTAGGTCGATAATTTCTGAGTTTATTTGTGAAAAAAACGGAAATTTGGCAAAAATTTTGAAAATTTCGCAATTTTCACATTTTGAATTTTTATTCTGTTAAACCAGAGAGTTATGTGACACAAAATAGTTAATAAATAACATTTCCCACATGTCTACTTTACATCAGCACAATTTTGGAAACAAATTTTTTTTTTGCTAGGAAGTTATAAGGGTTAAAATTTGACCAGTGATTTCTCATTTTTACAACAAAATTTACAAAACCATTTTTTTTAGGGACCACCTCACATTTGAAGTCAGTTTGAGGGTTCTATATGGCTGAAAATACCCCAAAGTGACACCATTCTAAAAACTGCACCCCTCAAGGTGCTCAAAACCACATTCAAGAAGTTTATTAACCCTTCAGGTGTTTCACAGCAGCAGAAGCAACATGGAAGGAAAAAATGAACATTTAACTTTTTAGTCACAAAAATGATCTTTTAGCAACAATTTTTTATTTTCCCAAGGGTAAAAGGAGAAACTGGACCACGAACGTTGTTGTCCAATTTGTCCTGAGTACGCTGATACCTCATATGTGGGGGTAAACCACTGTTTGGGCGCACGGCAGGGCTCGGAAGGGAAGGAGCGCCATTTGACTTTTTGAATGAAAAATTGGCTCCTGTTGTGTATCCGCTTTTTGGGCTCCCCTGGTGGTTGCTGGTGGTACTGGTGACTTGTTTGCACTTTGCTGCTTCTGTTCACCTGCTTCCATCAGCGTTTGGGAGTTTCCTATTTAGCTTTGCTCTCCAGTCATTTCCTTGCCAGTCATCATTGTAACCAGAGCCTTCGGTTGCATGTTCCTGCTACTAGTCTGCTGATCAGCTAAGTGGACTTTGTCCTTTTGTTTTGTATCTTTAGTCCAGTTTGCAGTTTTTGTAATTCTCTGTAGCTGGAAGCTCTTGCGGGCTGAAATTGCCACTCCTGTGTCATGAGTTGACACAGGAGTCTTAAAGTAATTTCAGGATGGTTTTTTGAAAGGGTTTTCAGTTGACCGTGAAGTCCTCTTTTGTATCCTTCTGCTATCTAGTAAGTGGACCTCTCTTTGCTAAATCTACTTTCATACTGTGTATGTCTTTTCCTCTTATTTCACCGTTATTACATGTGGGGGGCTGCTATCATCTTTTGGGGTATTTCCCTAGAGGTAAGCCAGGTCTGTTTCTTCCTCTACCAGGCTTAGTTAGTCCTCCGGCTGGCGCGTGGCATTTAGGAAGCCGTAGGTATGCTCCCTGGCTACTATTAGTTGTGTGGTAGATTTAGCTCACGGTCAACTCGAGTTTCCATCACCCGAGAGCTCGTTCGTTATTTGTTTCTTACGTTCCCTTGCCATTGGGAACCATGACAGTATGACCGGCCATGTGTTAAACTTATTGGCAGAAGAAAGGAGAGAAAAAGGAAGTCTGTAAAAAATTTTTTTTTTCTTTTTCCCTATGCTTGCTCCATAGTTGGATCAGTTGTATTTCAGCTCTAATTACTGCCTTTGCCTTTCTCTCCTTATAATCCTTGAATGGCTCTGAGCTCACCTGTTTAAAGATGGATCCTCAGAGTTTGGCTGCAGGTTTAAATAATCTTGCTACGAAGGTTCAAAATTTACAAGATTTTGTTATGCATACTCCTATTTCTGAACCTAAAATCCCTACACCAGAGGTGTTTTCCGGAGATAGATCTCGGTTTCTGAATTTCAAATATAATTGTAAATTATTCCTTTCTCTCAGACCTCACTCCTCAGGAGATCCTGTCCAGCAGGTTAAGATTGTAATTTCTTTGCTGCGAGGTGACCCTCAAAATTGGGCATTTTCATTGGCACCAGGGGATCCTGCGTTGCTCAATGTGGATGCGTTTTTCCTGGCTTTAGGGTTGCTTTATGAGGAACCTAATTTGGAGATTCAAGCTGAAAAAGCTTTGATAGCCCTATCTCAAGGGCAAGATGAAGCTGAGATATACTGCCAAAAATTTCGTAAATGGTCTGTGCTTACTCAGTGGAATGAGTGCGCCTTAGCGGCAAATTTCAGAGAGGGCCTTTCTGATGCCGTTAAAGATGTTATGGTTGGGTTCCCTGCGCCTACAGGTCTGAATGAGTCCATGACAATGGCAATTCAGATTGATCGGCGTTTGCGGGAGCGCAAACCCGTGCACCATTTGGCGGTATCTTCTGAAGAGACGCCAGAGAAAATGCAATGTGACAGAATTATGTCCAGAAGCGAGCGGCAGAATTATAGGCGTAAAAATGGGTTATGCTTCTATTGTGGTGATTCTGCTCATGTTATATCGGCATGCTCTAAATGTACTAGGAAGGTTGACAAGTCTATTTCAATTGGCACTTTACAGTCCAAATTTATTTTGTCTGTAACCTTGATTTGTTCATTATCAGTTATTACCGTGGATGCCTATGTGGACTCTGGCGCCGCTCTGAGTCTTATGGACTGGTCCTTTGCCAGGCGCTGTGGGTTTGATTTAGAGCCTCTGGAAGTCCCTATACCTCTGAAGGGTATTGATTCTACACCTTTGGCTTGTAATAAACCACAGTTCTGGACGCAAGTGACTATGCGTATGACTCCAGACCATCAGGAGGTGATTCGCTTCCTTGTGTTGTACAATTTACATGATGTTTTGGTGCTTGGATTACCATGGTTACAGTCTCATAACCCAGTCCTTGACTGGAAAGCTATGTCTGTGTTAAGCTGGGGATGTCGGGGGGCTCATGGGGACACTCCTATGGTGCCCATTTCGTCATCTATTCCATCTGAGATTCCGGCATTTTTGTCTGATTATCGTGATATTTTTGAAGAGCCTAAGATTGGTTCACTCCCTCCTCACAGGGATTGTGATTGCGCCATAGATCTGATTCCTGGCAGTAAATTTCCAAAGGGTCGTTTGTTTAACCTATCTGTACCTCAACATGCTGCTATGCGCGAGTATATTAAGGAGTCCCTGGAAAAGGGACATATTCGTCCTTCTTCATCACCTTTAGGAGCCGGTTTTTTCTTTGTCTCTAAAAAGGATGGCTCTCTGAGGCCTTGTATTGATTATCGACTCCTGAATAAAATTACAGTCAAATATCAGTATCCGTTGCCTTTGCTGACTGATTTGTTTGCTCGCATAAGGGGGGCTAAGTGGTTCTCTAAGATTGATCTTCGTGGGGCGTATAATTTGGTGCGAATTAAGCAGGGGGATGAGTGGAAAACCGCATTTAATACGCCTGAGGGCCATTTTGAGTATTTGGTAATGCCTTTCGGCCTTTCTAATGCACCTTCTGTCTTTCAGTCCTTAATGCATGATATTTTCCGTGAATATTTGGATAAATTTATGATAGTGTACTTGGATGATATTTTGATTTTTTCTGATGACTGGGAGTCTCATGTTCAGCAGGTCAGGAGGGTTTTTCAGGTTTTGCGGGAGAATTCTTTGTGTGTAAAGGGTTCAAAGTGTGTTTTTGGGGTTCAAAAAATTTCCTTTTTGGGGTACATTTTTTCCCCTTCTTCTATTGAGATGGACCCTGTCAAGGTTCGGGCTATTTACGACTGGACGCAGCCTACTTCTCTGAAGAGTCTCCAGAAATTCTTGGGCTTTGCTAATTTTTATTGTCGATTTATAGCTGGTTTTTCTGGCGTTGCTAAACCTCTGACGGATTTGACTAAAAAGGGTGCTGATGTTGCCAATTGGTCCCCTGCTGCCGTGGAGGCCTTTCGGGAGCTTAAGCGCCGCTTTTTGTCTGCCCCTGTGTTGCGCCAGCCTGATGTTTCCCTTCCCTTTCAGGTTGAGGTCGATGCTTCCGAGATTGGAGCGGGGGCGGTTTTGTCGCAGAAAAGTCCCGACTGCTCAGTGATGAGACCTTGTGCGTTCTTTTCGCGAAAATTTTCGGCCGCCGAGCGAAACTATGATGTTGGTAATCGGGAGCTTTTGGCCATGAAGTGGGCATTTGAGGAGTGGCGTCATTGGCTTGAGGGTGCCAAACATCAGGTGGTAGTTTTGACTGATCACAAGAATTTAATTTATTTGGAGTCTGCCAGGCGCCTGAATCCTAGACAGGCACGTTGGTCATTGTTCTTTTCCCGGTTTAATTTTGTGGTCTCGTACTTACCGGGTTCTAGGAATGTGAAGGCAGATGCTCTTTCTAGGAGTTTTGAGCCTGACTCTCCTGGGAATTCTGAACCTGCTGGTGTCCTTAAGGATGGAGTGGTTTTGTCTGCTGTCTCTCCTGATTTGCGACGTGCTTTGCAAGAATTTCAGGCGGATAGACCTGATCGTTGTCCGTCTGGTAGACTGTTTGTTCCTGACGAGTGGACCACTAGAGTCATCTCGGAAGTTCATTCTTCTACTCTGGCAGGTCATCCGGGAATTTTTCGCACCAGAGATTTGGTGGCTAGATCCTTCTGGTGGCCTTCCCTGTCTCGAGATGTGCGTGTTTTTGTGCAGTCTTGCGATGTGTGTGCTCGGGCCAAGCCTTGTTGTTCTAGGGCTAGTGGGTTGTTGTTGCCCTTGCCTATTCCGAAGAGGCCTTGGACGCACATCTCTATGGACTTTATCTCGGACCTCCCTGTTTCTCAGAAGATGTCTGTCATCTGGGTGGTGTGTGACCGTTTTTCTAAAATGGTTCATTTGGTGCCATTGCCTAAGTTGCCTTCCTCATCTGAGTTGGTCCCTCTGTTTTTTCAAAATGTGGTTCGCCTGCATGGTATTCCGGAAAACATCGTTTCTGACAGGGGTACCCAGTTCGTGTCTAGATTTTGGCGGGCAGTCTGTGCCAGGTTGGGCATTGATTTGTCTTTTTCGTCTGCATTCCATCCTCAGACCAATGGCCAGACGGAACGAACTAATCAAACTTTGGAGACTTATTTGAGGTGTTTTGTGTCTGCGGATCAGGATGATTGGGTTGCCTTTCTGCCGTTGGCGGAGTTTGCTCTTAATAATCGGGCTAGTTCTGCCACTTTGGTTTCTCCTTTCTTTTGCAATTCAGGGTTTCATCCGCGTTTTTCATCTGGTCAGGTTGAATCTTCGGATTGTCCTGGAGTGGATGCGGTAGTGGATCGGTTGCATCAGATTTGGGGACAAGTGGTGGATAATTTGGAATTGTCCCAGGAGAGGACTCAGCAGTTTGCTAACCGCCGTCGTCGTGTTGGCCCCCACCTTCGTGTTGGGGACTTGGTGTGGTTGTCTTCCCGTTTTGTCCCTATGAGGGTTTCTTCTCCTAAATTTAAGCCTCGGTTCATCGGTCCTTATAGGATTTTGGAGATTCTTAACCCTGTCTCCTTTCGTTTGGACCTCCCGGCATCTTTCGCTATCCATAATGTGTTCCATCGGTCGCTGTTGCGGAGATATGAGGTACCGGTGGTTCCTTCTACTGAACCTCCTGCTCCTGTGCTGGTGGAGGGTGAATTGGAGTACGTGGTAGAAAAGATCTTGGACTCCCGTATTTCCAGACGGAGACTTCAATATCTGGTTAAATGGAAGGGCTATGGTCAGGAAGATAATTCTTGGGTAACTGCCTCTGATGTTCATGCCTCAGATTTGGTTCGTGCCTTTCATAGGGCTCATCCAGATCGCCCTGGCGGTTCTTGTGAGGGTTCGGTGCCCCCTCCTTAAGGGGAGGTGTCATGATTCTCAATGGCGAGAGAACATAGCCCAGCATATATGAGAACTAGCTCTTGGAAGATGGAAACTATACTGACCATGAACTAAACCTGCCGCACAACTAGAAGTGGCCGGGTAGCATGCCTACGTTTTTTTATCCCTAGATGCCCAGCGCCAGCCGGAGAACTACCTAATCCTAGCAGAGGAAAAGACAGTCCTGGCTCACCTCTAGAGAAATTTTCCCAAAAGGCAGACAGAGGCCCCCACATATATTGGCGGTGATTTTAGATGAAATGACAAACGTAGTATGAAAATAGGTTTAGCAAAAATCGAGGTCCGCTTACTAGATAGCAAGAAGACAGAAAGGGCACTTTCATGGTCAGCAGAAAACCCTATCAAAACACCATCCAGAAATTACTTTAAGACTCTAGCATTAACTCATAACACCAGAGTGGCAATTTCCGCTCACAAGAGCTTTCCAGACACAGTAACGAAACAGCAGCTGTGAACAGGAACAAAATGCAAAAACACACAAGGACAAAAGTCCAACTTAGCTGGGAGTTGTCTAGTAGCAGGAACATGCACAGAAAGGCTTCTGATTACATTGTTGACCGGCATGAAACTGACAGAGGAGCAAGGTTATATAGCGACTCCCACATCCTGATAGGAGCAGGTGAACAGAGGGGATGATGCACACAAGTACAATTCCACAAGTGGCCACCGGGGGAGCCCAGAATCCAATTTCACAACAGGGAGGGTACTGTTGTGTATCCGCTTTTTGGGCTCCCCTGGTGGTTGCTGGTGGTACTGGTGACTTGTTTGCACTTTGCTGCTTCTGTTCACCTGCTTCCATCAGCGTTTGGGAGTTTCCTATTTAGCTTTGCTCTCCAGTCATTTCCTTGCCGGTCATCATTGTAACCAGAGCCTTCGGTTGCATGTTCCTGCTACTAGTCTGCTGATCAGCTAAGTGGACTTTGTCCTTTTGTTTTGTATCTTTAGTCCAGTTTGCAGTTTTTGTAATTCTCTGTAGCTGGAAGCTCTTGCGGGCTGAAATTGCCACTCCTGTGTCATGAGTTGACACAGGAGTCTTAAAGTAATTTCAGGATGGTTTTTTGAAAGGGTTTTCAGTTGACCGTGAAGTCCTCTTTTGTATCCTTCTGCTATCTAGTAAGTGGACCTCTCTTTGCTAAATCTACTTTCATACTGTGTATGTCTTTTCCTCTTATTTCACCGTTATTACATGTGGGGGGCTGCTATCATCTTTTGGGGTATTTCCCTAGAGGTAAGCCAGGTCTGTTTCTTCCT
This sequence comes from Ranitomeya variabilis, assembly GCF_051348905.1. Lineage (NCBI taxonomy): Eukaryota > Metazoa > Chordata > Amphibia > Anura > Dendrobatidae > Ranitomeya > Ranitomeya variabilis. The sequence continues at coordinate 500,995,469 of NC_135234.1, read as the reverse complement.
CTACCAGGCTTAGTTAGTCCTCCGGCTGGCGCGTGGCATTTAGGAAGCCGTAGGTATGCTCCCTGGCTACTATTAGTTGTGTGGTAGATTTAGCTCACGGTCAACTCGAGTTTCCATCACCCGAGAGCTCGTTCGTTATTTATGTTTCTTACGTTCCCTTGCCATTGGGAACCATGACAGGCTCCAATCTTTAGCGGACACCATGTCGCGTTTGGAGAGCCCCCGTGTGCCTAAACATTGGAGCTCCCCCACAAGTGACCACATTTTGGAAACTAGACCCCCCAAGGAACTTATCTAGAAGCATAGTGAGCACTTTAAACCCCCAGGTGCTTCACAAATTGATCCGTAAAAATGAAAAAGTACTTTTTTTTCACAAAAAAATTATTTTAGCCTCAATTTTTTCATTTTCACATGGGCAACAGGATAAAATGGATCCTAAATTTTGTTGGGCAATTTCTCCTGAGTACACCAATACCTCACATGTGGGGGTAAACCACTGTTTGGGCACATGGTAAGGCTCGGAAGGGAAGGAGCGCCATTTGACTTTTTGAATGAAAAATTATCTCCCTCGTTAGTGGACACCATGTCGCGTTTGGAAAGCCCCTGTGTGCCTAAACATTGGAGCTCCTCCACAAGTGACCCCATTTTGGAAACTAGACCCCCCAAGGAACTCATCTAGAGGCATAGTGAGCACTTTAAACCCCCAGGTGCTTCACAAATTGATCCGCAAAAATGAAAAAGTACTTTTTTTTCACACAAAATTTCTTTTAGCCTCAATTCTTTCATTTTCACATGGGCAACAGGATAAAATGGATCCTAAAATTTGTTGGGCAATTTCTCCTGAGTATGCCGATACCTCATATGTGGGGGTAAACCACTGTTTGGGTGCACGGCAAGGCTCGGAAGGGGAGGCGTGCCATTTGACTTTTTGAATGGAAAATTAGCTCCAATCGTTAGCGGACACCATGTCGCGTTTGGAGAGCCCCTGTGTGCCTAAACATTGGAGCTCCCCTACAAGTGACCCCATTTTGGAAACTAGACCTCCCAAGGAACTAATCTAGATGTGTGGTGAGCACTTTGAACCCCCAAGTGCTTCACAGAAGTTTATAACGCAGAGCCATGAAAATAAAAAATAATTTTTCTTTTCTCAAAAATGATTTTTTAGCCCACAATTTTTTATTTTCCCAAGGGTAACAGGAGAAATTGGACCCCAAAAGTTGTTGTCCAGTTTCTCCTGAGTACGCTGATACCCCATATGTGGGAGTAAACCACTGTTTTGGCACACGTCGGGGTTCGGAAGGGAAGTAGTGACGTTTTGAAATGCAGACTTTGATGGAATGCTCTGCGGGCATCAGGTTGCGTTTGCAGAGTCCCTGATGTGCCTAAACAGTAGGAACTCCCCACAAGTGACTCCATTTTTGAAACTAGACCCCCAAGGGAACTTATCTAGATGTGTGGTGAGCACGTTCAACCCCCAAGTGCTTCACAGAAGTTTACAACGCAGAGCCGTGAAAATAAAAAATCATTTTTCTTTCCTCAAAAAAGATGTTTTAGCAAGCAATTTTTTATTTTCACAAGGGTAACAGGAGAATTTGGACCGCAATATTTGTTGCCCAGTTTGTTGTGAGTATGCTGATACCCCATATGTGGGGTAAACCACTGTTTGGGCACACGTCAGGGCTCGGAAGGGAAGTAGTGACATTTGAAATGCAGACTTTGATGGAATGGTCTGCGGGCGTCACATTGCATTTGCAGAGCCCCTGATGTGCCTAAACAGTAGAAACACCCCACAAGTGACCCCATTTTGGAAACTAGACCCCCGAAGGAACTTATCTAGATGTGTGGTGAGCACTTTCAACCCCCAAGTGCTTCACAGAAGTTTATAACGCAGAGCCGTGAAAATAAAAAATTATTGTTCTTTCCTCAAAAATTATGTTTTAGCAAGTAATTTTTTATTTTTGCAAGGGTAACAGGAGAAATTGGACCCCAACAGTTGTTGCCCAGTTTGTCCTGAGTACGCTGGTACCCCAAATGTGGGGGTAAACCACTGTTTGGGCGCACGTCGGGGCTTGGAAGGGCGGGAACACCATTTGACTTTTTGAACGCAAGATTGGCTGGAATCAATGGTGGCGCCATGTTGCGTTTGGAGACCCCTGATGTGCCTAAACAGTGGAAACCCCTCAATTCTAACTTCAACACTAACCCCAACACACCCCTAATCCTAATCCCAACTGTAGCCATAACCCTAATCACAACCCTAACCCCAACACACCCCTAACCACAACCCTAACCGCAACACAACCGTAACCCTAATTCCAACCCTAATCCTAACCCTAATCCCAACCGTAACCCTAATCCCAACCCTAACCACAACTGTAACCCCAACACACCCCTAACCCTATCCGTAACCCTAACCACAAGCCTAATCTTAACCCTATTTCAAACCCTAGCCCTAATTCCAACCCTAACTCTAATTCCAACCCTAACCCTAAGGCTATGTGCCCACGTTGCGGATTCGTGTGAGATTTTTCCGCACGATTTTTGAAAAATCTGCAGGTAAAAGGCACTGCGTTTTGCCTGCGGATTTACAGCAGATTTCCAGTGTTTTTTTGTGCGGATTTCACCTGCGGATTCCTATTGAGGAACAGGTGTAAAACGCTGCGGAATCCGCACAAAGAATTGACATGCTGCGGAAAATACAATGCAGCGTTTCTGCACGGAATTTTCCGCACCATGGGCACAGCGGATTTGGTTTTCCTTAGGTGTACATGGTACTGTAAACCTGATGGAAAACTGCTTCGAATTCGCAGCGGCCAATCCGCTGCGGATCCGCGGCCAATCCGCTGCGGATCCGCGGCCGATCCGCTGCGGATCCGCGGCCGATCCGCTGCCGATCCGCTGCGGATCCGCTGCCGATCCGCTGCGGATCCGCGGCCGATCCGCTTTGTGTGCACATGCCATAACCCTACCCCTAACCCTAACCCTACCCGTAACCCTAACCCTACCCCTAACCCTACCCCTAGTTCTAACCCTAGTTCTAACCCTAACCCTAGTGGAAAAAGAAAAAAAAATATTTTCTTTATTTTATTATTGTCCCTACCTATGGGGGTGATAAAGGGGGGGGGGTGTTGTGAAATTGGATTCTGGGCTCCCCCGGTGGCCACTTGTGGAATTGTACTTGTGTGCATCATCCCCTCTGTTCACCTGCTCCTATCAGGATGTGGGAGTCGCTATATAACCTTGCTCCTCTGTCAGTTTCATGCCGGTCAACAATGTAATCAGAAGCCTTTCTGTGCATGTTCCTGCTACTAGACAACTCCCAGCTAAGTTGGACTTTTGTCCTTGTGTGTTTTTGCATTTTGTTCCTGTTCACAGCTGCTGTTTCGTTACTGTGTCTGGAAAGCTCTTGTGAGCGGAAATTGCCACTCTGGTGTTATGAGTTAATGCTAGAGTCTTAAAGTAATTTCTGGATGGTGTTTTGATAGGGTTTTCTGCTGACCATGAAAGTGCCCTTTCTGTCTTCTTGCTATCTAGTAAGCGGACCTCGATTTTTGCTAAACCTATTTTCATACTACGTTTGTCATTTCATCTAAAATCACCGCCAATATATGTGGGGGCCTCTGTCTGCCTTTTGGGAAAATTTCTCTAGAGGTGAGCCAGGACTGTCTTTTCCTCTGCTAGGATTAGGTAGTTCTCCGGCTGGCGCTGGGCATCTAGGGATAAAAAAACGTAGGCATGCTACCCGGCCACTTCTAGTTGTGCGGCAGGTTTAGTTCATGGTCAGTATAGTTTCCATCTTCCAAGAGCTAGTTCTCATATATGCTGGGCTATGTTCTCTCGCCATTGAGAATCATGACAGTTTGACCGGCCCAAAAAAAAGGGTTAAATTACTGGCTGAGAAAGGAGAGAAAAAAGAAGTCTGCTACAATTTTTTTTTTTTTTCCCTCTAGTTCTGAGTGTGCTCTTAATTAATCACTTGCTAGTCTGCCTATACTGCAGCCTTCCTCTCTTTCTCTCCTTCTTATCCTTGAATGGCTCTGTGTTCACCTGTTTCAAATGGATCTTCAGAGTGTAGCTACAGGTTTGAATAATCTCGCCACAAAGGTACAAAATTTGCAAGATTTTGTTGTTCATGCACCTATGTCTGAGCCTAGAATTCCTTTGCCTGAATTCTTCTCGGGGAATAGATCTCACTTTCAAAATTTTAAAAATAATTGCAAATTGTTTTTGTCCCTGAAGTCTCGCTCTGCCGGAGACCCTGCACAGCAGGTCAGGATTGTAATTTCCTTGCTCCGGGGCGACCCTCAAGACTGGGCTTTTGCATTGGCACCAGGGGATCCTGCGTTGCTCAATGTGGATGCGTTTTTTCTGGCCTTGGGGTTGCTTTATGAGGAACCTCATTTAGAGCTTCAGGCGGAAAAGGCCTTGATGTCCTTGTCTCAGGGGCAAGATGAAGCTGAAATATACTGCCAGAAATTCCGCAAATGGTCTGTGCTTACTCAGTGGAATGAGTGCGCCCTGGCGGCGATTTTCAGAGAAGGTCTCTCTGATGCCATTAAGGATGTTATGGTGGGGTTCCCTGTGCCTGCGAGTCTGAATGAGTCCATGACGATGGCTATTCAGATCGATAGGCGTCTGCGGGAGCGCAAACCTGTGCACCATTTGGCGGTGTCTACTGAGAAAACGCCAGAAAATATGCAATGTGATAGAATTCTGTCCAGAAGCGAGCGGCAGAATTTTAGACGAAAAAATGGGTTGTGTTTCTATTGTGGTGATTCAACTCATGTTATATCAGCATGCTTTAAGCGTACTAAGAAGCCTGACAAGTCTGTTTCAATTAGCACTTTACAGTCTAAGTTTATTCTATCTGTGACCCTGATTTGTTCTTTGTCATCTATTACCGCGGACGCCTATGTCGACTCTGGCGCTGCTTTGAGTCTTATGGATTGGTCCTTTGCCAAACGCTGTGGGTATGATTTGGAGCCATTGGAGGCTCCGATACCTCTGAAAGGGATTGACTCCACCCCATTGGCTAGTAATAAACCACAATACTGGACACAAGTGACTATGCGTGTTAATCCGGATCACCAGGAGGTTATTCGCTTTCTGGTGCTGTATAATCTACATGATGTTTTGGTGCTGGGATTGCCATGGCTGCAATCTCATAACCCAGTCCTCGACTGGAGAGCTATGTCTGTGTTAAGCTGGGGATGTAAAGGAACTCATGGGGACGTACCTTTGGTTTCCATTTCATCATCTATTCCCTCTGAGATTCCTGAATTCTTGTCTGACTTTCGTGACGTTTTTGAAGAACCCAAGGTTGGTTCACTACCTCCGCACCGGGAGTGCGATTGTGCCATAGACTTGATCCCGGGTAGTAAATACCCTAAGGGTCGTTTATTTAATCTGTCTGTGCCTGAACACGCGGCTATGCGAGAATATATAAAGGAGTCCTTGGAAAAGGGACATATTCGTCCTTCGTCATCTCCCTTAGGAGCCGGTTTTTTCTTTGTGTCTAAGAAAGACGGCTCTTTGAGGCCGTGTATTGATTATCGACTTTTGAATAAAATCACGGTTAAATATCAATATCCGTTACCACTGCTTACTGATTTGTTTGCTCGTATAAAGGGGGCCAAGTGGTTCTCTAAGATTGATCTCCGTGGGGCGTATAATTTGGTGCGAATCAAGCAGGGGGATGAGTGGAAAACCGCATTTAATACGCCCGAGGGCCATTTTGAGTATTTGGTGATGCCTTTTGGTCTTTCAAATGCCCCTTCAGTCTTCCAGTCCTTTATGCATGACATTTTCCGCGATTATTTGGACAAATTTATGATTGTGTATCTGGATGATATTCTGATTTTTTCGGATGACTGGGACTCTCATGTCCAGCAGGTCAGGAGGGTTTTTCAGGTTTTGCGGTCTAATTCCTTGTGTGTGAAGGGTTCTAAGTGTGTTTTTGGGGTTCAAAAGATTTCCTTCTTGGGATACATTTTTTCCCCCTCTTCCATCGAGATGGATCCTGTCAAGGTTCAGGCTATTGGTGATTGGACGCAACCCTCTTCTCTTAAGAGTCTTCAGAAATTTTTGGGCTTTGCTAACTTTTATCGTCGATTTATTGCTGGTTTTTCTGATGTTGTAAAACCATTGACTGATTTGACTAAGAAGGGTGCTGATGTTGCTGATTGGTCCCCTGATGCTGTGGAGGCCTTTCGGGAGCTCAAGCGCCGCTTTTCTTCCGCCCCAGTGTTGCGTCAGCCTGATGTTGCTCTTCCTTTTCAGGTTGAGGTCGACGCTTCTGAAATCGGAGCTGGGGCGGTGTTGTCGCAGAGAAGTTCCGACTGCTCCGTGATGAGACCTTGTGCTTTTTTTTCCCGTAAATTTTCGCCCGCCGAGCGGAATTATGATATTGGGAATCGGGAGCTTTTGGCCATGAAGTGGGCTTTTGAGGAGTGGCGTCACTGGCTTGAGGGGGCCAGACATCAGGTGGTGGTATTGACTGACCACAAAAATTTAATTTACCTTGAGTCTGCCAGGCGCCTGAATCCTAGACAGGCGCGCTGGTCGTTGTTTTTCTCTCGGTTTAATTTTGTGGTGTCTTACCTACCGGGTTCTAAGAATGTTAAGGCGGATGCCCTTTCTAGGAGTTTTGAGCCTGACTCCCCTGGTAATTCTGGGCCCACAGGTATCCTTAAAGATGGAGTGATATTGTCTGCCGTTTCTCCAGACCTGCGGCGGGCCTTGCAGGAGTTTCAGGCGGATAGACCTGATCGTTGCCCACCTGGTAGACTGTTTGTTCCTGATGATTGGACCAGTAGAGTCATCTCTGAGGTTCATTCTTCTGCGTTGGCAGGTCATCCTGGAATCTTTGGTACCAGGGATTTGGTGGCAAGGTCCTTCTGGTGGCCTTCCCTGTCACGAGATGTGCGAGGCTTTGTGCAGTCTTGTGACGTTTGTGCTCGGGCCAAGCCTTGTTGTTCTCGGGCTAGTGGATTGTTGTTACCCTTGCCTATCCCGAAGAGGCCTTGGACGCACATCTCGATGGATTTTATTTCGGATCTGCCTGTTTCTCATAAGATGTCTGTCATCTGGGTGGTGTGTGACCGTTTCTCTAAGATGGTCCATCTGGTTCCCTTGCCTAAGTTGCCTTCTTCTTCCGAGTTGGTTCCTCTGTTTTTTCAAAATGTTGTTCGTTTGCATGGTATTCCGGAGAATATCGTTTCTGACAGAGGGACCCAATTCGTGTCTAGATTTTGGCGGGCATTCTGTGCTAGGATGGGCATAGATTTGTCTTTTTCGTCTGCTTTCCATCCTCAGACTAATGGCCAGACCGAGCGGACTAATCAGACCTTGGAGACATATTTGAGGTGTTTTGTGTCTGCGGATCAGGATGATTGGGTTGCTTTTTTGCCTTTGGCGGAGTTCGCCCTCAATAATCGGGCCAGCTCTGCCACCTTGGTGTCCCCGTTTTTCTGTAATTCGGGGTTTCATCCTCGATTTTCCTCCGGTCAAGTGGAATCTTCGGATTGTCCTGGAGTGGATGCTGTGGTGGAGAGGTTGCATCAGATTTGGGGGCAGGTGGTGGACAATTTGAAGTTGTCCCAGGAGAAGACTCAGCTTTTTGCCAACCGCCGTCGTCGTGTTGGTCCTCGGCTTTGTGTTGGGGACTTGGTGTGGTTGTCTTCTCGTTTTGTCCCTATGAGGGTTTCTTCTCCTAAGTTTAAGCCTCGGTTCATCGGCCCGTACAAGATATTGGAGATTCTTAACCCTGTGTCCTTCCGTTTGGACCTCCCTGCATCCTTTTCGATTCATAATGTTTTTCATCGGTCATTGTTGCGCAGGTATGAGGTACCGGCTGTGCCTTCCGTTGAGCCTCCTGCTCCGGTGTTGGTTGAGGGTGAGTTGGAGTACGTTGTGGAAAAGATCTTGGACTCTCGTGTTTCCAGACGGAAACTCCAGTATCTGGTCAAATGGAAGGGATACGGTCAGGAGGATAATTCTTGGGTCACTGCCTCTGATGTTCATGCCTCCGATCTTGTCCGTGCCTTTCATAGGGCTCGTCCTGATCGCCCTGGTGGTTCTGGTGAGGGTTCGGTGCCCCCTCCTTGAGGGGGGGGTACTGTTGTGAAATTGGATTCTGGGCTCCCCCGGTGGCCACTTGTGGAATTGTACTTGTGTGCATCATCCCCTCTGTTCACCTGCTCCTATCAGGATGTGGGAGTCGCTATATAACCTTGCTCCTCTGTCAGTTTCATGCCGGTCAACAATGTAATCAGAAGCCTTTCTGTGCATGTTCCTGCTACTAGACAACTCCCAGCTAAGTTGGACTTTTGTCCTTGTGTGTTTTTGCATTTTGTTCCTGTTCACAGCTGCTGTTTCGTTACTGTGTCTGGAAAGCTCTTGTGAGCGGAAATTGCCACTCTGGTGTTATGAGTTAATGCTAGAGTCTTAAAGTAATTTCTGGATGGTGTTTTGATAGGGTTTTCTGCTGACCATGAAAGTGCCCTTTCTGTCTTCTTGCTATCTAGTAAGCGGACCTCGATTTTTGCTAAACCTATTTTCATACTACGTTTGTCATTTCATCTAAAATCACCGCCAATATATGTGGGGGCCTCTGTCTGCCTTTTGGGAAAATTTCTCTAGAGGTGAGCCAGGACTGTCTTTTCCTCTGCTAGGATTAGGTAGTTCTCCGGCTGGCGCTGGGCATCTAGGGATAAAAAAACGTAGGCATGCTACCCGGCCACTTCTAGTTGTGCGGCAGGTTTAGTTCATGGTCAGTATAGTTTCCATCTTCCAAGAGCTAGTTCTCATATATGCTGGGCTATGTTCTCTCGCCATTGAGAATCATGACAGGGGGGTTTATTTATTATTTTTTTATTTTGATCGCTGTGGTAGAACCTACCACAGCGATCAAAATGTACTTGTAACGAATCTGCAAGCCGGCAGATTCGGCGGGCGCACTGAGCATGCGCCCGCCATCTTGGAAGATGGCGGCGCCCAGGGAGAAGACGGACCGACTTCGGGAGGATCGGTAAGTATGAGGGGGTGGTGGGGGGGTGGATCGGAGCACAGGGGGGGGATCGGAGGACAGGGGGGGGAGCGGACAGGAGCAGGGGGGGAGCGGACAGGAGCAGGGGGGGAGCGGACAGGGGGACGGAGGGGGGTACCGGACAGAACGGAGGACTGGGGAGGAGATCGGGGGCGGTGGGGGGGACCAGAACATGATTTCCAGCCATGGCAGATGCTATTGCAGCATCGGCCATGGCTGGATTGCAATATTTCACCATTTTCATAGGTGAAATATTGCAAATTGCTCTGATTGGCTGTTGCACTTTCAACAGCCAATCAGAGCGATCGTAGCCACGTGGGGGCAAAGCCACCCCCCCTAGGCTGAAGTACAACTCCCCCTCTCCCTGCAGATCGGGTAAAATAGGAATTAACCCTTTCACCCGATCTGCAGGGATGCGATCATTCCATGACGCCACATAGGCGTCATGGGTCGGGAAGGGGTTAACTTTCAATTATTATGCTTGGATACAGCACTCTGTGTACAGCCAGTTTCTTTAGTAATGACCTTTTGTGGTTTACTGTTATGATCTCAATGGCAAGGGATCACAGAGATTAAGCAAAGTCTGCAAACATAAATACCAGCTCATGGGGAAGTGGTAACTAGGCTGACCATATAGCTGATCCTAGCACAAACACTAACAGTAGCCGGGGAACGTGCCTACGTTGATCCTAGACGTCTCGCACCAGCCGGAGAACTAACTAACCCTATCAGGGAAAATAAGACCTCTCTTGCCTCCAGAGAAAAGACCCCAAAGAAATACAAGTCCCCAACAAATAATAACGGTGAGGCAAGAAGAAAAGACAAACGTAAGAATGAACTAGATTTTAGCAAAGAGAGGCCCACTGACTAAATAGCAGAAGATAGTAAGATGACTTATATGGTCAGCAAAAAACCCTGCAAAATATCCACGCCGAATATCCAAGAACCCCCAAACTGACTAACGGTGAGGGGGGAGAATATCAGCCCCCTAGAGCTTCCAGCGAAATCAGGAATCACATTTTGTACAAGCTGGACAAAAATAAGAACAATGCAAATAAACAAAAGTAAGAAAGCAGGACTTAGCTTATCTTGCAAAGAACCAGGACCTGAAGACAGGAGCAAACAGAAATGAACTGATTACAACGATGCCAGGCACTGGACTGAGAATCCAGGAAGTTTAAATTGCAACACCCCAGGCCTAACGAAGCAGGTGAGTACAAACCTGGTAAAAGACAATCCAAGTGCCAAATCACTAGTGACCACAAGAGGGAGCCAAGAAGTATAGTTCACAACAGTACCCCCCCTTTAAGGAGGGGTCACCGAACCCTCACCAAGACCACCAGGGCGACCAGGATGAGCAGCGTGGAAGGCACGAACCAAATCGGCCGCATGAACATCAGAGGCGGCCACCCAGGAATTATCCTCCTGACCATAGCCCTTCCATTTGACCAAATACTGAAGCCTCCATCTAGAGAGACGAGAATCCAAGATCTTCTCTACCGCGTACTCCAACTCGCCCTCAACCAACACCGGAGCAGGAGGCTCAACAGCAGGAACCACAGGCACAACGTACCGCCGCAACAAAGACCTATGGAACACGTTGTGAATGGCAAACGACACCGGAAGATCCAAACGAAAAGAAACCGGGTTAAGAACTTCCAAAATTTTATAAGGACCAATAAAGCGAGGCTTAAACTTAGGAGAGGAAACCTTCAGAGGGACATACCGAGAAGACAACCAAACCAAATCCCCAACACGAAGTCGGGGGCCCACACCGCGGCGGCGGTTGGCAAAACGCTGAGCCTTCTCCTGTGACAACTTCAAGTTGTCCACCACATGATTCCAAATCCGCTGCAACCTATCCACCACGGAATCCACCCCAGGACAGTCAGAAGACTCAACATGACCCAAGGAGAAACGAGGATGAAAACCAGAGTTGCAGAAGAATGGCGAAACCAAAGTAGCGGAACTAGCCCGATTATTAAGGGCAAACTCCGCCAATGGCAAGAAGGTCACCCAATCATCCTGGTCCGCAGAAACAAAACATCTCAAATAAGCCTCCAGTGTCTGATTAGTTCGCTCCGTTTGACCATTAGTCTGAGGATGGAAGGCAGATGAAAACGACAAATCAATGCCCATTTTAGCACAAAAAGATCGCCAGAATCTGGACACAAACTGGGATCCTCTGTCGGACACGATATTCTCCGGAATGCCGTGTAAACGAACCACATTCTGAAAAAACAAAGGAACCAGATCGGAAGAGGAAGGCAACTTAGGCAAGGGTACCAAATGGACCATCTTGGAAAAACGATCACACACCACCCAGATGACAGACATTCCTTGAGACACCGGAAGATCAGAAATTAAATCCATGGAAATGTGTGTCCAAGGCCTCTTCGGGACGGGCAAGGGCAGAAGCAACCCGCTAGCACGAGAACAACAAGGCAGCCCGAGCACAAGTCCCACAGGACTGCACAAATGACCGCACATCCCGTGACAAGGAAGGCCACCAAAAGGACCTAGCCACCAAATCTCGGGTACCAAAAATTCCCGGATGCCCTGCCAACACCGAGGAATGAACCTCGGAAATGACTTTGCTGGTCCATTTATCAGGAACAAACAGTCTGTCGGGTGGACAAGAGTCAGGTCTACCAGCCTGAAATCTCTGCAACACACGTCGCAAATCAGGAGATATGGCCGACACGATTACTCCCTCTTTAAGAATACCAGCTGGCTCCGAGACTCCAGGAGAGTCAGGCACAAAGCTCCTAGAAAGAGCATCAGCCTTAACATTCTTCGAACCAGGCAGGTACGAGACCACAAAGTCAAAACGAGAGAAAAACAATGACCAACGAGCCTGTCTAGGATTCAGGCGCTTAGCAGACTCGAGATACATCAGATTTTTGTGATCAGTCAAGACCACCACACGATGCTTAGCACCCTCGAGCCAATGACGCCACTCCTCAAACGCCCACTTCATGGCCAACAACTCCCGATTACCAACATCATAGTTCCGCTCAGCAGGCGAAAACTTCCTAGAGAAAAAGGCACATGGTCTCATCACAGAGCAACCAGAGCCTCTCTGCGACAAAACAGCCCCAGCACCGATCTCAGAAGCATCCACTTCAACCTGAAAGGGAAGTGAGACATCAGGCTGGCACAAAACAGGCGCCGAAGTAAACCGACGCTTCAGCTCCTGGAAGGCCTCCACGGCTGCAGGGGCCCAATTAGCCACATCAGAACCTTTCTTGGTCATATCCGTCAAAGGTTTAACAACGCTAGAAAAATTAGCGATAAAGCGACGGTAGAAATTAGCAAACCCCAAGAACTTCTGAAGACTCTTAACAGACGTGGGCTGAGTCCAATCATGAATAGCTCGGACCTTGACTGGGTCCATCTCCACAGCAGAAGGGGAGAAAATAAAACCCAAAAAGGAAACCTTCTGCACTCCAAAGAGACACTTTGAGCCCTTCACAAACAAAGCATTATCACGCAAAACCTGAAACACCATCCTGACCTGCTTTACATGAGAATCCCAATCATCTGAGAAAACCAGAATATCATCCAGATAAACAATCATAAATTTATCCAGATACTTCCGGAAGATATCATGCATAAAGGACTGAAACACTGAAGGAGCATTAGAGAGCCCAAAGGGCATCACCAAGTATTCAAAATGACCTTCGGGCGTATTGAATGCAGTTTTCCATTCATCTCCCTGCCTAATGCGCACAAGGTTGTACGCACCACGAAGATCTATCTTGGTGAACCACTTGGCACCCTTAATCCGAGCAAACAAGTCTGACAATAGTGGCAAAGGATACTGAAACTTAACAGTGATTTTATTCAGAAGCCGATAGTCTATACAAGGTCTCAAAGACCCGTCTTTCTTGGCCACAAAAAAGAATCCCGCACCAAGAGGGGAAGAGGATGGGCGAATATGCCCCTTCTCCAAAGACTCCTTGACATAAGAACGCATCGCGGCATGCTCGGGTACAGACAAATTAAATAATCGTCCCTTAGGAAATTTACTGCCAGGAATCTAATCTATAGCGCAGTCACAGTCCCTATGAGGAGGAAGATCACTGGACCTGGACTCACTGAATACATCCTGATAGTCACACAAATACTCAGGAACCTCTGAAGGAGTAGAAGTAGCAATAGACACCGGCGGAGAATCGTAATGAATTCCCTGACAGCCCCAACTCGACACAGACATAGCCTTCCAATCCAAAACAGGATTATGGGTCTGTAACCATGGCAGACCTAACACGACCAAATCATTCATTTTATGCAGAAAAAGAAAACGAATCACCTCCCGATGTTCAGGAGTCATGCACATGGTCACTTGTGTCCAAAACTGCGGTTTATTTTCCGCCAGTGGCGTAGCATCAATTCCTCTGAGAGGAATAGGAATTTTTAAAGGCTCCAGGACAAAACTGCAGCGCTTGGCAAACGACAAGTCCATAAGACTCAGGGCAGCACCTGAATCCACAAATGCCATAACAGGGTAGGAAGACAATGAACAAATTAAAGTCACAGACAAAATAAATTTAGGCTGCAAATTACCAATGGTGACAGGACTGATAACCTTGGTTAGGCGTTTAGAGCATGCTGATATAACATGTGTAGAATCACCACAGTAAAAACACAACCCATTCTGACGTCTATGATTTTGTCGTTCGGTTCTAGTCAGGATTCTGTCGCATTGCATTGAGACAGGTGTCCGTTCAGACAACACCGCGAGAGGATTAGCGGATTTGTGCTCCCGCAAATGCCGATCAATCTGAATAGCCAGCGCCATAGAATCATTCAGACTTGTAGGAATTGGAAAACCCACCATCACATTCTTAATGGCTTCAGAAAGGCCATTTCTGAAATTTGCGGCCAGAGCACATTCATTCCATTGAGTAAGCACGGACCATTTCCGAAATTTTTGGCAGTACACCTCAGCTTCATCCTGGCCCTGAGAGATAGCCAGTAGAGCTTTTTCTGCCTGAATTTCAAGATTAGGCTCCTCATAAAGCAATCCGAGCGCCAGAAAAAACGCATCAACATCCGCCAATGCCGGATCTCCTGGCGCCAACGAGAAAGCCCAATCCTGAGGGTCGCCACGCAAAAAGGAGATAACAATTTTAACTTGCTGAGCTGAATCTCCAGACGAACGAGGTTTCAAAGATAGAAACAATTTACAATTATTCCTAAAATTCCCAAATTTAAATCGATCTCCAGAGAACAGCTCAGGAATAGGTATCTTAGGCTCAGACATAGGACTGCTAACAACAAAATCCTGAATGCTCTGCACTCGTGCAGCAAGCTGATCCACACTAGTAATCAAGGTCTGAACATTCATGTCTGCAGCAAGCTCACAGCCACTCTGAGAAAAAGGGGAAGGAAGAAAGAGGAGAAAAAAAAAAAAAAACTCAGAACTCCTTTTCTTTTAATCCCACTTCTGCAATGCATTAACTATTTAGGCCTGGCATACTGTTATGATCTCAATGGCAAGGGATCACAGAGATTAAGCAAAGTCTGCAAACATAAATACCAGCTCATAGCGAAGTGGTAACTAGGCTGACCATATAGCTGATCCTAGCACAAACACTAACAGTAGCCGGGGAACGTGCCTACGTTGATCCTAGACGTCTCGCGCCAGCCGGAGAACTAACTAACCCTATCAGGGAAAATAAGACCTCTCTTGCCTCCAGAGAAAAGACCCCAAAGAAATACAAGCCCCCAACAAATAATAACGGTGAGGCAAGAAGAAAAGACAAACGTAAGAATGAACTAGATTTTAGCAAAGAGAGGCCCACTGACTAAATAGCAGAAGATAGTAAGATGACTTATATGGTCAGCAAAAAACCCTGCAAAATATCCACGCCGAATATCCAAGAACCCCCAAACCGACTAACGGTGAGAGGGGAGAATATCAGCCCCCTAGAGCTTCCAGCGAAATCAGGAATCACATTTTGTACAAGCTGGACAAAAATAAGAACAATGCAAATAAACAAAAGTAAGAAAGCAGGACTTAGCTTATCTTGCAAAGAACCAGGACCTGAAGACAGGAGCAAACAGAAATGAACTGATTACAACGATGCCAGGCACTGGACTGAGAATCCAGGAAGTTTAAATAGCAACACCCCAGGCCTAACGAAGCAGGTGAGTACAAACCTGGTAAAAGACAATCCAAGTGCCAAATCACTAGTGACCACAAGAGGGAGCCAAGAAGTATAGTTCACAACAGTTTACCCTCCTTGTGGAGTGTGTCAATGACTACCTTCTGGACATCTTTCAAGTCAGCAGTCTTCCCCATGATTGTTGAGCCTACTAAAACAGAATAAGTGACCTTTTTAAATGCTTAGGAAGCCTTTGCAGATGTTTTCTGTTAATAATTCTAATTTACTAAAATAATGACTTTTGGGTTTTCATTGGCTGTAAGCCATAATCATCAACATTAACAGAAATAAACAATTGAAATAAATCACTCTGTTTGTAATAACTCTATATAATATATGAATTTCACTTTTTGTATTGAAGAACTGAAATAAATTAACTTTTTGATGATATTCTAATTTCGTGAGAAGCACCTGTATCTGGTATAACTATTGGTGTCTATTATTTGGGTTATGGCGTCATTATTATACAGCGCTGGCAAAAATTAAGAGACCACTGCAACATTTTCAGTTTGTCAGATTTTCTCTTTATAGGTATATTTTTGAGTAAAATGTAAATTGTTTTTTTAGTCTATAAACTTCTGACAACATGTCTCCGAATTTCCAAGCAATAAATGTTATATTTTTTTTCTGAAAAGGAGAAATGTTCAAAATTTAAAAAAAGCAGTGCTTTCAGACCTCAAATATTGCAAAGAAAACAAGTTCATAATCATTTAGAAACAACAATACTAATGTTTTAACTCAGGAAGAGTTCAAAAATATTTTGTGGAATAATCATGATTTTTAATCACAGCTTTCCTGCATCTTGGCATGCTTTCCACCAGTCTTTCACACTGCTTCTGGCGCAAAAATTTAAGCAGTTCTTCTTTGTTTGATGGCTTGTGACTATCCATCAGCCTCTTGATTACATTCCACGGGTTTTCAATGGGGTTCAGGTCTGGAGATTGGACAGCCCATGACAGAATTTTGATGTGGTGGTCTCTTGATTTTTGCCAGAGCTGTAGTTTTGTGCACTTATTAAATCGTCTATATGCAAACAGTTTTAGTTGGCCTAATTATGTGCCCAGTGTATACACACTGGGAAAAAAGCATTCAGGCATTTATTGTTTAGAATTATATTGAACTTGTTACGCATGCAGGTGGCGCATGTGGTTTGTGGACTCACTGTGCCACGGGGCCAGGCTTACCTAGGAAGGGCATAGCTAAGTTGGTGTCTTGTGTTTACTGGAGCTCCTGGAGGTGGAGTCCCCAGGGGTCAAGTATGCAGACACGGATAAGACTCAGGCTTTATTCACACTACTAGGTTTTGGATCCCCTGCAGTACGGTTACAGACACAGGCTTGGGCTCCTTTCAGACTACTAGGTTCAGGGCTGATTCGGAGACTGATAGGACAATCTGGATACAAGGAATACTCAGATAGGCAAATGTTCAGACACACGGGTCTCTGATACTCATTTTCGTACTGGCCACCCATGAACCGAGGGGCAAGGTTCAGGCACTGGCTTCACAAGGATCAGGTTTCACACACTAGCTGCACACGGACCAGGGGACGAGGTTCAAGTGCTGGCCGCACTAGGGCCAGGGACTATGGGTTCAGGACTAGCCACATGAGGACTAGAGACTACGAGTTTAGGACTAGCTATGCAAGGATCAAGGACACAGTTTCAGTACACTGACCACACCTGGACTGGGGCCTAAAAACTCAGTAGTTGCACTACTAACGTACAAATTATACAAATGATACTTATTGCTTAGGCACCTCCCTATTTGAAAGGGTGCCTTTTATACTAAACGCCTCCTACCCATTGGCTGGGTGCATTTTGCTATGTGCCCATGTTGCCCCTTTAAGAGCCTCTTTGGGAGTACTAGGCGCCCTACCGAAAAGTTCAACACATAGAAGCAAGGAGCATACTGGGGATCAGGCCGGGCCGATGGGTATGCTGGCTTCCCTGAATGGAGTGGGTGTAGTGTGAGTATAAAAATGGATATTTTGAGTCCGTATTGAAATATACAGAATGCGTGCAGACCATGACAGAGCAGCATTGCTGGTCAAACATTTACAGACAGACAATGTTCACAGTGACACAATCTTGAGAACTGTTTACTTATTGTCTGAAAGCTTTCACTTCACAAACAGTTCTATATTTCTCTATATTTGTTGGTTGTTATTGTAAAACATGAAGGTTTATTTAACCTCTGTCTGTGGTGGTTATATCTAATCCTTGTGGGTTTTTCTCATCATTTGATGTTTGCTTCGTGTCTCTGTTTCATCTTATCTTGAAAGCTGGCCACTGGACAGGTAGGATGAAACCAGAGTTACAGAGTGTAAATCACTATATAAGGCCAGAGAAACATGACTGAGATAGAAGCAGAAACTTGGGTACCTGTACATGTGTACAGTGTTGTGATACCTGCATAAGTGGGGACACCCTGTCTTGGTGTTGCTTCTCTGATATTCCAGACAGATGATGTTTAAAAGCATCTTGATGATGATGTGAGTGTATGTAGTTAATCTTTATATGTATTTAATCTTTATATGTACTTAACCTTTGTATGTTAAAATATACAAAAGTGTACACAATCATACTATTCAATAATACTATTCCTTTAATTTTGCACTTTAAAATAAAATTGTGCTATATCGCAAGTAGTAGCCTTCTTTAAAGCCATATCTAAACCATAGTGTTAAAACTTGGCAATACATGATTTGGCATAGTCAACAGGATACGCAGAAGGCGCAGAAGTTTTTTTTATTAATATTAACAGGACTCTATGTGATAGTGTGATATTTCGTAAAACATGCCTCTCTTTAAGAAAAGGTGGCTGTGAGTCTATTGAGATTCCAGGTTGAGAACAGGCTCCCTATCATATTTTGGCAACCAACTGGTCATACGGTGCTGGTTTGGGTGAAGCACGGGACAAATGTTTGAAGGATGCTGAACCTGCTCATGTGGTTGCATGCTTACAGAAAGTGAAAGTGGAGAAAGGTAAAGAGTTGGGTACTGTTGGTAGGCACGGATGGATATTGTTGTCTGCATATGGAAAACAGCATGAGGAAAGAATACTTATATTAACAAAAGTAAAGAAGTTGGAAAAACAGTTGTGTGAGGTCCAGAATGCATTGATTATAGCAAATGTCAGAATAAGTTATTAATGGACAGATGTAATGGATATCAGCATGTTGCAGAAAAGGCTGCTGTACCTGTACCAGAGTAAAAGTACAGAAGGAGGCGAGTGAAGGTGAATAAAACAAAAGTAGCTTTGGCCATAGCCAAAGCAGGGATAAAGTGGAACCCTGATCAGTGGGATGGTGATGTTTGGAATTCAACTGACTCCGAAAACATCACTGATCCCGAGTCTGAGGATGAACATTTCCATAGTAAGAGGGACATTTCTCCTTCTCTTGACCCAGTGAAAGTTCATTCTATATATCAGAGACGGATTGTAGAGACAGCTACAGGTAAACAGAATGAGAATGCGGTAGGGGATTACAGTCAGAAGGAGCTTAATGACCTTCATGATCATTTTTTCTCAAAAGCCAAATGAACCTCTGGTAGCTTGGGCAGTCAGATTATGGGAGACGGGGGCTCATGGAGTACAGGTGGATGCTGTGGATGGCCCAAACTTTGTCCAACTCAGTCATGAGCCTGTAGTGAAGGAGGCATTCTGTACCTTGATAATTCGGCAACCACATGTGTGTAGTATGCTTGAGGTTGTGGCTATGGCATTGCAGCATAAATACTCATCAGAGGTGGACTGGCCACCCAATGAAAAACCATGGTTTACATTGAAAGATTGTGCCCAGAGGTTGAAGGAGGAGGTCATGAAAAATGCTATTTCAGCAAATACCTTTGATGATTATATGCAAGTTGTTGTAAGTGTATCTGTTAGAAATCGTATTATGCCCCTCCAGCTTATAAACATGTCATGATGACGGTAATGGTAAATCAGACTGGGAAAACAATCGCTAATACATTGGAGGCAATTCGACAGTTAGGGGATCTGGGAGATTGGGGTCCCAAACAAAAGGATAATTTTCCCAAGCATAGTGAGATTTGTAGTTCACAACAGGTGAAGTCAAAAGCTGTAAAATAATATAGTATACATAATTTACCTATTATTGTAAGGGTATGTGCACACACTCATCACACTCAGGAATTGGCAGAGCTTTGGAAGCAGCACATGTCCGCTGCGTCCAAACCGCTGCCGGCTACTGAAAGCAGGTAAATCCGCATGTGTTCATAGAACCTTGTGGATTCACCACATCCAATACATTGTATAAGTGAAATTTATCTTGCGGATAAAATATCTGCGGTCTGGAAAGCCGCGCCGTATTTCCGTCTCCGCTGGTGAGCCGCCATTGTCTTTGGACGCATAGTGGGCATGGGATTTTTTGAAATCTCATCCCCTATGATGTAACATCTGGCTGCTGCAAGTATGCAGCGTCCAACCTGCAGTGTTTACTGATTGTGTGCACATACCCTTATAGTCCTAACAGTACTAATATGCAGTTAATCGGCATGTTACTTTATAAAGTATAATACCTAGTTATATTAGTAGAGATACTGCTCTTTGTAATACTGTACATTGTATAATGTCTATGCATAAATTCTATAAATATCATAAATCTTGTAAACGGCATTTATTTTATTAACCCTTTCCTGACATCTGCCATAAATGTATGTCGGGAGTGGCTACAGAAGCTGTGTTAAATAGTCAACATCTGCCTGAGGAGTTATACGCTGCTGTCAATCTCTGAGAGATGATCGCCAGTATTCCCGTTTCATAGTTAGTATTCCTGCTTTATAGAAGACTGTGATTTTAATTATATGCTACAATACAGTGATATTCCACTACACAGGAAAAGTAATCATATGATTAAAGGTTCAAGTCCCATAACAGAGCGAAATAAACTAAAATTTATGTTTATAAAAAAAAAAAGGAAAAAACTGCAGTTTTTTGGTCACACACCTCCCACAAAAATTGCATCACAAAATGATCAAAAAGTTGTATGTACCGCAAAACAGTATCTATAAAAAGTACATTTCGCCATACAAAAACCAAGAAAATGCTGTTAATAGCTTATACAGTAACAGATGTGTGGGAGGTTTCAAACAGGATGAGAAACCGACAACCTCAATGGTAAGGTTACAGAAGACCGTTTCATTTCACCACGGCAAGACTGTGCACAAAGACTGTGCACAACAATGCACATTACTTATGCTGCATCAGCAAAGTCTCTCCCAAGCAAAGATTTCAAAGCAGACTGGGGTTTCAAGATGTGCTGTTCAAACTCTTTTGAAGAAGCACCAAGAAATGGACTAAGATGAGGACAAAAGACATAGTAGTTGGCCGAGGAAACTTAGTGCAAAATCGGAAGATATCGAGCAGTGCCATCAACTCAGAACTGTCAACCAATTGGACCCAGCTATACTCATGTACTATTCAGAGAAGTCTGGACAGAAGTGGTCTTCATTTAAAAATTGCACCTGAAAAGACTCATCTTTGACATGGAAATAAGGCCAAGCAACTCAGCTATGCATGAAAACATAGGAAATTGGGCACAGAAAAATAGCAGGAACTTTGTTCATGGAGGGGATTGAGAATGGTACAATAATAAGTGTCTGTGGGCAATAGTGAAGCATGGTGGAGAATCCTTGAATGTTAGGGGCTGCATTTCAGCAAATGGAATTTGGGATTTGGTCAGGATTAATGATGTCCTTGATGCTGAGAAATACAGGCAGATATTTATCCATCATCCAATACCATCTAGGTGCATCTAATTGGCTCCAAATTTATTCTGTATCAGGACAATGACCCCAAATATACAGCCAATATCATTAAGAACTATCTTCACTGTGAAGAACTAAGAGCATTGTAAGTGATTACATGGCCCTCCACAAAGCCCTGATCTCAAGATCATCAAATCGGTCTGAGATTACATGAAGATACAGAAAGATTTGTACAAGCCTATATCCACAGAAGATCTTGTTAGTTCTCCAAGATGTTTGGAACAACCTCCCATCTCAGTTCATCCAAAACCCGTGTGCAAGTGTACCAAGAAAAATTGATGCTGTTTTGATGGCAAAGGGTGGTTACAACAAATATTGATTTGCGTTAGATTTAAATTTTCTTCACTCACTTTGCATTTTGTTACTTCATAAAAATAAACTGCTAATACTTAGTTCCATACGCCAAAATAATAAAAGTCCCAGATAACCCTTTTAAAGACAAAACATTTTTTTATTTTGCACAAAATTCATGAACGTCGTGCACCATTGTGAAGAATTTGACTACAAAAATGTCAATGAATACCTCAAAACTTAAAAGTGACTTAAACTCCCCACACAAATGATGAATCGGCCCCAAAGCCTGTATTGCATGCTCTGTTAGGGTACAGTTCTGATCCTTTCCCTAAAGTGAAACGCTTTGCCTTCCTTTTGGATTACTGCTACCGGGTTGTGCATGGAACCATAAGAACATATGTCTGTTTTCAACCTTACTAAAAAAGCAAGGACAAAATTCATGAGTCAAGTCAAATACCTCTCTACGTATGTAAAACACCAGCACTTATAAAATGGAGCTGCACAGTGCCCATATACCGTAATCTCAACCTAATGCTAGACAACAGCTATGTCAATTTTGAAAGTATTTACAAAAAATAAATGTTTTCTTCCGAACTTTAGAGCAGATTGAAATGAAATTTAGAGGAACAACCAATCATCTGAAACCTACAATAATGTTTTTCCTCCACAAACATTCCCGCTCTGTCTTTCTCAGCCTGATTACATAGCTCATTACAAAGTCTAACAGTTGAGAAATATTGATGTACAAGGACTTCTTATAGGCCTTGCTAAATTGTGACTTTGTAGAAACGGCTTCACAGACAGCTAAGGCCTAATCATGGCAATTTTGACACAACTGCAGCATGCCTTGAGCTTCTGATTAGATCCTAATAAAGGCTGTTAGAAGCATCTCCTCAATGATAATTGTTATGGTGTTTTTTTATTTTTTTTCTTCAAAGTGAGACATTTAACTCTGCTAAGCTACTAAACACATTTTACATGATGGAACATTTATACAGAAGAAATAAAGGCTTTAAACTAAAAACTGCCATCTCAGGCAGTTATTTTATGCCTGTTTCTTGACATTTATCTAATGTTGCAGAAGTTAATGCCAGACGTCCAGACCCTTCTTCAGCCAAGTGTTATATTTTCTATCCAATACAAACAATTAGAGGACATCAAACAAGTGTGTGATCTTAATAGTTCTTGATATTTCAAGAGATACATACACCAGATTAGTGACATTTTGGGTTGTAGTCCAGTCCTTTCTCAAGCTGGCCAATTCTGACTTTCTTGCACTTGAAATTAATTATTAAGATCATACACTGGAGTGCTGTCTTGTACCAATCGGTGGGATTGGTTTGTGAATATAAGCATCAGTAAAGCAATTTCCAGGATAATTGTACGCTGTCATTATCAGAGAGAAAGAGATATGCCAATTTTGGCCTACTCAGTTCAGAATTTGCTCTGGTTTATTACTTTTTCATACTATAATTTTTGCATCATATAGATATGTACTGTAACAGTGGAAGCCGATAGTCAGTGAATGGAAAATATTATTAGAGAATTACTAAAGTAATCAGTGTGTGTTTTATTATTAGTGAGGCTTGGATAAGATGTTATCTGAGCATGCTTGGTTGCTAACCGAGTAACTTAGGAGTGCTTGAATAATATGTTCAAATCCCCACACCTGCGTAAAACAAATGGTGTTGTTCAAAAGTACAACTTGTCCTGCAAAAAAACAAGCCCTCACTGTCACACACAGTGTGGGAGACAAAGTGAGACACTAGGGGAGGGAAGCCCAAATGCTAGGAAAAGGGGGAGTGGAGACCCCTAGGCAGATCTAATAGCATCCTGCCTCCCCTACCATCCCTGTTTTATTCCTCATCAATTGCCAAGCAGGAAGCTAAGCCCTCTATATACCTACAGCTAGGCCCTGAATAGGTTAGGGGGATGAGACCTGGTCAGTCCCCACTGTACACTAAGAAGAAGAAGGGAGACAAACAAGGGGGAAGCAACTTAGCTTGAGCAGGTTCAGAGAGGTTACACCAAACGTCCTCCAACAGCACTAAGCCTAGTGCTATAGTTCCAAGCCTTCACAAGGGAAAATGTGAATATCACCGGCGACTCATTAAAGCAGATTGAGAGTCTATAAACACCCAGGTCCAGGTGTGTCAATTAGAGACAGAGGGTGGTTGCCACTGGGTCCAAAAGTCAGAAGGATTAAGAAGGCGTCTTCAATGCTAAATGCAGAGACCTTCTGCAGCCCGATGCAGAGTGACTATCTTTAGCATCTGACACAACCATGACACGCACACGGCTATATTGATGGAGAAATAAAAAAGTTATGGCTCTGAGAAGAAGGGGAGCAAAAAATGGAAAAACCCAAGGTCATGAAAGAGTTAATGATGTGACTGAATGGTGTATATCAGGGGTATACAATTCATTTTCCTGAAGGGAAAATGAAAGACCATGATATGCATTAGATGAAAATGGGCTGAACTTATGGACTCAAATACATTTCTGTCTACATTGAATTTTTTTGGCTAATGTTGCAGCCAATGCAGATCAAGGGCCGAAAAAGTCTACAGTGGCATGTAAATGTTAATGGTCAAAATTACGGTTATTGTGAACAGTTAAGCAAGTTAAAGGTGAAATGATCTCTAAAAGGCCTAAAGTTAAAAATGACACAATTCCTTTATGTTTTAGGTATATATACATACAGTATAGACCAAAAGTTTGGACACATCTTCTCATTTAAAGATTTTTCTGTATTTTCATGACTATGAAAATTGTACATTCACACTGAAGGCATCAAAACTATGAATTAACACATGTGGAATTATATACTTAACAAAAAAGTGTGAAACAACTGAAATTATATTCTAGGTTCTTCAAAGTAGCCACCTTTTGCTTTGATGACTGCTTTGCACACTCTTGGCATTCTCTTGATGAGCTTCAAGTGGTAGTCACCAGGAATGGTTTTCACTTTACAGGCGTGCCCTCTCAGGTTTAATAAGTGGGATTTCTTGCCTTATAAATGGGGTTGGGACCATCAGCTGTGTTGTGCAGAAGTCTGATGGATACACACCTGATAGTCCTTTTGAATAGACTGTTAGAATTTGTATTATGGCAAGAAAAAAGCAGCTAAGTAAAGAAAAAACGAGTGGCCATCATTACTTTAACCCCTTCACCCCGAAGCCTGTTTTCACCTAAGTGACAGGGCCAATTTCTGACCACTGTCACTTTATGAGGTCATAACTCTAAAACGCTTCAACGGATCCTGGCGATTCTGACATTGTTGATAGTTGATAGTGGTAAAACTTCTTCGATATGACTTGCATTTATTTGTGAAAAAAACAAAAATTTGTTGAAAATTATGAAAATTTAGCAATTTTCAAACTTTTAGCTTTTATGCCCTTAAATTAGAGTTATATCTCATAATATAGTTAATAAACAACATTTCCCACATGTCTGCTTTACATCAGCACAATTTTGTAAACATAATTTTTTTTTGTTAGAGAGTTATAAGGGTTAAAAGTTGACCAGCGATTTCTCATTTTTGCAACAAAATTTGCAAAACCTCACACTTGAAGTGACTTTGAGGGGTCTATATGACAGAAAATGCCCAAAAGTGACACCATTCTAAAAACTGCACCCCTCAAGGTACTCAAAACCACATTCAAAAAGTTTATTAACCCTTCAGGTGCTTCACAGGAATTTTTGGAATGTTTAAAAAAAATTGAACATTTAACTTTTTTTTTCACAAAATTTTTACTTCAGATCCAATTTGTTTTATTTTACCAAGGGTAACAGGAGAAATTGGACCAAAAAAGTCATTGTACAATTTGTCCTGAGTACGCCGATACCCCACATGTTGGGGTAAACCATTGATTGGGCACATGGCAGAGCTCGGAAGGGAAGGAGCGCCATTTGACTTTTCAATGCAAAATTGGCTGGAATTGAGATCGGAACCCATGTCGTGTTTGGAGAGCCCCTGACGTGCCTAAACAGTGGAAACCCCCACAAGTGACACCATTTTGGAAAGTAGACCCTCTAAGGAACTAATCTAGATGTGTGGTGAGCACTTTGAACCTCCAAGTGCTTCACAGAAGTTTATAATGTAGAGCCGTAAAAAAAAATTCATATTAATTTTCACAAAAAATGATCTTTTTGCCCCAAATTTTTTATTTTCCCAAGGGTAACAGGATAAATTGGACCCCAAAAGTTGTTGTGCAATTTGTCCTGAGTACGCTGATACTTCATATATGGGGATAAACCACTGTTTGAGTGCATGGCAGAGCGCGGAAGGGAAGGAGCGCCATTTGACTTTTCAATGCAAAATTGGCTGGAATTGAGATCGGAACCCATGTCGTGTTTGGAGAGCCCCTGACATGCCTAAACAGTGGAAACCCCCACAAGTGACACCATTTTGGAAAGAAGACCCCCTAAGGAACTAATCTAGATGTGTGGTGAGCACTTTTAACCCCCAATTGTTTCACTAAAGTTTAGAATGTAGCGCTGTGAAAATTAAAAAATCATTTTTTTCTTTCCACAAAATGATGTTTTAGCCCGCAATTTTTTTTCCCAAGGGTAACAGGAGAAATTGGACCACAAAAGTTATTGTCCAATTTGTCCTGAGTATGCTGATACCCCATATATGGGGGGGAACCACTGTTTGGGCGCACAGCAGAGCTCGGAAGGGAAGGAGCGCCGTTTGAATTGCAGACTTAGATGGATTGGTCTGCAGGTGTCATGTTGCATTTGCAGAGCCCCTGATGTACCTAAACAGTAGAAAACCCCCACAAGTGACCCCATATTGGAAACTAGACCCCCCAAGGAACTTATCTAGATGTGTTGTGAGAACTTTGAACCAACAAGTGTTTCACTACAGTTTATCACGCAGAGCCGTGAAAATAAAAAATATATTTTTTTCCACAAAAATGATATTTTAGCCCCCACGTTTTTATTTTCCCAAGGGTAACAGGACAAATTGGACCCCAAAAGTTGTTGTCCAACTTGTCCTGAGAACGCTGATACCCCATATGTTGGGGGAAACCACTGTTTGGGCGCACAGGAGAACTCGGAAGGGAAGGAGCACTGTTTTAGTTTTTCAAAGCAGAATTGGCTGGAATTGAGATCGGATGCCATGTCGCGTTTGGAGAGCCCCTGATGTGCCTAAACAGTGAAAACTCCCCAATTCTAACTGAAACCCTAACCCCAACCCTAACCCCAGCCCTAACCCTAGCCCTAACCCCAACCCTAACCCTAGCGCTACTTTCACACTAGCATTTTTTTGCATGCGTCGCAATGCGTCGTTTTGGCGAAAAAACGCATCCTGCAAAGTCATCTGCTGGATGCGTTTTTTCCCCATAGACTAACATTAGTGACGCATTGCGACGTATTGACACACGTCGCAACCGTCGTGCGACGGTTCTGTCGTGTTGTGGCGGACCGCCGGCAGCAAAAAACATTACATGTAACTTTTTTTGTGCCGACGGTCCACCATTTCCGACCGCGCATGCGCGTCTGGAACTCCGCCCCCACCTCCCCGCACCTCACAATGGGGCAGCGGATGCATGGAAAAACAGCATCCGCTGCCCCCGTTGTGGGGCGCTTGCACAGTATGCGTCGGTACGTCGGGCCGACGCAGCGCGACGGCCCCGTACCGACGCTAGTGTGAAAGTAGCCTAACCGGAAAATGGAAATAAATATATTTTTTAAAATTTTATTATTTTTCTCTAACTAAGGGGGTGATGAAGGGGGATTTGATTTACTTTTATAGCGTTTTTTGGGCGGATTTTTATGGTTGGCAGCCATCACACACTAAAAGACGCTTTTTATTGCAAAAAATAGTTTTTGCATCACCACATTTTGAGAGCTATAATTTATCCATATTTTGGCCCACAGAGTCATGAGAGATCTTGTTTTTTGCGGGACGAGTTGACGTTTTTAATGGTACCATTTTCGGGCACATGAGATTTTTTGATCGCTTTTTATTCCGATTTTTGGGAGGCGGAATGAACAAAAACCAGCAATTCCTGAAATTCTTTTAGGGGGGGTGTTTATACCATTCCACGTGTGGTAAAATTGATAAAGCAGTTTTATTCTTCAGGTCCGTACGATTACAGCGATACCTCATTTATGTAATTTTTTTATGTTTTGGCGCTTTTACACAATAAAAACTATTTTATATAAAAAAATAATTGTTTTTGCATCGCTTTATTCTGAGAGCTATAACTTTTTTTATTTTTCTGCTGATGATGCTGTATGGCAGCTTTTTTTTTGCGGGACAAGATGACGTTTTCAGCGGTACTATGGTTATTTATATCCGTCTTTTTGATCGCGTGTTATTCCACTTTTTGTTTGGCGGTATGAGAATAAAGCGTTGTTTTTTGCCTCGTTTTTTTTTTTTTTTTTTACGGTGTTCACTGAAGGGGTTAACTAGTGATATAGGTGGGGTCGTTCCGGACGCGGCGATACTAAATATGTGTACTTTTATTGTGTGATTTTTTTTTATTTAGATAAAGAAATGTATTTATGGGAATATTTTTTTTTTTTCTTTATATAGGAATTTTTATTTTATTTTTTTTTACACATGTGGACATTTTTTTTTTTACTTTTTTACTTTGTCCCAGGGGGGGACATCATAGTTCGGTGATCTGACAGTGTGCACAGCACTCTGTCAGATCACCGATGTGACAGGCAAGGGCAGAGGCTTGCCGGCGCCTGCTATTAGGAACTCTCAGCAGGTGCCGGCAAGCTAGGTTATCTCATGACCCGGAAGGAGTCCCGCGGCCATCTTGGATCTGGGGACTCCTTCCAGGTCACCGGAGCAGCGCGATCTCATCGCGTTGCTCCGGTGGGAGAGCGTAGGGAGCCCCCGTCCCTGCGCGATCCCCCTCTATGCCGCTGTCACTATTGACAGCGGCATCAGAGGGGTTAAATGCCCGCAATCGGTGATAGCGCCGATCGTGGGCATTGCTGCGGGGTGTCAGCTGTCATATACAGCTGACACCCGCACCCGATCACCGCGGCGCTCAGCGAGAGACCGCGGTGATCGATGCGCCGTACTAGTACTGCTGCTGGCACAAATGCAGTGCCGGCAGCGCAGTACTAGTACGGCGCATGTCGCGAAGGGGTTAAGAAATGAAGGTCAGTCAGTCTGAAAAATTGGGAAAACTTTGAAAGTGTCCCCAAGTGCAGTGGCAAAAACCATCAAAAGCGCTACAAAGAAACTGGCTCACATGAGGACCGCCCCAGGAAAGGAAGACCAAGAGTCACCTCTGTTTCTGAGGATAAGTTTATCCGAGTCACCAGCCTCAGAAATCGCAGGTTAACAGCAGCTTAGATTAGAGACCAGGTCAATGCCACACTGAGTTCTAGCAGCAGACTAGAAACCACTGCTAGGAAACCACTGCTAAGGACAGGCAACAAGCAGAAGAAACTTGTTTGGGCTAAAGAACACAAGGAATGGACATTAGACCAGTGGAAATCTGTGCTTTGGTCTGATGAGTCCAAATTTGAGATCTTTGGTTCCAACCACCGTGTCTTTGTGCGACGCAGAAAAGGTGAAAGGATGGACTCTACATGCCTGGTTCTCACCGTGAAGCACGGAGGAGGAGGTGTGATGGTGTGGGGGTGCTTTGCTGGTGACACTGTTGGGGATTTATTCAAAATTGAAGGCATACTGAAAAAGCATGGCTACCACAGCATCTTGCAGCGGCATGCTATTCCATCCGGTTTGTGTTTAGTTGGACCATCATTTATTTTTCAACAGGACAATGACACCTCCAGGCTGTGTAAGGGCTATTTGACCAAGAAGAAGAGTGATGGGTGCTACGCCAGATGACCTGGCCTCCACAGTTACCAGACCTGAACCCAATCGAGATGGTTTGGGGTGAGCTGGACTGCAGATTAAAGGCAAAAGGGCCAACAAGTGCTAAGCATCTCTGGGAACTCCTTCAAGATTGTTGGAAGACCATTCCCGATGACTACCTCTTGAAGCTCATCAAGAGAATGCCAAGAGTGTGCAAAGGTGGCTACTTTGAAGAACCTAGAATATAAGACATAATTTCAGTTGTTTCACACTTTTTTTTTAAGTATATAATTCCACATGTGTTAATTCATAGTTTTGATGCCTTCAGTGTGAATGTACAATTTTCATAGCCATGAAAATGCAGAAAAATCTTTAAATGAGAAGGTGTGTCCAAACTTTTGGTCTGTACTGTATATATATATATATATATATATATATATATATATATATATGTATATATATATATATATATATATATATATATATATATATATATCCGAAAAAAGGGAAGTACTACTCAAATGCATAAAATGTTAAATACTTTATTAGTATATTGTTTAAAAGAGAGAACAAAAATAATAATAAAATGTATGATACTCATAAACAAGAGGGCAAGGCAAAGTAAACCAAAGCAATCCAACACTTGAACAAAGGTTATATTTCAAAGTAAATACATTGTGCACACCAGCAGGTGTCGCTACAGTTTACATAGTAATATCAAAGTAGATGAGTCACAAAAGTATGATTTATGAAAAAAGTGTCAGTGCAATAATCGCTACAATAAATAAATGTAAAGTGTCACTGCATATATAGGACTGGGATTAGATAAAGAATTAATCAGTCAGGCTCCTAGAGAAAGTAAAGTGTCTGTGCATGTGCAGATTAAAGAGTCAAATAAACCAGTGCAAGGACCTATAAGGGTATGGCATAGCAGCAAGACTTCTAGCGCATAAATACCTGCTGGGAGATGGATTGCTATGGACAGGGAAACCCCGACGCGCGTTTCGCAACGTAGCTTCTTCCTGGGCCATGGCCAAAAGTATTCACACCCCTGCAATTCTGTCAGAAAATACTCAGTTTCTTCCTGAAAATGATTGCAAACACAAATTCTTTGGTATTATTATCTTCATTTACTTTGTCTTAAATGAAAAACCACAAAAGAGAATGAAGCAAAAAGCAAAACATTGATCATTTCACACAAAACTTAAAAAAATGGGCCAGACAAAAGTATTGGCACCCTCAGCCTAATACTTGGTTGCACAACCTTTAGCCAAAATAACTGCGACCAACTGCTTCCGGTAATGTCACGGGGGTACTGGGTAGACTACAGCTGATTACCCGGGCCCCTGCAATATCCCTCAAACTAGGGAAACCCTGTCTGTCCCTCTCCCAGAGTTTACACTGAAGGTGTGCATGTCTGGGCCGCCAGGCCTGACCCTGAGTCCTGTTTCAGTACTAAGCTGAAACCTCCACCCTCCACCCAGTGATAAGACCTCTCACCAACCCCTACAGAAAGCACAGACAGGGAAAACTAAAAAACGCACCATGCCGCAGACACACAGGAAAACACTATAATGTGCACAGGGCAAAACAATACAAATATAGGAAGGAGAACTATAACGAAGGATAATACACCACCAGATACGATATTTCCTCTCCTAGACCACCACTCCAGACCGAGATCACCAGGCACAAGACACAAGCTATAATCGGCGACGCCCAAAGCCCAGCAAAACTATTTAAAGGCAATGGACGTGACTAAGCCTCCAACCCGAGTACCAGCCAGATTAACCCCGGACAATCTGGATCAATCTAGCCGGCACCACTGAGCATATAGTGGACGAATGAGGAATTACCGCTGTCTGTCAGACGCCCTAGTGTGAACAGCGTCCGACATGACAGTACCCCGCCTTCTCCGAGGGACCCCAGGGCCCTCACGACTTATAGGACCCGGCTTGTCCGGATGGCGGCGGTGAAACATACTGACCAGCCGGTCCACATGTATATCCGAGGCTGGTACCCAAGACCTCTCCTCAAGCCCATAACCACGCCAGTGTACCAGGTACTGTAACGTGCAGCGCACCACTCGAGAGTCAACCACCTTGGAGAATTCAAACTCTAAACTGCCATCCACCAAGACTGGAGGAGGCATCGGCGCAGCGTCCACAGAACCCACCACCTTTTTTAATAACGATCTGTGGAACACATTCTGAATCTTATATACCGTAGGGAGCTCCAATCGGTAGGCAACCGGGTTAATGATGGCGGCGACCCTAAACGGACCAATAAACCTAGGACCCAATTTAAGGGATGGTATTTTGAGTCTTATGTTTTTTGTGGACAACCACACCCAGTCACCCACACTCAGGTCCGGACCTGGCATACGTCTACTGTCAGCCACACGTTTGTACCTTGCACCCATGCTCAACAGGCGCTGTTTCACTTTCCTCCAGATGGAAGACAGTTGTGCTCCTAACAGGTCCTCCTCCGGGATGCCGGAAGAGCCCCCCTGACTCAAAGTACAAAATTGAGGATGGTGCCCGTAAACACAAAAGAACGGAGACTCACCAGAAGATTCCTGGCGGTGATTATTTATGGCAAACTCAGCCAAAGGAAGGAACGTCGACCACTCCTCCTGGTTGTCAGAAACAAAATAGCGTAAGTACTGCTCCAAATTTTGGTTCATACACTCGGTCTGACTATTTGACTGAGGATGAAATGCCGAAGAATGCGACAACTTGATCCCCAGCCGTGAGCAAAATGCTTTCCAAAATTTTGCCACAAACTGAGTACCCCTATCAGACACGATGTCAGACGGGACCTCAAATACCTGAGCCAGAGTCTTAGCGTTAGGCAACGAAGGCAAAGACACAAAGTGCGACATTTTTGAGAACCGATCAACAGTCACCAAGATGACCGTGTTCCCAGCTGAGGAGGGCAAGTCCGTGATAAAATCCATGGAGATCTCTGTCCATGACCTACTGGGTACCTCGAGAGGAAGTAGTGTGCCAGCAGGACGGGAGCGGGGCGTCTTAGCCCTAGCGCACGTGGTGTATGCTGACACGTATGAGACCACATCCTGTTGGATTTTGGGCCACCAAAACCGACGCGACACCAACTCCAAAGTACCTCTAACCCCTGGGTGACCAGCTAGGACAGCATCATGATGCTCTGCCAATATCTGTAGGCGAAGATGGAGCGGTACAAATGATTTGTTAACGGGAAGTTCTGGTGGTACTTCCTCCTGAGCCTCGGCAATCTCAGCCTCAACCTCTGTCGTGAGAGCCGAGACCACTACACCTTTTTGGAGGATGGGTACCGTTTCTTCCCGAGGTTCTCCCCCTGGAAAACACCTGGACAAAGCATCCGCCTTAGTGTTTTTAGACCCAGGTCAGTAAGTAACAAAAAGGTTGAACCGCGTAAAAAACAATGCCCAGCGAGCCTGCCTGGGGGACAGACGCTTGGCTGACTCCAAATAAAGCAAATTCTTATGGTCAGTAATAACAGTAACCTGGTGAACTGACCCCTCCAAAAAGTGTCGCCATTCCTCAAAAGCCAACTTGATAGCCAACAACTCCCTGTTGCCGATATCGTAGTTACGTTCGGCGGGCGACAGTTTCTTGGAGAAATAGGCGCTTGGACGCAACTCGCTCAAGGATGAGCCTTGAGACAGCACTGCCCCCACTCCAACCTCAGACGCATTGACTTCCACGGTAAATGGTTTCGATACATCCCGTTGCACCAGAATGGGAGCTGAAGCAAAACTGTTCTTCAGAAACTCGAATGCGCGCACAGCAGGCTCAGACCAGGCGGAGAAATCTGTACCTTTTTTTGTCATGTCAGTGAGCGGTTTAGCAATGGTAGAAACGTTTTTGATAAACTTTCTATAATAGTTAGAAAACCCAAGGAACCGCTGGAGCGCTTTCAGGTTATCAGGCCGTTCCCAACGCAGCACTGCTTGCACCTTAGCGGCGTCCATTTTAAACGCAGAAGCGGACACAATATAACCCAAGAAAGGCAACTCCTGAACCGAAAATACACATTTCTCCAATTTAGCATAGAGCTTATTCTCTCTGAGTAGCTCTAACACCTGCCTAACATGCTCTAAATGAGTATCACGGTCGCATGAATAGATGAGAATGTCATCAAGGTACACAATAACTTATTTTCCCAGGACATGAGAGAACACATCGTTTATGAAATATTGAAATACAGCAGGTGCGTTTGTCAAACCAAATGGCATCACCAGATTTTCAAAATGACCCTCAGGAGTATTAAAAGCCGTTTTCCACTCATCCCCTTGACGGACTCTTATGAGGTTGTACGCCCCCTGAGGTCAAGCTTAGAGAACCACCTAGCACCAGCCACCTGATTGAACAGATCGGGTATCAGCGGCATAGGGTATGGGTCACGAACCGTAATCTGATTTAACTCCCTGAAATCCAGACACGGGTGTAAACCGCCATCTTTCTTAACGAAGAATAACCCTGCTGCCACAGGCGAGGACGAAGGCTTGATGTGCCCTTTGCTCAGACTCTCAGCGATGTAGTCTTTTAAGGCTTGCCTCTCAGGACCAGAGATGTTAAACATCCTAGCTTTCGGCAATTTGGCCCCTGGTTTTAACCTAATAGTGCAGTCATAGGGACGATGTGGTGGCAATTCTGAACAACCCTTCTCAGAAAACACATCTGCGAAATCCAGGAGAGACTCAGGAATACTAGGAGTCACAGCGGACACACACGTGGCCAGGCAATTCTCCTGGCAGAATCCGCTCCACTGGATGATGTCCTGGGTTTTCCAGTCAATCACCGGGTTGTGCATAGCCAACCATGGAAAACCCAGAACCATTTGTGCAGGCAGATTACTGAGCACCCTACATGTAACTTGCTCCAAATGTAGGACCCTAATGTGGAGTTTAACCTCAGCCACAAACTCAGTAATCTCTCCCTGTGGGAGAGGAGCGGCATTGATGGTGACCACCCGGATAGGATGAGGCAGTTTTTTGATCCTGAAACCGGCTGTGCGCGCAAACTCCTCATCAATAAGATTAGTGGCAGAACCACTATCCACAAACACAGTGATTGGCAGTTCTCTGCCAGCAACCATAACTTTGGCAGGGAGCATGCATTGAGAAACCACAATGGAGGATATGCATAAGTTCAGATTGGCCTCCTCCACACCCTCTGAGCTTAGTAGTTTTTCCGCCGTTGCGCTTTTCTTAGATAGCAGAGGACAAGTATTAACATAATGACCAGTTTTACCACAGCAAAAACAGGCTCTCTGCTTCCTGAGCAAAGGGGCACGATGCTTCACATGTGACACCCCTGCGATTTGCATAGGCTCCGTGGGCTCACCTGCAGCAACCTCACGTGTACCTACGCTCTCTCCCATAGGCGGCGTCTCTTGCACCCTCTGACGCAGACGGCGATCAATGCGGATAACAAGACTCATAGCGGATTCTAGAGAAGCAGGAGTCTCGTATATCAGAAGGGCTTTTTTAACCTTTCCTAAAACCCCATGAACAAACTGACTCCACAGCGCGGGATCATTCCACTGTGTATCTACCGCCCAGCGGTGAAATTCAGAACAGTAATCCTCCGCCATATGCTCCCCCTGGCGGATAGCGTGAATTTTAGATTCTGCTAGACCCATTCTGTCAGGATCCTCATAAATGAGTCCAAGAGCAGAAAAAAAATTCTCCACTGAGTTATATGCAGCAGACTCAGATTGTAAAGAAAACGCCCATGCTTGAGGATCCCCGTTCAGTAATGACAACACCAGGCCCACACGCTGAGCCTCATTACCTGAGGAGATCGGGCGCATACGAAAATATAGTTTACAAGATTCACGAAAAGTAACAAATTTACTGCGTTCCCCAGCAAACCTTTCAGGTAAAGGAAACTTTGGCTCAGCAACTATGCCTGCAGATTCAGCTTGCACATTAGATACTACTAGACCCTGTTGCTGAACTGTCCCCTTCAGCTCAGTGACCTGCAGGGACAGCGCCTCCAACTGGCGAGTTATGGAAGTCATGGGATCCATGGAATACAAAAAATATGGCCGATTATAATGTCACGGGGGTACTGGGTAGACTACAGCTGATTACCCGGGCCCCTGCAATATCCCTCAAACTAGGGAAACCCTGTCTGTCCCTCTCCCAGAGTTTACACTGAAGGTGCGCATGTCTGGGCTGCCAGGCCTGACCCTGAGTCCTGTTTCAGTACTAAGCTGAAACCTGCACCCGCCACCCAGTGATAAGACCTCTCACCAACCCCTACAGAAAGCACAGACAGGGAAAACTAAAAAACGCACCATGCCGCAGACACACAGGAAAACACTATAATATGCACAGGGCAAAACAATACAAATATAGGAAGGAGAAATATAACGAAGGATAATACACCACCAGATACGATATTTCCTCTCCTAGACCACCACTCCAGACCGAGATCACCAGGCACAAGACACAAGCTATAATCGGCAACGCCTAAAGCCCAGCAAAACTATTTAAAGGCAATGGGCGTGACTAAGCCTCCAACCCGAATACCAGCCAGATTAACCTCGGACAATCTGAATCAATCTAGCCGGCGCCACTGAGCATATAGTGGACGAATGAGGAATTACCGCTGTCTGTCGGACGCCCTAGTGTGAACAGCGTCCGACATGACAGGTAACCATCAATGAGTTTCTTACAATGCTCTGCTGGAATTTTAGACCATTCTTCTTTGGCAAACTGCTCCAGGTCCCTGATATTTGAAGGGTGCCTTCTCCAAACTGCCATTTTTAGATCTCTCCACAGGTGTTCTATGGGATTCAGGTCTGGATTCATTGCTGGCCACCTTAGAAGTCTCCAGTGCTTTCTCTCAAACCATTTTCTAGTGCTTTTTGAAGTGTGTTTTGGGTCATTGTCCTGCTGGAAGACCCATGACCTCTGAGGGAGACCCAGCTTTCTCACACTAGGCCCTACATTATGCTGCAAAATTTGTTGGTAGTCTTCAGACTTCATAATGCCATGCACACGGTCAAGCAGTCCAGTGCCAGAGGCAGCAAAGCAACCCCAAAACATCAGGGAACCTCCGCCATGTTTGACTGTAGGGACCGTGTTCTTTTCTTTGACAGCCTCTTTTTTTCTCCTGTAAACTCTATGTTGATGCCTTTGCCCAAAAAGCTCTACTTTTGTCTCATCTGACCAGAGAACATTCTTCCAAAACGTTTTAGGCTTTTTCAGGTAAGTTTTGGCAAACTCCAGCCTGGCTTTTTTTATGTCTCGTGGTAAGAAGTGGGGTCTTCCTGGGTCTCCTACCATACAGTCCCTTTTCATTCAGATGCCGACGGATAGTAAGGGTTGACACTGTTGTACCCTCGGACTGCAGGGCAGCTTGAACTTGTTTGGATGTTAGTCGAGGTTCTTTATCCAACATACGCACAATCTTGCGTGGAAATCTCTTGTCAATTTTTCTTTTCCGTCCACATCTAGGGAGGTTAGCCACAGTGCCATGGGCTTTAAACTTCTTGATGACACTGCGCACGGTAGACACAGGAACATTCAGGTCTTTGGAGATGGACTTGTAGCCTTGAGATTGCTCATGCTTCCTCACAATTTGGTTTCTCAAGTCCTCAGACAATTCTTTGGTTTTCTTTCTTTTCTCCATGCTCAATGTGGTACACACAAGGACACAGGACAGAGGTTGAGTCAACTGGCTGCAAGTGTGATTTAGTTATTGCCAACACCTGTTAGGTGCCACAGGTAAGTTACAGGTGCTGTTAATTACACAAATTAGAGAAGCATCACATGATTTTTCGAACAATGCCAATACTTTTGTCCACCCCCTTTTTATGTTTGG
The DNA here is from genome assembly GCF_051348905.1 of Ranitomeya variabilis. NCBI lineage: Eukaryota > Metazoa > Chordata > Amphibia > Anura > Dendrobatidae > Ranitomeya > Ranitomeya variabilis. The sequence continues at coordinate 500,958,524 of NC_135234.1, read as the reverse complement.
TGTGGAACTATATCCAATTTGGCTTTAGAACAATTCTTTTTGTGTTTTTTTCATTTAAGACAAATTAAATGAAGATAATAATACCAAAGAATTTGTGTTTGCAATCATTTTCAGGAAGAAACTAAGTATTATCTGACAGAATTGCAGGGGTGTGAATACTTTTGGCCATGACTGTATACTGTATATATATATATATATATATATATATATATATATATATATATATATATATATATATATATATAGTCAGGTTTTTCATTTTAAAAATTACAAAAAGGAAAATGGGCTGATGCAAAAGTTTGGGCACCCCTGGAAATGTGTGTGCTCAGGTAACTTTGAGCAAGGTTTCAGACCTAAAATAGGGTTATGGCTTGTTCTCTATCTTTGTTAGGAAAGGCCAGGTCATGCAAATTTACCAGCTTTACCTGCTTTATAGAAACAATCTTGTGCCAAAAGACAGCAACCATGGTTTCTTCTAAGCAGCTGCATAGCACTCTGAAAATTGTGGCGACCCACAAAGCACGAGAAAGCTATAAGAAGATAGCAAAGCATTTTCAAGTTGACAGTATGAGCCCGCAGCTGCAATCAAAGGTAAAAAGTTTACCTCTGGTCACTGGCATTGGCTGATGGGACTACTACTCCCATCAGCCTATGCCTGCTGTCACTAATAACGAGCGCAGGTGCGGCTGATGGGAGTAGTAGTTTCATCAGCCAATGCCTGTGACTGGAGGAAAACTTTTTACCTTTGATCGCAGCTGCAGGCTCACACTGTCAACTTTAAAATGCTTTCTCATGCTTTGTGGGTCGCTCTAAATATATAATAATTTTTTTAAAAAATGGAGTGTGTTCCCCTTTATTTTTTATAACCAGCCTGACAAAACTGGCATCTGCAGGCTGCAACCCTCATCTGTCAGTATTAGCAAGGCTGGTTAACAAGAATATAGGGGTCCCCATGCTGTTTCTTTGAAATTATTTAAATAGTTTAAAAAATGGTGTAGGGTCTACCCTATTTTTGACAACCAGCCAAGCTAAAGCAAACAGCTGGAGGCTGGTATTCTAAGGCTGGTAAGGAGCCATGGATTTTCCCCCCAGCCTAAAAATAGCATCCTGCAGCTGACCAGAAAATGCGCATGTATTATATGCACTAATTCTGGTGCTTTGCCGGTTATTCCCACTTGCTCTCTGGTGGTGGCAAGTGGGGTTCATATTTATGAGGGTGATGTTACCTTTGTATTGTCTGGTGACATCAAGCTCATGGCTTAGTAATGGAGAGGAGTCTGTAAACAATAAACACATGCAGAATAAAGTCACTTATTTGAATAAAACAAAAAAACACACTTTTACTTTTTGATTTAAAAATAACAAACACAGTTATACTCACCTAACACACATTCCTCTGAAGCCCTCGTCTCCTGTAAAAATCATAAAATAATAAACAACGAAAATAATCATCTAACACCCAATTCCACTAAAACCAATGCCTCCTGTAAAAAAAAAAACAATAAAAAAAACAACCATATCCCTCACCTGTCTGTCTTTCTGTCCCAACCTGGATGGTGCCAAGATAAAGGGATATGGTTGTTTTGTGTTTTTTTTTTTTTGTTTTTTTTTACAGAAGACCATTGCTTCAGTGGAATGGGTGTTAGGTGAGAGTATAACTGTGTTTGTTTGTTATTTTTAAATTAAAAAGTAAAAGTGTGTTTTTGTGATTTCAAATAAAAGTCTTTATTCTGACTGTGTGTTTATTTACAATACAACTATAGGAGTAGTAATTGATAGGCCGCCCCTCCATTACTAAGCTGTGGGCTTGATGTCACTGGACTATACAAAGGTGACATAAGCCCCACAAATATGAACCCCACTTGCCAGCGCAGCAGGGCAAGTGGGAAGAGCCGGGAAAAGTGCCAATAAAGCGCCAATAGATGCACCTTTTCTGGGCCGCTGCGGGCTGCTATGTTCAGCATGGCCTCTTACCAGCCTGAGAATACCAGCCCCCAGCTGTCTGCTTTAGCAATGAATTTTGACAAAAATGGGGTCAACCTCACACTTTTTTTTTATTTATATATTTACATATTTATTTACGTAATTTTAAAAAAATGCAGCCCGCATTGGCTGGTTATCAAAAATATAGGGGAACCCATTTTTAAAAAAAATTATTTATTTAGATCGCTCTCACTAACACGCCCTATTACTATGAACATTTGTTGGTTGGTCATGGGTCAAGCTGAAGAATCATTTGTTATGATTGAAAGTGGAAATTCAATTAAACTTTAATCTAATATATATGGACTCCCTTAGACTCTTTCTTCCCTTTCTGGAAAAGCATAGATTTTTGTCTGCGGACTGAAAATATCACCTAAGTAAATAAAAAGAATGCTCATTATTTCCAAGAATTACACATGGAAATGCATTGGACTGTTTGTTGAGTTTGTTTTTGGTTTGCTTCCAGGCCTGGTATGTACCTGTTTTACAATGTAGCATAGTGACACATTGGGGCTCATGCTTGTGTCCAAACTCAGTATGAATGTTATTGTTGATAATATATTACAATCATATGATGGAAATATTTGGATAAAATAACTGAAGCACATAGTAAAAGACCTAATAGTGCTGATTTACTGTATGTTGACAAAGGACAAAAAAGACAGTAATTATTGATGAGTGAATACTGTCGGCACTATTCGTTACTCGCATGAATAGTACGGTATTTGGGCTATTCGTTACTCAGTAAGTAATTAGGTATTCGCCTTGGTATGCCCAGTGACCTGCCCAGCATGTTTGGCGCTTTATTTGCAGCCAATGAACATGCTGGGCTGGCTTGCCAATCACAGTAATGCCGGCTCCATCTTTGGTGTGGCATTACTGTGATTGTCTGGCCTTATAGCGTCATAGGGAATATTTAAAGACTGACAGTGCCATTTTGCGTGCATTGCAGCCGGAAACAGCATAGGGAGAGCATAGTTTGAGCATAGGGACAGTAAAAATAGTGTAGGGAGAGTGATAGGAGTTTATACTGAGTGTTTATTCATTTCAAAAAGCTCTTTTAAGAGCTGAAGATTGTGAAGAGATTAGATTACTTGCTTGTTAGGTGGGGATTTCAGTAGTACTGAGAGATTTAATGGGAGGGAGGGTGGGTGAAAGGCAAGCATTTGAGGGGGTGTTCTCATCATTGCAAGTACATGCTGCAGATCTCTGCTATTTTCCACTGTGTTATATAGTAGTCATTATTAGGAACAGACTGTGGGATTAGGGTGAAATAGGGAGGGTTTCATCCACTACCATAATATACAAATCAGCTATTTGTAGAGGGAAATAAATATTAGGTAGTAACAGCATATACAAAGCAATTTTTTGTGAGCTACATAATATGCCAGTCTAGCAGCCTATATTTTCTTTTTTTAAGCAAAATAATACTCTTCATTGCCAGCATATAGTAACATCCATTCTTTGATCTAATTGCTAAATAGTATTCCTTGACTATTGCTTAAATACGTAATATTTGTCTAGCAGTTGTACGACTGGTGCAACACCTCTTCAGCTATGGAAACATCACTATTTCCCAATAATTCCCCTGAGTCTTCTTTAAAAAATTCCCTGAAAAAACATATTTGTTTAAAAAATAGCGTTTCTTTGTTTCTTTTTCCAACAGTTGTGTGACTGGCGCAATCTGGGTAGAGATAATCTTATGTGACAATTTAGCGGGGAAATAATCTTCATTACACAACATTTGGAGAGTATCAGCGAGGCGATTGCAAAAAACTTCATAATTTCTATTGTTTTAAAAAAACTGCATTTCTTTATCTAGCGGTTGTGCGACTGGCGCAGTCTGGGTAGAGATAATTTTACGGGACAATTCAGAGGGGGCAATAATCTTCATTACTCCGCTGTTGGAGTGTGTCAGCAAGGCAATCAATAGGGAGTACAAGTTTCACCATTGCACAATGTGCCAAGTTTTCACAAAGTACAAAACATTAGTCACGTGGGGTGTACATATATGACCACTAAGAACTTGTTGCAGAGACAGGAGGAAGAGGAGGTGATTTCATGAACAAAATGGGTTTGGATGGTAAGGGATGGATGTTAAGACAACTTCCCCCCAAAAAATTTCGTCTGCTTTTACATTGCGTTGCTGTCATCCAAAGGGCTTACAAAGTCGCAGTAAATCCAGTCCTTGTACAATTTTAGAAGAGTCAGCCTGTCTGCATTTTCTGTTGACAGGCGTGTGCGCCTATCCATTATGATTGCAACTGCTGAACTAAAAACCCGCTCAGACAATACACTTGCAGCAGGGCATGGCAGCACCTCCAAGGTGCAGAAGGAGAGGTTGGGCCAAATGTGGAGCTTGGACAGCCAATAGTTAAAGGGCACTGAAGGATAAGGAAGGACACTGATATGGTAACTTAAGTAGTCCTTCACCATCTTTGTCAACTTCTCCCTCCTCGTCATAGTTACACCCACAGATAAACCTTGCTGATGTGATGGTCTCATGAAAATGGCCCAGTTGGTGGACATCCTGTTGTGGATTCTGTTTGCGGGCTCCCTCTGGTGGTTACTGCTGGTACTGGGTGACTTTGGTGGGTTGCGGCCTTTGGTTTCCATCTGTCCATCAGAGGCTGGGTGTTTCCTATTTTACCTGGCCTTTCTGTCATTTCCCTTGCCGGCTATCAATGTGTTCAGATGTGCTCTGTTTGGTTCCTGCCTACCTGCTCCCAGATCTTTCAGGATAAGCTAAGTGCTGATTTTCAGTTGTTTGGTTTTTTGTCCAGCTTGCTTAGAATGTCTCTTTGTTAGCTGGTTGCTCTAGTGGACTGAGGTTCTCCCCATGTGCCATGAGTTGGCACATGGGTTCTTGTAATCTCAGGATGTTTTTTTTGATTAGGGTTTTTTGCTGACCGCTCAGTCCCCTTTTGTGTCATTCTGCTTTCTAGTTTTCAGCGGGCCTCTATTTGCTAAAGCTATATACATCATCTCTATGTGTGTGCCTTCCTCTCATTTCACCGTCAATACATGTGGGGGGCAACTATACCTTTGGGGTTAATTCCTCTGGAGGCAAGTGAGGTCTTTGTTTTCTCTGCAGTACTAGTTAGCTCTTAGGCTGGTGCGTGGCGTCTAGAACCAACGTAGGCACGCTCCCTGGCTATCTCTAGTTGCGTTTGTCAGGCGTAGGGCAGCGGTCAGCCCAGGTTCCATCACCCTAGAGTTCGTCCGATATTTATTATACTTTGCTTATCCTGTGCTATCCCTAGCCATTGGGGATTCATGACAGTATAGCCGGCCCACAAAGTGTTAATTGTTTGGGCTGAAGCGGAAATATATTGTCAGAAATTTCGGAAATGGTCGGTGCTTACTCAGTGGAATGAGTGCGCCCTGGCTGCAAACTTCAGAAATGGTCTTTCTGAGGCCATTAAGGATATTATGGTGGGGTTCCCTGCGCCTACAGGTCTGAATGAGTCTATGGCTATGGCCATTCAGATTGATCGGCGTTTACGGGAGCGCAAACCCGTGCACCAGTTGGCGGTGTCTTCTGAACAGGCACCTGAGACTATGCAATGTGATAGAATTCAGTCCAGAAGTGAACGGCAAAATTATAGGCGGAAAAATGGTTTGTGTTTTTATTGTGGTGATTCAGCTCATGTTATATCAGCATGCTCTAAACGCACAAAAAGGGTTGATAAATCCTTTGCCATTGATACTCTGCAGTCTAAGTTCATTTTGTCTGTGACTCTGATTTTTTCACTGTCTTCCATTTCCGTCGATGCCTATGTGGATTCAGGCGCTGCCCTGAGTCTTATGGATTGGTCATTTGCTAAACGCTGCGGTTTTAGTCTAGAGCCTCTGGAAGTTCCTATTCCTCTGAAGGGAATTGATTCTACACCATTGGCTATGAATAAACCGCAGTATTGGACACAAGTGACCATGCGCATGACTCCCGTTCATCAGGAGGTGATTCGCTTCCTTGTACTGTATAATTTACATGATGTACTAGTGCTTGGTCTGCCATGGTTACAAACTCATAATCCTGTCCTGGACTGGAAAACAATGTCTGTGCTAAGCTGGGGATGTCAGGGGGTTCATGATGATGCACCTCCGATTTCTATTGCTTCATCTACTCCTTCGGAGATCCCTGCGTTTTTGTCGGATTATAGAGATGTTTTTGAGGAGCCTAAGCTCAATTCGCTCCCTCCTCATAGAGAGTGTGACTGTGCTATAGAATTGATCCCTGGCAGTAAGTTCCCTAAGGGTCGTTTATTTAATCTGTCACTGCCAGAGCATACTGCTATGCGGAATTATATTAAGGAGTCCTTGGAAAAGGGACATATTCGTCCATCTTCGTCCCCTCTGGGAGCAGGTTTTTTTTTCGTGGCAAAGAAAGATGGTTCCCTGAGGCCTTGTATAGATTATCGCCTTCTGAATAAGATTACAGTCAAATACCAGTATCCATTGCCATTATTTACTGATTTGTTTGCTCGCATTAAGGGGGCTAGGTGGTTCACTAAAATAGATCTTCGTGGTGCGTATAATCTGGTGCGGATAAAACAGGGTGATGAGTGGAAAACCGCATTTAATACGCCTGAGGGCCATTTTGAGTATTTGGTAATGCCTTTTGGACTCTCCAATGCTCCGTCAGTCTTTCAGTCCTTTATGCACAATATTTTCCGTGAATATCTGGATAAGTTTATGATTGTGTATTTGGATGATATTTTGGTGTTTTCTGATGACTGGGAGTCTCATGTTCTACAGGTCAGGAAGGTGTTTCAGGTTTTGCGGGCCAATTCTCTGTTTGTGAAGGGCTCAAAGTGTCTCTTCGGAGTCCAGAAGATTTCTTTTTTGGGGTACATTTTTTCTCCTTCTACTATTGAGATGGATCCCGTTAAGGTTCAGGCTATTTGTGACTGGACACAACCTACATCTGTTAAGAGCCTTCAGAAGTTCTTGGGGTTTGCTAATTTTTATCGTCGGTTCATTGCCAATTTTTCCAGTATTGTTAAACCTTTGACTGATTTGACTAAAAAGGGTGCTGATGTTGCTGATTGGTCTCCTGCGGCCGTGGAGGCCTTTCGGGAACTTAAGTGCCGGTTTTCTTCTGCTCCTGTGTTGTGTCAACCAGATGTTTCACTTCCTTTTCAGGTGGAGGTTGATGCTTCCGAGATTGGAGCGGGGGCGGTTTTGTCACAGAGAAGTTCTAATGGCTCGGTGATGAAGCCATGTGCTTTCTTCTCTAGAAAATTCTCGCCCGCCGAGCGCAATTATGATGTGGGTAATCGGGAGCTTTTGGCCATGAAGTGGGCATTTGAGGAGTGGCGTCATTGGCTTGAGGGTGCTAAACATCGCGTGGTGGTCTTGACTGATCACAAGAATCTCATTTACCTTGAGTCTGCCAGGCGTTTGAATCCTAGACAGGCTCGTTGGTCGTTATTTTTTTCTCGTTTCAATTTCGTGGTTTCATACCTGCCAGGTTCAAAGAATGTGAAGGCAGATGCTCTTTCCAGGAGTTTTGTGCCTGACTCTCCTGGAGACACTGGGCCTGCTGGTATCCTTAGGGATGGGGTAATATTGTCCGCCGTATCCCCAGACTTGCGACGCGCATTGCAGGAGTTTCAGGTGGATAAACCGGATCGATGTCCACCAGAAAGACTGTTTGTTCCGGATGATTGGACCAGTAGAGTCATCTCCGAGGTCCATTCTTCTGTGTTGGCTGGTCATCCTGGAATATTTGGTACAAGAGACTTGGTGGCCAGGTCTTTTTGGTGGCCTTCCTTGTCTAGGGATGTGCGTACCTTTGTGCAGTCTTGTGAAGTGTGTGCTCGAGCTAAGCCTTGCTGTTTACGGGCTAGTGGGTTGTTGTTGTCCTTGCCCATCCCGAAGAGGCCTTGGACGCACATTTCCATGGATTTTATTTCTGATCTCCCGGTTTCACAGAAAATGTCCGTTATCTGGGTTGTGTGTGACCGCTTTTCTAAGATGGTTCATTTGGTGCCCTTGCCTAAGTTGCCCTCCTCCTCTGAGTTGGTTCCTTTGTTTTTTCAGAACGTGGTTCGTTTGCATGGGATTCCGGAGAATATCGTTTCTGACAGGGGATCCCAGTTTGTGTCTAGATTTTGGCGGACGTTTTGTGCCAAGATGGGCATTGATTTGTCTTTCTCGTCTGCATTCCACCCTCAGACGAATGGCCAGACGGAGCGAACTAATCAGACCTTGGAAACTTATTTGAGGTGTTTTGTTTCTGCTGATCAGGATGACTGGGTTGCTTTTTTGCCACTGGCCGAGTTTGCTCTTAATAATCGGGCTAGTTCGGCCACGTTGGTCTCTCCTTTTTTTTGTAATTCGGGGTTTCATCCTCGTTTTTCCTCTGGTCAGGTGGAGTCTTCAGATTGTCCTGGAGTGGACGTGGTGGTGGACAGGCTACATCACATTTGGAATCAGGTGGTGGACAATTTGAAGTTATCTCAGGAGAAGACTCAGCAGTTTGCTAATCGCCGTCGCCGCGTGGGTCCCCGACTTCTTGTTGGGGACTTGGTGTGGTTGTCTTCTCGTTTTGTCCCTATGAAGGTCTCTTCTCCTAAGTTCAAGCCTCGGTTCATCGGTCCTTATAGGATCTCGGAAATTCTTAACCCTGTATCTTTCCGTTTGGATCTCCCAGCATCGTTCGCTATTCATAATGTGTTCCATCGGTCGTTGTTGCGGAGGTATGAGGTGCCTGTTGTTCCTTCGGTCGAGCCTCCTGCTCCGGTGCTGGTGGAGGGAGAGTTGGAGTATGTTGTTGAAAAGATCTTGGATTCTCGTGTTTCCAGACGCAAACTCCAGTATTTGGTTAAGTGGAAGGGTTATGGTCAGGAGGACAATTCCTGGGTGGTCGCCTCCGATGTTCATGCGACTGATTTGGTTCGCGCCTTCCATAGAGCTCACCCTGATCGCCCTGGGGGTTCTCGTGAGGGTTCGGTGACCCCTCCTCAAGGGGGGGGGGTACTGTTGTGGATTCTGTTTGCGGGCTCCCTCTGGTGGTTACTGCTGGTACTGGGTGACTTTGGTGGGTTGCGGCCTTTGGTTTCCATCTGTCCATCAGAGGCTGGGTGTTTCCTATTTTACCTGGCCTTTCTGTCATTTCCCTTGCCGGCTATCAATGTGTTCAGATGTGCTCTGTTTGGTTCCTGCCTACCTGCTCCCAGATCTTTCAGGATAAGCTAAGTGCTGATTTTCAGTTGTTTGGTTTTTTGTCCAGCTTGCTTAGAATGTCTCTTTGTTAGCTGGTTGCTCTAGTGGACTGAGGTTCTCCCCATGTGCCATGAGTTGGCACATGGGTTCTTGTAATCTCAGGATGGTTTTTTTGATTAGGGTTTTTTGCTGACCGCTCAGTCCCCTTTTGTGTCATTCTGCTTTCTAGTTTTCAGCGGGCCTCTATTTGCTAAAGCTATATACATCATCTCTATGTGTGTGCCTTCCTCTCATTTCACCGTCAATACATGTGGGGGGCAACTATACCTTTGGGGTTAATTCCTCTGGAGGCAAGTGAGGTCTTTGTTTTCTCTGCAGTACTAGTTAGCTCTTAGGCTGGTGCGTGGCGTCTAGAACCAACGTAGGCACGCTCCCTGGCTATCTCTAGTTGCGTTTGTCAGGCGTAGGGCAGCGGTCAGCCCAGGTTCCATCACCCTAGAGCTCGTCCGATATTTATTATACTTTGCTTATCCTGTGCTATCCCTAGCCATTGGGGATTCATGACAACATCCCCCCCCAGATGCACCTGGTGAGTGTTGCCTTCCCCTGTAATCCTTGTGGGTGAAAAGAGCCAATACCTCTGCCAACAGCATGGTCTGAGGGTAATCTTTTTAGCAAGTCTTCCACAACTGTCCTCTGGCATGCATGCACTGAAAATGTGACGTCTGCCTCTGACATGAGAGAAGCCAGTATTTCATGGTGGACAAAATGTCTTTCACGCAAGGGTCTCAGGAAAGGCATCTGGATATGAACTCTGCCATGTGTGGCAGACTACAAAGAGTAAAATGTTCAGTGTCCTTGCCAGGAAGAACACTAACCATCCTCTCATCCTCATGATGCATAGCCTCCTCCTCCTTCTCAGACCATCCATGCTGGACAGGCATGAAGCTGGGACTGGGAGTCCCCTCTGTAGCGCAGACCAAAAACTCCTGTCCTCACCCTCTTCCTTCTCCTCCTCATCACCCAATGTGGCTTGAGAATATTGTGTGAGGCTGGGTTGTGTGGTATCAGCCACTGTAAAATGTTGCTCTATAGCCACCTGCTCAGCATTCAAAGTTTCCTCTTTGAGATTCTGCTGCAAACATTTTAATAGACAGAGCACCAATTTACACCCAATATCACACACAACCAGACCTGGTTGGAGGTTAAGCGGGGAGAGCTGCTGATCGGTCTGTTCTTTTATCACCTTCAACAACCCTGCTGCGTTATGAGCTTTATTACCTAGACAGATGAGCTTCAGCAGAGCGTGCTGCTGCTTCGCCAAGGCAGTGCTGCAGACCTCCCAACTGGGGAGTGATGGGGAGGCTACTTTCAGTGAGTAGGAGAGACAGGAACTGTAATGCGAGGAGAAACCCTGATAGAAGTTGGGACCGCTATTCTTGGTGTGGGTAAGATGTGTGATGTTCCAGCCTCTGACTCTGTCCCAAACTCCACCAGGTTCAGCCAGTGTGCCATAAGGGAAATGTAGCATCCCTGTCCACAAGAACTTGTCCATGTGTCTGTGGTAAAGTAGACCTTCCCTGTGACTACATTGAACACAGAACGGCTGATATTGTGTAACACGTGCTTGTTTATGTAACGCGTTGAAGGCACACCGTTAAAAATAGTGTTGGATGGGAATTTAGTACTGTGGTGCTGCCACCTCCAAAAGGTCACAGAAATGGCAACATTTCCAGGGCTACCAATCTGCCAATGTAGGTATTTATATTTTTTGCCGGTGGGTGGGTTTATAGTTCTGCTTTCTGTTAAACATCTGGGGCAGGGACAAGTGAACGTTGTGCTGGGACAGCGAACTGTATGTGCTTGCTGATAGTTGTGTCTGTGCAACTGCAGGTTGTGGGCAGGAGGCATCAGTGCCTGCTTCATGGACAGCAGATTTGGAAGGCCATAACACAGGGGAAGGGGGGTCAGTGGTTTCACCATTAGACAAAGATTTTGTACCCAGGCGTTTCGCCCACCTACTGGGGTGCTTGGCTGCCATGTGCTTTTGCATGCTGGTGGTGCTCAGGTTAGCAGTGTTCTTGCCTCTTCTTAGTTTGGTTTGGCAGATGATGCAAATTACAGTTGTTTTGTCTGAAGGAATTTCAATAAAAAACTGCCATAAGGGGAACAACTTACCCTTGGCCTGTTATCTAGCCGAGTGCCGGGAGAAGGCTCTGTGGAACAGTTGACCAAGTTCTCCCTCTGGTCAAACCACTACCTCTTCTTGCCTATTTTTGTGCTATGGATCCATCCCTTTTTGCACTGCTATGCTTGCTAGGCATGCCTCCGTGCCAGGTTGGATCTGTGGCCTCATCATTGACCACATTATCTTCCAATTCCTTAATCTGATTCTCCCTATGAGTTGCAATTTTAGGCTGACCTCATAGCAACTCTGCATCATGATTATCCTCCACCTCTTCAGACATGAATTGACCTTCCCCAACATGGCTTTCTCTTGGTCGTGGGCGATCAAATATTAGGTCATCACTGCACACCACCTCCTCATGACCCTCTTTAATGGTGCACGTTGAGAGGCCTGACAAATTACAAGGGAAACAGTTCCTCACAGTGGCCAGCTTTAGGGTCATATGTCTCCTTGGACTCTTGATGGTGGGAGGGAGGAGGACAAGGTGTCAGGGGAAAACTAGGTGAGCGAGAGCTAAATACCCGGGCCCCTGCAGTTTCCCTCAGACTAGGGAAATCCTGACTGACCCTCTACCTGGAGTTTACACTGATGGTGTGCATGTCCAGGCCTCGAACCTCACCCTAACTCCTGTAATAACCCTAGGCTGATACCTCCGCCCTCCACCCAGTGAAGAGGTAATATTCCAATACCCACAGAAAGAACAGACAAGGATAAAGGAAAATATACACCACGCCGCAGTCACTCAGGAATACACTATAAATGTGAAGGGCAAAATAAATACAAATATAGGAAGGAGTAAATAAGACAGAGGAAAATACACCACCAGCAACGAATCTCCAAACCAGCTCTCCACTCCAGACCGAGATAACAACGCACAAGAGAGAAGCTATAATCGGCGACGCCCAATGAACAGGAGAACTATTTAAAGGCCATGGGAATGGCCCAGCTTCCAATCCGAGGATCAGGTAAATTAACCCCGGAACAGCTAGACAAAATCTAGCAGACGCCAATGAGCAAATAGTGGTCAACAGCGGAATTACCGCTGTCTGTCGGACGACCTAGTCTGAACAGCGTCCGACATGACAGTACCCCGCCTTCTATGAGGGACCCAGGGCCCTCACGGCTTATAGGACCTGGCTTGTCTGGATGCCGACGATGAAAAAACCTGACCAGCCGATCCGCATGAATGTCCGAGGCTGGTACCCAGGACCTCTCCTCAGGCCCATAACCACGCCAGTGTACCAAGTACTGTAAAGTGCGACGCACTACACGAGAGTCAACCACCTTGGAGACTTCAAACTCCAAATTACCATCCACCAAGACTGGAGGTGGCATAGGCGCCGCGTCCACAGAACCCACCACCTTCTTTAGAAGAGACCTGTGGAGCAAGTTGTGTATCTTATACACCGTAGGGAGCTCCAATCGGTACGCTACTGGGTTAATGACGGCGGTGACCCTAAATGGACCAATAAACCGTGGACAGTTTCTTGGAGAAATAGGCGCACGGACGTAAACCACTCAAAGATGAGCCTTGAGATAGTACTGCCCCCACACCAACCTCAGACGCATCGACTTCCACAACAAAGGGTTTAGATACGTCTGGCTGCACAAGAATGGGGGCTGAAACAAAACTGTTCTTAAGAAATTCAAATGCGCGTACAGCAGCCTCAGGCCAAACGGAGAAATTGGTACCCTTTTTAGTCATGTCAGTTAGCGGTTTAGCAATGATGGAAAAATCCTTGATAAATTTCCTATAGTAATTAGAAAACCCAAGGAACCGCTGAAGTGCTTTCAGGTTATCAGGACGTTCCCAATGCAACACCGCCTGCACCTTAGCGGCGTCCATTTTAAACCCAGAAGCAGACACAATATAACCCAAGAAAGGCAACTCTTGAACAGAAAACACACATTTCTCAAGTTTAGCATACAGCTTATTCTCTCTGAGAAGCTGTAACACCTGCCTGACATGATCTAAATGAGCATCACGGTCGCAAGAATATATGAGAATGTCATCTAGATACACGATAACAAATTTCCCCAAAACATGCGAGAACACATCATTGATGAAATGTTGGAACACTGCAGGTGCGTTAGTCAACCCAAACGGCATCACCAAATTTTCAAAATGACCCTCAGGGGTATTAAAAGCCGTCTTCCACTCATCACCTTGACAGACTCTTATGAAGTTGTACGCCCCCCTGAGGTCAAGCTTGGTAAACTACTTAGCACCTGCCACCTGGTTGAACAAATCTGGTATCAGAGGCATAGGGTATGGATCACGAACCGTAATCTGGTTCAACTCCCTGAAATCCAAACACGGGCGTAATCCGCCATCTTTCTTCTTCACGAAGAAGAACCCTGCTGCCACCGGCGAGGATGACGGCCTGATGTGCCCTTTGCTCAAGCTTTCAGCAATGTAATCTTTTAACGCTTGTCTCTCCGGACCGGAGATGTTAAACATCCTTGCTTTAGGCAATTTGGCCCCTGGTGTAAACCTGATAGAACAGTCATAAGGACGATGTGGCGGCAACTCTGAACAACCCTTCTCCGAGAACACATCCACAAAATCCAGAAGTGACTCCGGAACGCTTGAAGTCACCACAGCCACACGTGTGGCCAGGCAATTCTCCTGGCAGAACTCACTCCACCGAATTATGTCCTGAGTTTTCCAGTCAATTACCGGGTTGTGCATAGACAACCAAGGAAAACCCAAAACCACCTGAGCAGGAAGATTCCTGAGCACCTTACACGTAACCCGCTCGGAATGTATAACTCCTATGTGGAGTTTCACCTCAGCCACAAATTCAGTTATCTCCCCCTGAGAGAAAGGAGCAGCATTGATGGTGACCACGCAGATAGGATGAGACAGTCTTTCAATCCTAAAACCTGCTGTGCGCGCAAACTCCTCATCAATGAGATTTGTGGCTGAACCACTATCCACAAAAACAGTAATTGGCAGCTCACTGCCAGCAATAAAAACCTTAGCAGGGAGCATGCATTGAGAAACCACCATGGAGGATATACATAAGCTCAGATTGGACTCCTCCACACCCTCTGAGCCTAGCAGTTTTCCGCCGTTGCGTTTTTCTTAGACAGCAGAGGACAGATGTTAATAAAATGACCAGTTTTACCACAGTAAAAACAGGCTCCAAGCTTCCTGAGCTCAGGAGCTTGACGCTTGACATGTGACACCCCTGCGATTTGCATAGGTTCCGTGGGCTCACCTGCAGCAACCTCACGTGAACCTAAACCTTCTCCCACAGGCGGCATCTCATGCTCCCCCTGCCGCAAACGACGATCTATGCGGACAACCAGACTCATGGAAGAATCTAGAGATGCAGGAGTCTCGTACATCAGAAGGGCTTTTTTAACCCTTCCAGAAATCCCATGTATAAACTGACTCCGCAATGCTGGATCATTCCACTGTGTATCGATCGCCCAGCGACGAAATTCAGAACAGTAATCCTCTGCAACTCGCTCCACCTGGCGAATAGTGCGTATCTTAGATTCTGCTAGAGCCATTCTGTCAGGTTCATCGTAGACTGTCCCAAGAGAAGAAAAAAAACTCTCCACAGAGTCAAATGCAACAGAATCAGATGGCAAAGAAAACGCCCACGCTTGGGGATCCCCGCTTAACAAAGACAACACCAGACCCACCTGCTGAGCCTCATTACCCGAGGAGATCGGGCGCATGCGGAAATATAGTTTGCAAGCTTCAAGAAAAGAAACAAATTTACTGCATTCCCCAGTAAATCTTTCAGGCAAAGGAAATTTAGGCTCAGCAACTCTTCCTGTCGCTCCAGCCTGCACATTAGCTACTGCTAGTCCCTGTTGCTGCACTGCCCCCCTCAACTCAGTGACCTGTAGGGACAGCGCCTCCAACTGGCGGGTTATGGAAGTCATGGGATCCATGACAAGACAAAAAAAAAGAAACCCCCTTTTTTTTGTTGTTGTTGGGCCGATTATAATGTCAGGGGAAAACTCGGTGAGCGAGAGCTAAATACCCGGGCCCCTGCAGTTTCCCTCAGACTAGGGAAATCCTGACTGACCTTCTACCTGGAGTTTACACTGATGGTGTGCATGTCCAGGCCTCGAACCTCACCCTAACTCCTGTAATAACCCTAGGCTGATACCTCCGCCCTCCACCCAGTGAAGAGGTAATATTCCAATACCCACAGAAAGAACAGACAAGGATAAAGGAAAATATACACCACGCCGCAGTCACTCAGGAATATACTATAAATGTGCAGGGCAAAATAAATACAAATATAGGAAGGAGTAAATAAGACAGAGGAAAATACACCACCAGCAACGAATCTCCAAACCAGCTCTCCACTCCAGACCGAGATAACAACGCACAAGAGAGAATCTATAATCGGCGACGCCCAATGAACAGGAGAACTATTTAAAGGCCATGGGAATGGCCCAGCTTCCAATCCGAGGATCAGGTAAATTAACCCCAGAACAGCTAGACAAAATCTAGCAGACGCCAATGAGCAAATAGTGGTCAACAGCAGAATTACCGCTGTCTGTCGGACGACCTAGTCTGAACAGCGTCCGACATGGCACAAGGTTGAGGATTTAGAGGCCCAAACTCTTGGCTACTGAGACTGGACCATGTGGAAGACTTCGTGGTGCTGCTTGTCAACATATTGAAGTCTTTAGCTGTTATCCAACCCACAACATCCTGGCAATTGTCTGGGTTCATCAGTGGTGTACCGCGCTGACCACATTTTGACAGGAAGCTAGAACGAGATCCAGTCACCTTCTGATCTGTAACACGGCCTTGGCATGCACCACCACATCCCTTAACGTCACCCTTTCTCAAATTGAATGCTTTATTCTTCTGAATAAAAAATTCCTGGCTTTATTTTTGACAAGCACACAAATTCAATATATCTAGCAATGTGTGGCAATTTTTTTTTAAAAGATATCAGCTTTATTATACATGGCAACAGCAGACTCACAAAAATTAGAGATAAATAGTCATGTTTGTGTATCTCTGCAGGCTTTGCACCAGTCGCACAACTGCTAAAGATACGCTATTTATTAAACCAATAGAAAATGTGTAGGCATGTGCAGATTGGTCAATGGCACTCCTGTCTCTTTCCCTTGAGGAGGCTGCTTGCAAGTAAAATGAGGCTTGTACATGTTCCTGACATGGGTTTCAGACCTCACAGACTGACCACAATACAGGCCCTCGCTTGCATATACTGTAGTAAGAATTTAATTCTAATGTTTATGGTGTTTTCACCTTACAGCGGCTTCACCCACAATGACAGTTGTTCCATTCAGATCTGGTGGCAAAAATGAACTGTGGAGCTCACAAAAGTCAGATTTCGCAACACCCATGGTGGTGGACATGGTGGTGGTTGCGGGCAAAGCCCAAAATTCAAATGGGCATGTTTGAAATGGCATTGTAAAGGGATGGGAATATGTATTCCACTATCTGGCTAACTATTTGGTATGAGTGAGGGTCCTCCCAAATCTAAGAGTAAGAGAGAGCCCTCACAAATTTTAAAGTACAAAATAAAGCCAAAACGCTCCGTGTGAACATATGCTAAAGGAGAGGTATAATTTTTTTTATATTTTTGTTTTGCATTATATACAAAAGGAAATAAGGTTTCTTAGCATTTTTCCCTTTAACATTTTTTTTTAGTTTGGTAGGTCTTTTAAAATATTTGTAAAACCGGCGCAATAGTCTGACAACATTAATCCCAGATACCTTATGTGAGTCAGAAAGGCATGTAGCCATCTTCTCCCTGCTGTTCTCATTTAGTTTTAGCTCTTTCCAATCCATTTTAGCTTTTTTCCCATGCCCCCAGACCTGTTTATTGGGTTCAGCAGAAAAATATTCAGCTTTCCCATTGACTTGCATTGGATTCTTTATTCGGTATGAATACACGGATATTAGAAATTATTTTCCCAAATCCGAATATTTCACTATTCGCTCATCACTAACAGTAATTTGTATGCTAGCACAAAGAAATATCAATACTTGGTAACATCTTTACCAATCACTCTTAACCCCATTCTGACCTCGGACGTACTATCCCGTCCGAGGTCAGAAGCCCCGCTTTGATGCGGGCTCCGGCGGTGAGCCCGCATCAAAGCCGGGACATGTCAGCTGTTTTGAACAGCTGACATGTGCCCGTAATAGGCGCAGGCAGAATCGCGATCTGCCCGCGCCTATTAACTAGTTAAATGCCGCTGTCAAACGCAGACAGCGGCATTTAACTACCGCATCCGTCCGGGCGGCCGGAAATGATGGCATCGCCGACCCCCGTCATATGATCGGAGGTCGGCGATGCTTCAGTATTGTAACCATAGAGGTCCTTGAGACCTCTATGGTTACTGATCCACGGTAGCTGTGAGCGCCACCCTGTGGTCGGCGCTCACAGCACACCTCATTTTCTGCTACATAGCAGCGAACAGCAGATCGCTGCTATGTAGCAGAGGCGATCGTGCTGTGCCTGCTTCTAGCCTCCCATGGAGGCTATTGAAGCATGGCAAAAGTAAAAAAAAAAAGTAAAAAAAAATGTGAAAAAAAATAAAAAAAAACATAAAAGTTTAAATCACCCCCCTTTTGACCCAATCAAAATAAATCAATAAAAAAATCAAACCTACACATATTTGGTATCGCCGCGTTCAGAATTGCCCAATCTATCAATAAAAAAAAGCATTAACCTGATCGCTAAACGGCGTAGCGAGAAAAAAATTAGAAACGCCAGAATTACGTTTTTTGGTCGCTGCGACATTGCATTAAAATGCAATAACGGGCGATCAAAAGAACGTATCTGCACCAAAATGCTATCACTAAAAACGTCAGCTCGGCACGCAAAAAATAAGCCCTCAACCAACCCCGGATCATGAACAATGGAGACGCTACGAGTATCGGAAAATGGCAAATGTTTTTTTTTTTTAGCAAAGTTTGGAATTTTTTTTCACCACTTAGGTAAAAAATAACCTAGTCATGTTAGGTGTCTATGAACTCGTACTGACCTGGAGAATCATAATAGCAGGTCAGT
This sequence comes from Ranitomeya variabilis, assembly GCF_051348905.1. NCBI lineage: Eukaryota > Metazoa > Chordata > Amphibia > Anura > Dendrobatidae > Ranitomeya > Ranitomeya variabilis. The sequence goes on along the minus strand of NC_135234.1, from coordinate 500,940,155 downwards.
TTTAGCATTTAGTGAACCTTGCAAAAAAGCCAAACAAAAAACAAGTGTGGGACTGCACCTTTTTTGCAATTTCACCGCACTTGGAATTTTTTTCCCGCTTTCTAGTACACGAAATACTAAAACCAATGATGTCGTTCAAAAGTACAACTCGTCCCGCAAGAAATAAGCCCTCACATGGCCAAATTGACGGAAAAATAAAAAAGTTATGGCTCTGGGAAGGAGGGGAGCGAAAAACGAACACGGAAAAACAAAAAATCCCAAGGTCATGAAGGGGTTAAAATAAACTTTTTTTATAAAGATTTTTTTTATTTACTCAGAGTTTTATTAAAATGTTTTTGTAATAAAAAAACACAGCATTGTAGAAAGCCATCCAACTAATATTCTCATTGGAACTATGCCTTCCTGAAAGCACATAAGTGATGATTAATTAGTGTATTTGAGATAAGACAATAGAGTATGTACATAATAAAGATAGATGATAATATCATCATATCAGTACAAACCAGAGGGAAATGATAATTGACCAAGTCAGTGACTCTAATGAAGATGATGAAGGAATTACAGGGTGTAGTATAGTATTTTCTACTTTTCTTCTTGTCCCAACCAGCCATACTGTGCTATCGTTAATTTATAAAAATAATATATCTTGTCTATAATGAATTGAATGTTAGTGTCTGGAAGTACTGACAATTTGTTAGAATAGCATTTATTTTATTTTTTTCCAGCGATGTAGCTCTGTAATTTTTATGTGCCCTGAATTGTTGACGTATTCTGAAAAAAAAATCTAAAAGAAAAGTTCTTGAACAAGCGGAAACAAGAATTGGGGCCATATTGGCTATTATCTTTTAATTAATCTCAAAACCATAAAAAGCGGACGTGAGAATCCTCCAAAAATCTGTAAAAAACACCAGGAAAAAGGCAGAGACGCTTACCTGCCCAGGCCTCAAAACAAATGCACTAACAGGGTGCAGTGGACCCATTTAAAGATGGCGGCTACACAGGTGCAGTAATACCGATAAGACAGCCAGCCTACAATCAGGGGATTGGCCGTTTGGAACACCAGTGCACAAAAAATACAGTCTGTATGTGGCAATGTTCACACAGAAAATGTAGAGCATCTGGCTCACAGCCTATTAATGACGCCTTAGGTGAGGCGAGCTGCCCAGTGCTAACTAAAATGCTTCCTGTGTGAACAGAGGCCACAGTTTACAGAGCCATCTGGGCCCAACTGCACCCTGAAAAGATAAGAAGTGCAAAAAACACATAGCAATATATGTGAGGTATTAGTTGATATTCTGGCCAAAATGCGGAAGCTCACAACCCACGTCATGGGTTCTCACGCTTGTGAGTCCTACTCTAACATCAAAACCACAAAAAGAGGACGTGAGAATCCTCCAAAAATCTGTAAAAAAAAACACCAGGAAAAAGGCAGAGACGCTTACCTGCCCAGGCCTCAAAACAAATGCACTAACAGGGTACAGTGGACCCATTTAAAGATGGCAGCTACATAGGTGCAGTAATACCGATAAGACAGCCAGCCTACAATCGGGATTGGCCGTTTGGAACACCAGTGCACAAAAAATACAGTCTGTATGTGGCAATGTTCACACAGAAAATGAAGAGCATCTGGCTCACAGCCTATTAATGACGCCTTAGGTGAGGCGAGCTGCCCAGTGCTAACTAAAATGCTTCCTGTGTGAACAGAGGCCCCAGTTTACAGAGCCATCTGTGCCCAACTGCACCCTGAAAAGATAAGAAGTGCAAAAAACACATAGCAATATATGTGAGGTATTAGTTGATATTCTGGCCAAAATGCGGAAGCTCAGAACCCACGTCACGGGTCCTCACGCTTGTGAGTTCTACTCTAACATCAAAACCACAAAAAGAGGACGTGAGAATCCTCCAAAAATCTGTAAAAAAAAACACCAGGAAAAAGGCAGAGACGCTTACCTGCCCAGGCCTCAAAACAAATGCACTAACAGGGCACAGTGGACCCATTTAAAGATGGCGGCTACACAGGTGCAGTAATACCGATAAGACAGCCAGCCTACAATAAGGGGATTGGCCGTTTGGAACACCAGTGCACAAAAAACATAGTCTGTATGTGGCAATGTTCACACAGAAAATGCAGAGCATCTGGCTCACAGCCTATTAATGATGCCCTTAGGTCAGGCGGGCTGCCCAGTGCTAACTAAAATGCATCCTGTGTGAACAGAGGCCACAGTTTACTGCACCTGTGTAGCCGCCATCTTTAAATGGGTCCACTGCGCCCTGTTAGTGCATTTGTTTTGAGGCCTGGGCAGGTAAGCGTCTCTGTCTTTTTCCTGGTGTTTTTACATATCTTTTAATTAACCTTTATATTACACTTATGTTGATAAATGACTGATTAACCATAATGTACTGTTCATCTCCAAGACACCCACTGGGCTTTTGAGAAGCCACCTTAATGGGACTGTCACCACAGAATGACTGTTTAAACCAAGTACGGGCACTCGGTGCATCATGACGGGGACAATCATTCAAATACACTTTCCCACCTACTTGTTTCCCTCTATCTTCACCCCCTCTCTAATTTGATTTACAGTTCTGGCTTCATAGAGCCAGAGAAGGTTGGAGATAGATAGAAACCAAGTACGTGGAAAGGTGTAGTTAAAGGATTGGCATCACCATGAACCACTGAGCACCTGTACTTGGTTTGAACAGTCATTCTGTGATGACAGAGTCCCTTTAAGTTGGGCAGCTACTATTTACCTCTACCAATATTCAAGAGTGCAAGACGTCATAATTAGTGTTGAGCATTCCGATACCGCAAGTATCGGGTATCGGCCGATACTTGCGGTATCGGAATTCCGATACCGGTATTCCGATACTTGCCGCGTATCGGATACCGGAATCGGAAGTTCCAAGATTCAAAATTCAGAAATTCAGCCAATGAGAATGATTCCAAGTGTGGGCACATCCTGTTTAGCATGGAGGGCATGAAACTACTGGCAAGGCTGTGATTGGCTGCTGAAATGATGTCATGATGCAGTTTAAAAGTCGCTGGCGCCATTTTCCGATCACTCTGCTGTGAATTCAGTTAGTGACAGGACGCTGTTTGCTGACTGAGGGACAGTTTAGAGATAGCGATTTGCTTCTTTGTGCTTTCCAAAGGCTAATTTAGCAACCGCTGTGTTCACCTACTATTCACCTTGCTTTTGCCTTGTAGCGCTGTTTTCACAGCGATCTGCAAGGTCTGTGTGTGTGTGTGTGTGTGTGAGTGCAGCCCACTCTCTAGTCTGAGTGCAGCCACATAGGCCATCCATAGCTGGTTGTATTCAGTTCAGGGAGGGTGGTTCATTGCCTCATACTGTTCTTTTTTTTTTTTTTTTTTTTTCAAGTAGTGTAGTCTGCTGCTAATTTATTCAAAAAAATCCTATTAGTGTCTTTCCACCCGTCTCCAGCTAATTTGTGGAAAAACACTACATAGGATAAAGTAGAGGAGGGTTTTTGGGCCTTGCAGCGCCGTTTACGGCTGTCTGCACGGTCTCCGTGTGACTGCAGCTCGCCCTGTAGTCTGTGAGCAGCCGTAGCCTGGTTGTCTGCAGCTCAGGGTTGTTCACTGCGTCATACCGCCAAATCAATTTTTATTTTTTTTCAAGTAGTGTAGTCTGCTGCTAATTAATTTTAAAAAATCCTATTAGTGTCTTTCCACCCGTCTCCAGCTAATTTGTGGAAAAACACTACATAGGATAAAGTAGAGGAGGGTTTTTGGGCCTTGCAGCGCCGTTTACGGCTGTCTGCACGGTCTCCGTGTGACTGCAGCTCGCCCTGTAGTCTGTGAGCAGCCGTAGCCTGGTTGTCTGCAGCTCAGGGTTGTTCACTGCGTCATACCGCCAAATCAATTTTAATTTTTTTTCAAGTAGTGTAGTCTGCTGCTAATTAATTTTAAAAAATCCTATTAGTGTCTTTCCACCCGTCTCCAGCTAATTTGTGGAAAAACACTACATAGGATAAAGTAGAGGAGGGTTTTTGGGCCTTGCAGCGCCGTTTACGGCTGTCTGCACGGTCTCCGTGTGACTGCAGCTCGCCCTGTAGTCTGTGAGCAGCCGTAGCCTGGTTGTCTCCAGCTCAGGGTTGTTCACTGCGTCATACCGCCAAATCAATTTTAATTTTTTTTCAAGTAGTGTAGTCTGCTGCTAATTAATTTAAAAAATTCCTATTAGTGTCTTTCCACCCGTCTCCAGCTAATTTGTTGAAAAACACTACATAGGATAAAGTAGAGGAGGATTTTTGGGCCTTGCAGCGCCGTTTACGTCTGTCTGCACGGTCTCTGTGTGACTGCAGCTCTATCTGTTGTCAGTTCAGCCCCCAAAAAAGAAATAAATAATAAAGTTCACCAAACACACCAGTTACACCACTTTACATTTGTGTAGGCCACATTAGCTCATATTAAAGTCTAGTCCACACTTTAGAAAATTAGTGTTTCTTATACCTGTTAGGAGGAGTTGCTCAGGAATAAGCACACAAATCCGTTAGTACTTTTCTGCTTATCTTTATCAGTCAACCAAGATGAAGAAGGCAGTGAGTAAGGCACGTGGGCGTGGGCGCGGAGCAGGGAGGGGACGTGGGGATTCTGTGCCTGCTGCGGGCACCGGTGACTCATCAGCACCCACTTTCACCAGGCAACAGTCGTTCATGCGCAGCTTTGTGTCAGAGCGCCGTACACCGCTGCTGCGTGAAGACCAAATTGAAGCCGTTGTCGGATGGATGGCAGCTAATGCATCAACTTCCATTAGTGCCACATCCTCTCAGACACAGAGCACTGGAGAGCAGCCATCTGTCTCTTCACCACCTGCCAAATTGCCCAGGCAGACAGAGAGCCCAGGACAGGAGCCGTCTCTACTTCTGTTCTCTGAATCTCTTGGCTTGGAAACAGGGGGCCAGCCAAGCAGCATTGGAGAAATGGAAGAAGAGGCAGGGTGCAGTGATGCCCAACAGCTTTTTCTGTCTTCCTCTGAAGAGGCGGGTGGGCCAGTGGCTCCGGTCACCACATCGCAGGCCGCATCAGCTGATGATGACACTCAGGTGCCACTTACTGGTGCGTGCTCTGCTGCTGAGACTACCCAGGAGGAGCAGTTGGGGGCAGAGGGTAGTGTAGATGATGAGGTCCTCGACCCATCTTGGCGTGAGGGACAGGAAGGTGGTGGGAGCAGCTCTGAGGAAGAGATTCCCCGTACGGCCCAAAGAGGGAGAGGGAGGGGGAAGACTGCGGATCCTGCAGCCTCCGCTTTGGCACCCGTTAGGAGCATGTCTCTTCCAAAAGCCAAAAAGGGCGCTCCCAAGACTTGCAGTGCCTGGTCCTTTTTTGACACAGTTGCAGATGACATTTGCTATGTCAGATGCAACGTGTGTCATCACAAAGTCAAAAGAGGTCGAAATGTCAGCAGCCTCAATACCTCCAACATGTGGAAACATGTGCGCACCAGGCACCCGGCGTTGTTAGAAAAACACACTGAAGAGGTAGGCCAACCAACAGCGGCAGCTACCACCTCTTCAGCTCGTGTTGCCTCTTCCTCTAGCTCACACGCAGCTGGTTCGGCTTCCTCCCAGGATCGCCGTGGAAGAACCTCTGGCCCTGTTGTCCAGAGACCCGCTGTAATTCCACCCGCAGCACCACTTTCCCAGTCATCCACACACTCCCAGCCCAGTCTACAGCCATCGGTAGTACAGGCATGGGAGAAAAGGCGGCCTTTCTCGTCAAACCACCCACGAGCACAGGCTCTGACTGCAGGCATTGCCAAACTTCTGTCACTGGAAATGCTGTCATTCAGGCTGGTGGAGACTGACAGCTTCCGTGACTTGATGTCATTGGCAGTCCCACAGTACAATGTGCCCAGCCGCTTTTACTTCAGCAGGCAAGCCGTCCCTGCCCTGCACAAGCATGTGGAGGGACACATAAAACACGCGCTACTGAACGCCGTCAGTAGCAAGGTCCACCTCACCACCGATGCGTGGACCAGTCAACATGGACAGGGGCGATACCTTTCCCTCACTGCCCATTGGGTTAATGTCATTGAGCCGGGTACAGACCGTGCGAGTGGCGCAGGACGTGTCCTGCCCACTCCAAGGATTGCAGGAATCCATTCTGTACGCATTGACTCCTCCTCTTACACCAGTTCCTCAGAATCATCGCTGCAGGAGCCGTCACAGTCCACCTCCACATGGACCCGTGATGAACGTGTACCTGTTACGACCGACATGAGCACAGCCGTGGCCAAACGTCAACAGGCCGTGTTGAAATTAATTTTTTTGGGGAATCGTAGCCACACAGCGCAGGAGCTCTGGAATGCCATCAAGCAGGAGAGCGATGTGTGGTTTGTGCCAGCGAATCTCCAGCCAGGCATGGTAGTGTGTGATAATGGCCGAAATCTGGTGGCAGCTCTGGGCCTCGGCAACCTCACTCACATCCCATGTCTGGCACATGTGCTCAATTTGGTCGTGCAGAGCTTTTTGAGGGACTATCCGGATCTTGATGCACTGCTGCACAAGGTCCGCCTAGAGTGTGCTCACTTGCGGCGTTCCAGCACGGCAAAAGCGCGCATTGCGGCTCTGCAGCGCCGACACCGCCTGCCGGAACATCGCATCATATGTGACCTACCTACCAGGTGGAATTCCACGTTACATATGTTGGAGCGGTTGTGTGAGCAGCAGCAAGCTGTAATGGAGTACCAGCTGCTTCAGGCGCAAAGAAGTCGCACTCAGCGCCGTACAGACTTCACAACCACAGAGTGGGCCACTATGAATGACGTCTGCCAGGTTTTGCGTCCCTTTGATTATTCCACGCGGATGGCGAGTGCAGATGATGCACTAGTCAGCATGACTGTCCCCCTTATCTGCCTGCTTGAAAAATCACTGCAAGCGCTAAGGGATGATGTTGTGGAAGAGGTGGAGGATGAGGATTCACCATTTCCATCATCTTCTGGACAGTCAGCGCCACGTGGTTCCTCACAAACGCGTAGGCAGGGGACAGTTTGTGAGGAGGATGAGGAGGAGTCAATGGAGGAGGAAGACGTCCGTCCAGAGGAGGGAGTTACCGAATTGTCCAGTACTCAGTGTGTACAGCGAGGGTGGGGTGATGACGAGCGGGCAGAGATCACGCCTCCAGCAGGGGACAGCGTTTCTTGGGCAGTTGGCAGTCTGCAGCACATGGTGGATTACATGCTGCAGTGCCTGAGAAACGACCGCCGCATCGCCCACATTCTCAACATGTCTGATTATTGGGTGTTCACCCTCCTCGATCCTCGCTACCGGGACAACGTAGAAAGCCTCATCACACCGTTGAACCGTGAGCGAAAAATGCGGGAGTACCAAGACACACTGGTCAATTCCATCATCTTCTCCATTCCAACTGAGAGAAGTGCTGCTAGTGCATTCCAAAGCAGCTCAGTGCGTCCAGGCAGTGGTGGAGGCTCTGCACAAAGAGGGAGCAGAAGCAGTGCCTCTGCCCAAGGCAAGACCAGTATGGCCCAACTGTGGCACAGTATTCTGTGCCCCCCACAAAAGTCTACACCATCACAGACGGCTCCAGTCAGCAGGAGGCAACGGTTCCGTCAGATGGTGACAGACTACATGTCTTGCCCTCTTGCTGTACTCCCAGACGGCTCTTCCCCTTTCAAGTTTTGGGTCTCAAAGCTGGATACATGGCCAGAGCTAAGCCAGTATGCATTGGAGGTGCTGTCTTGCCCTGCGGCCAGTGTATTATCGGAACGTGTCTTTAGTGCTGCAGGTGGTGTACTAACTGACCGTCGCATGCGACTATCCTCCGATAACGTTGACCGGCTTACTTTCCTGAAAATGAACAAGGCCTGGATCTCGCAGGAATTTGCCACTCCTCCTCCTGATTAAATAATTAGGTCACTGTATACGTTATCCAGGTCTCCTGTTGTGTTCATCTTTCTACCACCTGAACTTTAATTCCTGGGCTCCAACACCGCCAGTTGAGGCTCAGAAGTGCCGTCTGCACAGTCAAAACATACGACCCAGTGTTATTGGGTTTCAGTAACGTCAGCTGATCCCCAGCTGTGTAGCCGGCAATGTGTCATGCGACCGCCACGCTGACACAACAACTGAAATGTAAGGGAATCTGTCCCCCCCCCCAAGGCGTTTGTTACTGAAAGAGCCACCTTGTGCAGCAGTAATGCTGCACAAGGAAAAGGTAGCTATTTTTGTTTAGCTCCTTGCACACGCAGAACTTAACACTTATAAAATGTGTCCCCTGCAACCGTAAAACCGTCCCGGAGGTGGGACTTTCCTTCGTAATGTGACGCAGCACAGCCGTCATTCCTACCCCCCCGGCGCCGCGCACCGGCTCCTCAGCGTTGTTTTATTCCGTCCCGGAGCCTGCGCTGTTATGTTATCCCGTGGCCAGGCACACTTAGCGCTGCCCGTCTTCTGGCATCATTTGGTGTCAGGATGGCTGCGCCTGTGCGGCCGCGCTGGCAGAGAGCCCGCCTCGCAGTGTCTTCTGATTTAATCCCACTGGGGGCCTGGGATCCATGGACATGCGCAGTGCATATCTGAACCTCCACCTCTCACTCATTTCCCTATGGCTTCTTCAGACTGTTCGGTGTCAGCTGGTCCCTAATAGCATGCCACGGCCGTGACACCGCACAGTCTTAAGAAGCCGTAGGGAGGGGAGTGAGAGGCGAGGATATGCACTGCGCATGTCCATGGATCCCAGGCCCCCAGTGGGATTAAATCAGAAGACACTGCGAGGCGGGCTCTCTGCCAGCGCGGCCGCACAGGCGCAGCCAGCCTGACACCAAATGATGTCAGAAGATGGGCAGCGCTAAGTGTGCCTGGCCACGGGATAACATAACAGCGCAGGCTCCGGGACGGAATCAAACAACGCTGAGGAGCCGGGGCGCGGCGCCGGGGGGGTAGGAATGACGGTTGTGCTGCGTCATATTACGAAGGAAAGTCCCACCTCCGGGACGGTTTCACGGTTTCAGGGGACACATTTTATAAGTGTTTAGTTCTGCGTGTGCAAGGAGCATGATGAAAAGAGCCACCTTTTCCTTTTGCATCTTTTGTGCTGCACAAGCTGGCTCTTTCAGCTACAAACGCCTTGGGGGGGGGTTAAAGGTTCCCTTTCGACTTTCTCAGGCTTCGGCCTACATTGTGTTCCTCTGCTTTTCCACCTGTCCCTGGGCTCCAACACCGCCAGTTGCCGTCCAGAAGTGCTGTACGCACAGTCAACAGTCCCTCCTCTGTTATTGGGGTTCAGTAACGTCAGCTGTTCCCCTGCTGTGTGTGTGGCAATCCCTCCTACCTCCTCCAACCTCCTCCTCCTCCACCTGTCCCTGGGCTCCAACACCGCCAGTTGCCGTCCAGAAGTGCTGTACGCACAGTCAACAGTCCCTCCTCTGTTATTGGGGTTCAGTAACGTCAGCTGTTCCCCTGCTGTGTGTGTGGCAATCCCTCCTACCTCCTCCAACCTCCTCCAACCTCCTCCTCCTCCTCCACCTGTCCCTGGGCTCCAACACCGCCAGTTGCCGTCCAGAAGTGCTGTACGCACAGTCAACAGTCCCTCCTCTGTTATTGGGGTTCAGTAACGTCAGCTGTTCCCCTGCTGTGTGTGTGGCAATCCCTCCTACCTCCTCCAACCTCCTCCTCCTCCTCCACCTGTCCCTGGGCTCCAACACCGCCAGTTGCCGTCCAGAAGTGCTGTACGCACAGTCAACAGTCCCTCCTCTGTTATTGGGGTTCAGTAACGTCAGCTGTTCCCCTGCTGTGTGTGTGGCAATCCCTCCTACCTCCTCCAACCTCCTCCAACCTCCTCCTCCTCCACCTGTCCCTGGGCTCCAACACCGCCAGTTGCCGTCCAGAAGTGCTGTACGCACAGTCAACAGTCCCTCCTCTGTTATTGGGGTTCAGTAACGTCAGCTGTTCCCCTGCTGTGTGTGTGGCAATCCCTCCTACCTCCTCCAACCTCCTCCAACCTCCTCCTCCTCCTCCACCTGTCCCTGGGCTCCAACACCGCCAGTTGCCGTCCAGAAGTGCTGTACGCACAGTCAACAGTCCCTCCTCTGTTATTGGGGTTCAGTAACGTCAGCTGTTCCCCTGCTGTGTGTGTGGCAATCCCTCCTACCTCCTCCAACCTCCTCCTCCTCCTCCACCTGTCCCTGGGCTCCAACACCGCCAGTTGCCGTCCAGAAGTGCTGTACGCACAGTCAACAGTCCCTCCTCTGTTATTGGGGTTCAGTAACGTCAGCTGTTCCCCTGCTGTGTGTGTGGCAATCCCTCCTACCTCCTCCAACCTCCTCCAACCTCCTCCTCCTCCACCTGTCCCTGGGCTCCAACACCGCCAGTTGCCGTCCAGAAGTGCTGTACGCACAGTCAACAGTCCCTCCTCTGTTATTGGGGTTCAGTAACGTCAGCTGTTCCCCTGCTGTGTGTGTGGCAATCCCTCCTACCTCCTCCAACCTCCTCCTCCTCCACCTGTCCCTGGGCTCCAACACCGCCAGTTGCCGTCCAGAAGTGCTGTACGCACAGTCAACAGTCCCTCCTCTGTTATTGGGGTTCAGTAACGTCAGCTGTTCCCCTGCTGTGTGTGTGGCAATCCCTCCTACCTCCTCCAACCTCCTCCTCCTCCACCTGTCCCTGGGCTCCAACACCGCCAGTTGCCGTCCAGAAGTGCTGTACGCACAGTCAACAGTCCCTCCTCTGTTATTGGGGTTCAGTAACGTCAGCTGTTCCCCTGCTGTGTGTGTGGCAATCCCTCCTACCTCCTCCTCCTCCACCTGTCCCTGGGCTCCAACACCGCCAGTTGCCGTCCAGAAGTGCTGTACGCACAGTCAACAGTCCCTCCTCTGTTATTGGGGTTCAGTAACGTCAGCTGTTCCCCTGCTGTGTGTGTGGCAATCCCTCCTACCTCCTCCTCCTCCACCTGTCCCTGGGCTCCAACACCGCCAGTTGCCGTCCAGAAGTGCTGTACGCACAGTCAACAGTCGCTCCTCTGTTATTGGGGTTCAGTAACATCAGCTGTTCCCCTGCTGTGTGTGTGGCAATCCCTCCTACCTCCTCCAACCTCCTCCTCCTCCACCTGTCCCTGGGCTCCAACACCGCCAGTTGCCGTCCAGAAGTGCTGTACGCACAGTCAACAGTCCCTCCTCTGTTATTGGGGTTCAGTAACGTCAGCTGTTCCCCTGCTGTGTGTGTGGCAATCCCTCCTACCTCCTCCAACCTCCTCCAACCTCCTCCTCCTCCACCTGTCCCTGGGCTCCAACACCGCCAGTTGCCGTCCAGAAGTGCTGTACGCACAGAGCCAAACACCTCGCCAATGTGTTAGTGGGGTTCAGCACCGCCAGCTGTTCCCCTGCTGTGTATACGGCAACGTGTACTGCGACCGCCACGCAGTCACAACAAGTTTACTTTAAGGGAACCTGTCCCCCCCCCCCCCAGGCGTTTGTTACTGAAGGAGCCACCTTGTGCAGCAGTAATGATGCAAAGGGAAAAAGTGCCTCTTTTCGTGGTGCTCCTTGCACATGCGGAACCTAACAGTTATGAAATGTGTCCCCTCACAGCGTTAAACCGTCCGGTAGGTGGAACTTTCCTTTGTCGTGTGACGCAGCACAGCCATCATTTTTACCCCCTTGGCGCCGTGCGCCGCCTCCTCAGCGTTGTTTGAATCTGTCCCGGAGCCTGCGCTGTTAGGTTAGCCCTTGGCCATGCACACATTTTGCGCTGCCCGTCTTCTGACATCATTTGGTGTCAGGCTGGCTGCGCCTGTGCGGGTGCGCTGGCCGAGATCCCGCCTCGCAGTGTCGTCTAATGTAATCCCACCGCGGGCCTGTGATCCGTGCCCGTGCGCAGTGCATATCCTCGCCTCTCACTCCCCTCCCTACGGCTTCTTCAGACTGTGCAATGTCAGCTGGTCCCTAATAGCATGCCACGGCCGTGACACCGCACAGTCTGAAAAAGCCGTAGGGAGGGGAGTGAGAGGCGAGGATATGCACTGCGCACGGGCACGGATCACAGGCCCGCGGTGGGATTACATTAGACGACACTGCGAGGCGGGATCTCGGCCAGCGCACCCGCACAGGCGCAGCCAGCCTGACACCAAATGATGTCAGAAGACGGGCAGCGCAAAATGTGTGCATGGCCAAGGGCTAACCTAACAGCGCAGGCTCCGGGACAGATTCAAACAACGCTGAGGAGGCGGCGCACGGCGCCAAGGGGGTAAAAATGATGGCTGTGCTGCGTCACACGACAAAGGAAAGTTCCACCTACCGGACGGTTTAACGCTGTGAGGGGACACATTTCATAACTGTTAGGTTCCGCATGTGCAAGGACCATAATTAAAAGAGCTAAGTTTACCTTTTCCAGCATTAGTGCTGTACACAATGGCTCTTTCAGCTACAAACGCCTGGGGGGGGGGGGGGTTAAAGGTTTCCTTTCAACTTGCTCGAGTGCAGGCTTCGGCCTACACTCCGCTCCCCCTGCTCCTCCTGCTGACCCTGGGCTCTAACACCGCCAGTTGGGGCCCGGTACTGCTAGCTGCACAGAGAAAAACACCTCGCCAATGTGTCAGTGGGGTTCAGCACCGCCAGCTGTTCCCCTGCTGTGCAGCCGGCATCGTGTCCTGCGACCGCCACGCAGACACAACAGACCCAAAGCTGCCGCCAGTGCAGGCTTCGGCCTACACTCCCCTCCCCCTGCTCCTGCTCCTCCTCCTCCTGCTGACCCTGGGCTCTAACAAACCGCCAGTTGGGGCCCAGATGTGCTAGCTGCACAGAGAAAAACACCAGCCAATGTGTCAGTGGGGTCCAGCACCGCCAGCTGTTCCCCTGCTGTGCAGCCGGCAACGTGTCCTGCAAAAGCCACGCAGACACAAGAACTGAAATTGAAGGGAACCTGTCCCCCCTCCCCCAGGCGTTTTTACGTTATCCAGCCACCTTGTACAGCGGTAATGCTGCATGTGTGCAAGGTGGCTCAGAAACGTATTCTCCTCGCACATGTGGAACTGAAAACACGTCTGCAATGTGTCCTCTGTGTGACCATTTAACCGTCCCGGTGGTGTGACTTTCCTTTGTAATGACACGCTGCAACCCCCTTGGTAGCGCTGCCCGTCTTCTGGCATCATTGTTTGGCTGCCTGCGCCTCTGCGGCCGCCCTGACCCACACAACGCCCCTCGGTGTCTTATTTATTGGGACTGCGAGGGTGTGTTTGATGGGCATGAGCAGTGCATCAGTTCGCCTGTCCCTCATCTCCTTCCGCCTTCTTCAGACTGTGCGGCTTCATGGCCGTGGCATGCGATAAGGGATCAGCTGACGCCACATAGTCTGAAGCAGGTGTAAGAACCCAAGCGAGAGGCGAACATATGTACTGCGCCAGGCCATGAATCCCAGCCCCGCAGTGTTTTAACTATGTCAATACACTGCGGGGCTGTGATTCATGGGCATCGCGAACCGCACCAGCCAACATTAAATGAGGTCAGAAGATGGGCAGCGCTAACAGCGCTAGGCCAGGGGATAACACGACAGCGCAGACTCCTGTACAGCAAATAACAACGCTCAGGAGGCTGCACCCAGCACCAAGGTGGGATTCTTGACATCTGTGCTGCGTCTCATTACAAAGGGAACTCGCGCCTCCAACACAGTTTGACTGTTTAAAGGGCTAAATGTTATACGTGTTTCATTCAGCGTGTGCAAGAAGCGAAATTAAAAGAGCAACCTTTGACTTGTGCAGCACTACTGCTGCATAAGCTGTGGCTCTTCTACTTTGTAACCCCTGAGGGGGGGTTAAAGGTTACCTTTGAAATTGGTTCAATTAGGCTTCGGCCTACACTCTGCTCCCCCTGCAGAGCCCTGGGCTCCAACACCGCCAGTTGGGGCCCGGTACTGCTAGCTGCACAGAGAAAAACACCTCGCCAATGTGTCAGTGGGGTTCAGCACCGCCAGCTGTTCCCCTGCTGTGCAGCCGGCATCGTGTCCTGCGACCGCCACGCAGACACAACAGACCCAAAGCTGCCGCCAGTGCAGGCTTCGGCCTACACTCCCCTCCCCCTGCTCCTGCTCCTCCTCCTCCTGCTGACCCTGGGCTCTAACAAACCGCCAGTTGGGGCCCAGATGTGCTAGCTGCACAGAGAAAAACACCAGCCAATGTGTCAGTGGGGTCCAGCACCGCCAGCTGTTCCCCTGCTGTGCAGCCGGCAACGTGTCCTGCAAAAGCCACGCAGACACAAGAACTGAAATTGAAGGGAACCTGTCCCCCCTCCCCCAGGCGTTTTTACGTTATCCAGCCACCTTGTACAGCGGTAATGCTGCATGTGTGCAAGGTGGCTCAGAAACGTATTCTCCTCGCACATGTGGAACTGAAAACACGTCTGCAATGTGTCCTCTGTGTGACCATTTAACCGTCCCGGTGGTGTGACTTTCCTTTGTAATGACACGCTGCAACCCCCTTGGTAGCGCTGCCCGTCTTCTGGCATCATTGTTTGGCTGCCTGCGCCTCTGCGGCCGCCCTGACCCACACAACGCCCCTCGGTGTCTTATTTATTGGGACTGCGAGGGTGTGTTTGATGGGCATGAGCAGTGCATCAGTTCGCCTGTCCCTCATCTCCTTCCGCCTTCTTCAGACTGTGCGGCTTCATGGCCGTGGCATGCGATAAGGGATCAGCTGACGCCACATAGTCTGAAGCAGGTGTAAGAACCCAAGCGAGAGGCGAACATATGTACTGCGCCAGGCCATGAATCCCAGCCCCGCAGTGTTTTAACTATGTCAATACACTGCGGGGCTGTGATTCATGGGCATCGCGAACCGCACCAGCCAACATTAAATGAGGTCAGAAGATGGGCAGCGCTAACAGCGCTAGGCCAGGGGATAACACGACAGCGCAGACTCCTGTACAGCAAATAACAACGCTCAGGAGGCTGCACCCAGCACCAAGGTGGGATTCTTGACATCTGTGCTGCGTCTCATTACAAAGGGAACTCGCGCCTCCAACACAGTTTGACTGTTTAAAGGGCTAAATGTTATACGTGTTTCATTCAGCGTGTGCAAGGAGCGAAATTAAAAGAGCAACCTTTGACTTGTGCAGCACTACTGCTGCATAAGCTGTGGCTCTTCTACTTTGTAACCCCTGAGGGGGGGTTAAAGGTTACCTTTGAAATTGGTTCAATTAGGCTTCGGCCTACACTCTGCTCCCCCTGCAGAGCCCTGGGCTCCAACACCGCCAGTTGGGGCCCGGTACTGCTAGCTGCACAGAGAAAAACACCTCGCCAATGTGTCAGTGGGGTTCAGCACCGCCAGCTGTTCCCCTGCTGTGCAGCCGGCATCGTGTCCTGCGACCGCCACGCAGACACAACAGACCCAAAGCTGCCGCCAGTGCAGGCTTCGGCCTACACTCCCCTCCCCCTGCTCCTGCTCCTCCTCCTCCTGCTGACCCTGGGCTCTAACAAACCGCCAGTTGGGGCCCAGATGTGCTAGCTGCACAGAGAAAAACACCAGCCAATGTGTCAGTGGGGTCCAGCACCGCCAGCTGTTCCCCTGCTGTGCAGCCGGCAACGTGTCCTGCAAAAGCCACGCAGACACAAGAACTGAAATTGAAGGGAACCTGTCCTCCCTCCCCCAGGCGTTTTTACGTTATCCAGCCACCTTGTACAGCGGTAATGCTGCATGTGTGCAAGGTGGCTCAGAAACGTATTCTCCTCGCACATGTGGAACTGAAAACACGTCTGCAATGTGTCCTCTGTGTGACCATTTAACCGTCCCGGTGGTGTGACTTTCCTTTGTAATGACACGCTGCAACCCCCTTGGTAGCGCTGCCCGTCTTCTGGCATCATTGTTTGGCTGCCTGCGCCTCTGCGGCCGCCCTGACCCACACAACGCCCCTCGGTGTCTTATTTATTGGGACTGCGAGGGTGTGTTTGATGGGCATGAGCAGTGCATCAGTTCGCCTGTCCCTCATCTCCTTCCGCCTTCTTCAGACTGTGCGGCTTCATGGCCGTGGCATGCGATAAGGGATCAGCTGACGCCACATAGTCTGAAGCAGGTGTAAGAACCCAAGCGAGAGGCGAACATATGTACTGCGCCAGGCCATGAATCCCAGCCCCGCAGTGTTTTAACTATGTCAATACACTGCGGGGCTGTGATTCATGGGCATCGCGAACCGCACCAGCCAACATTAAATGAGGTCAGAAGATGGGCAGCGCTAACAGCGCTAGGCCAGGGGATAACACGACAGCGCAGACTCCTGTACAGCAAATAACAACGCTCAGGAGGCTGCACCCAGCACCAAGGTGGGATTCTTGACATCTGTGCTGCGTCTCATTACAAAGGGAACTCGCGCCTCCAACACAGTTTGACTGTATAAAGGGCTAAATGTTATACGTGTTTCATTCAGCGTGTGCAAGGAGCGAAATTAAAAGAGCAACCTTTGACTTGTGCAGCACTACTGCTGCATAAGCTGTGGCTCTTCTACTTTCTAACCCCTGAGGGGGGGTTAAAGGTTACCTTTGAAATTGGTTCAAGTAGGCTTCGGCCTACACTCTGCTCCCCCTGCAGAGCCCGGGCTCCAACACCGCTAGTTGCTGTCCGGAAGTGCTGGCTGCACAGAGCCAAACACCTCGCCAATGTGTCAGTGGGGTCCAGCACCGCCAGCTGTTCCCCTGCTGTGCAGCCGGCAACGTGTCCTGCAAAAGCCACGCAGACACTTGCTCTTGGACCTTCTGCTCCCCATCCTGGTTCCAGTACTGTCAGCTGGTTCCGGGCAGAGCCTTTGGCTTAGGTGCCTCCCTTTGGTATCCGAGTTCCACCAACGTCAGGTGGTCCTTGGTAGTGCTTTCAGGCACGGGTACCTCCTGCTTAGTAACCGGGTTCCAGTAACGTCAGCTGGTCCTCGGTAGTTCCATTGGCTCTTGGACCTTCGGCTACCCATCCGGGTTCCAGCACCGTCAGCTGGTTCTCGGCAGTGTCTTTTGCTCTTGTACCTTCTGCTCCCCATCCTGGTTCCAGTACCGTCAGCTGGTTCCGGGCAGAGCCTTTGGCTTAGGGGCCTCCCTCTGGGTATCTGAGTTCCACCAACGTCAGGTGGTCCTTGGTAGTGCTTTCAGCACAGGTACCTCCTGCTTAGTAACCGGGTTCCAGTAACGTCAGCTGGTCCTCGGTCGTTCCATTGGCTCTTGGACCTTCGGGTAGCCATCCGAGTTCCAGTTCCATCAGCTGGTTCTCGGCATTTTCTCAGCCTTCTTGTACCTTCTGCTACATTTCCAAGTTCAAGAGACTAAACACGATGACCCGGAAGACCACCCCTAAGATGACGACGACACCAGAGACGACAACCACCGTGATGACGACGACCCTGGAGACGATGACCCTGAAGACCACCCCGATGACGACGACCCCGGAGACCACCCCGATGACGACGACCCCGGAGACGACGACCCTGGAGACGACGACGACCTGGAAGACCGAGAAGCAGAAGAACAAGAGGCTGCAGAACAAAGAGCAGAAGGACATTAAGCATAACACAAAATATCAGAGCAAAAAATATTATGTAAATTATAAGCAGAAGAAGACTAAGCAGTGTATGGGGGTGAGTCCGTTCCTCCTCGTGGTGCCCCTGGATAAAGCCTGATGCTGCAGGCCAAACTGAACGCGGACAAATGTAACTGTTTTGTGACAGGCAGAACGGAAGGTGTAATCTTCAAACTTTTATAGATAACAACTACGGGAATGCCTGTCACAAATAAGAATATGATGAAGAAGTAGAATATGATGAAGATAATAGTAAACTAAAAACAATATGAACAATGTAACCCAAAAAATAATAGGTAGAAGATGAAGAAGAAGATGAATAAGGTGAAGAAGTTGATGTCAAAGAAGCTGATGATGAGGATAATTAAGAAGAAAGCGTGGGAGAAGTAAAAAAAAAGGTGAAGGGCGTGGAAGCAGTGAAACATCAATATCTGACATTAAAAAAAAAATTAACATAGTCAAATTCTTTCTAACGCCGAACGTCATAAAAAAAAACGCAAAATCCTGCTATTCTATTACATTGGGCTAAACCTCTGTGCCTTTAATATCTCCGCCACGTCCCCCAATACATCCTACATTATTCTTAGTTGTTTTCCTTCATGTAGAATGAACCTACAAGTGTATAAAGGGTTTATTTTAATTCCGATATTTTCGTCCCATTGACTTGCATTGGGATCGGGTATCGGTATCGGATTAGATCCGATACTTTGACGGTATCGGCCGATACTTTCCGATACCGATACTTTCCGATATCGGAAGGTATCGCTCAACACTAGTCATAATTTAAGCCATATACCATATGTTTGACTTTGAAATGCTGCATTGTTTTAATCGCTAAGCCGCCCAGGAGACTAGTCGGACAGTCTCCTTTTTGCCATCTGCTTCTGAGATCTATAACTGTATACATTGGTCACGTACATATACGGCACATGATCAGCTGCAGGGAAATAAACAGAAACCAGTAGAAAGAACTTCAGCGATGGCACAACCACTTTAGGAATCTGACTCATGGGATTAAGGATTTACTCACACGAAAGTATAAATCAAACGAGTGCTATCTGATATTTAATCGCATAGCACTCGGACCAGTGTTATAATATGGGGCACTGCATATCAGCGATTTTTTTCTCATGCTGATTCGGCATCACAGCTTTCTGCGAGTGGATGTGCTAATCGGACCACATACACCCATTCAAGTCTATGGGTGCGTGTAAAATGTCACTGACACAGACAATGGAGAAATTAAGTATTCTGTCTTCTCCGTACCTGTGATACAATTCTCTCATCCGAATCTAGATCATAGTAAATTCACACTTGCCTCAAACTCTGAGTTTGAGCCAAGTGTCATTTGCGTAATCAAGATGATTCTCTTACATAAGAGAATCTACACTTGTGTGACCCCAGTCTAAGGAATAGGATTTACCTAAACTTATCATGTTAGTTGTACTTATATCATCTCTATAAAATAGAAATCTCTGGATCCTTACATGCTGTAGCACAAGACTAGGCAAATTATTTCTTCAGAGAGGAAAAGAACTACAACTCTAGTGCCACCTATAGGAAGTAATGTCTTCAAAGGGAGATTTGTAGTTAAAATTCTGCGCTGCCGCTAAGATGAATTTCAGGAGAGTATAGTTGATTCACAGTGGTTTTATTCAACGCGTTTCAGGGTCTCATGCCCCCTTCATCAAGAAATACCACACAGAATATACAGGCATCACAGGTGTGGTATTTCCTGATGAAGGGGACATGAGACCCCTGAAACGCGTTGAATAAAACCACTGTGAATCAACTATACTCTCCTGAAATTCATCTTAGCAGCAGCACAGAATTTTAACTACAAATCTCCCTTTGAAGACATTATTTTCTCTGGTCAGTGAAGACCTGTGGATCTGCAGCAGCCACTATCTATATGCTCTAATCTCATCCTAACCAGGTGAGCAAATTTGGTGTATATTCTCCTCTGTGTAACGTGGATAAGACCCTATTGCGCTCTTTGTCTCCCCATTGTTTTGCAATAGTTACCTATAGGAAGTAGCAAGACAATTTGCATATTTCACAGAGGAGCATTGCAAGGCTTAAAAGTCTCCTCACCTTGGCATGTCAGGCTCGACATGTCACTCTCGGCAAAGAGAAACCTTACCCCTTGGATGAGACTAGAGGTTTATGTTTGTTTTTTTGGTGCTGTGCAACATGTGGAAAGTAGTACAAATTTAAATTTTGGTCTCAAACTGCAAGGCCTTTGTGAACGCTATCTAATAATGCCTGCCAGAGAGAGTGAACCCCTACAATGCAAAAACATTGTTTACTAAATGGAACATAACATGTAATGCAACATTTTATATAAACATGTATACAGTTTGTTATGTAGGTTGTAGAGATTTTTAGCTTGACTTGCAATGAAAGTGCATAGTTATTAACATACTTAAAAAGTATATTACATTCTCACACACAATGCAGGGTAAGGTCCTAAAATGCACAAGAAAATACAGCAGTCTACTCCAGCTCTGTTCAAGGGCATCTCTTGAAATGCATAGAATTTCTGAAGGCTGATATAAGATCACTAGATGGCAGAGTGGGGCAACAATCATCATGTATGTGCACATAATCTTCCTGATATAGAGCAACTAAATGTTCGTTTGTTGATAAAATGACAACAAACAATATATTTATTGCAGTGGCATGTAAAAGTTTGGGCACACCCAGTTAAAATTACTGTTATTGTGAACATTTAGGCAAATTATAGATGAAATGATCTCTAAAAGGCCTAAAGTTAAAGGTGACATTTTCTTTGTACTTTAGGCAAAAAATATATATAAATATTTTCATCTTTTACGTTTTAAAAATTCCAAAAAAGAAAATGGTCCAATGCAAAAGTTTCAGGTCTCTGCATGGTTAGTACCTAGTAGCACCCCCATTTGAAAGTATCACAGCTTGTAAATGCTTTTTGAAACCAGACAAGAGTCTTTAAATTCTTTTTGAGGGATTTTCATCCATTCTTCCTTGGAAAATTCTTCCAGTTCTGTGAGATTCCTGAGTCGTCTTGCATGCACTGCTAATTTGAGGTCTAGCCACAGATTTTCAATGATGTTTAGATCAGGCGACAGTGAGGGCCATTGTAAAACCTTCAGCTAGCACCTTTTGAGGTAGGCTATTGTGGATTTTGATGTGTGTTTAGGATCATTGTCCATTTGTAGAAGCCATCCTCTTTTCAACTTCAGCTTTTTTTTTCAGATGGTGTTATGTTTGCATCAAGATTTTGTTGAGATTTCATTGAATCCATTCTTCCCTCTACCCATGAAATGTTCCCTGTGCCATGGGCTGCAGCACAACCCCAAAGTATGATTGATCCACCATGCTTAATGGCTGACAATATGTTATTTTCCTAAAATTCTGTGCCCTTTTTTCTCCAAACATATCTTTGATCATTGTGACCAAAGAGTTCTATTTTAATCTCATCGGTCAACAGGGCTTGTTTGCAAAGTACATCAGACTTGTTTATATGTACTTTTGCATACTTCTGATGCTGAATTTTATGGTGAGGATACAGGACAGGTTTATTTCTGATGACTCTTCCATGAAGGCCATATTTGTGCAGGTGTCTCTGAACAGTAGAACAATGTACAACAACTCCAGTCTGAAAGTCTTTTGCAGTCAAGCTAGTGTTAGGGCTAGCAGAATGCACCAGATAATAAAAGAGGTAGATATGAGGTGCGTTCGCTGCCTGGGGTCCACCGTGCAGAGATGGTACCTGCTGCTGAGTAATGGCGGATGTACACTCGTTCACATGTGGGTTAGACTTCACCTCGTGTGAATAGTAGCGAACTCTGTTGCTTCACAGAGCCGCCAAATTATGATGCACCCTGTTAACAGACACAGGGTGCAGTTGCAAGACACTAGTGGGATCTCTATGAATCACCCCCACTAATCTGGTGATTGGACTCGCTCTGACCCTTGGTGGCTTTTGAGCCCGCGCCCGAGGACGCCCTGAGTCAGATGCAGAGTCCAAGCGGGAATTCCCACCCTACACTGACGGACTGTCAGGAAAGAGCAGAGCACTGATTGCGCACGGTGCCATATAAGCGGGCACTGCAAATGGCACTGTAACGTGTGCTAGGTGTGCAGGTAGCACTGTCAGGCGCTAGATAGCTTCCACCATTCGCAAGCAGCCAACACTAGGAATGGGAATGATTAAGGAGCTTTCATCCATCGACAGTCATTCATCTACACACACACGTTATCAAGTTTATACTAGCGCATGGCCGTGCGGCCATGCGAACCTTTTATAGAGGAAGCTCTCCGGGACCTTCTTAGTGGTCCAATAGGAGCTGCTACAGGACCTGAGCATGTGAGCCCTGACCTCCGATGAGAGGTCTTCCCTTGGGCATGCTCAGTAGAGGAAATGCAGGACTTAGTCCCAGGAGCGTCTGCTCGCCGCTGAACATTGCTGGCTACAATGGCTGAGCCTGGAAGGGCAACAGTAACCAAGCGCACAGTATCTGCCTGAGCCAGACGCTGGGACCGACGTCTCTGCTCAGCAGGCTCCACTGCGGCTGGAGAAGAGACCGCAGTGGCGGGAACTTGACACCTAGCAGTTGGGTTTCTGATTTGCCTCTCTAGCAATTCTATGCGCAGCTCTCACTGAAATGTTGCTTGGTTTTCCAGACCTTATCTCGAGCGCCACTGTTCCCCTTAAATGCCATTTCTTAATTACATTTCGAACTGAGAAAAGGGCAACTTGAAAACGCTTTCCTATTTTCTTATAGCCTTCTCCTGCTTTCTGGTCATTTTCATTTTCAGAGCGTTAGGCAGCTACTTTGAACAACATATTGCTGCTGTTTTTTGGCACAAGGTTAGAGGAAGCTGTGTTTCTATAAAGCTGGTAAATTTGCTTCACCTGGCCTTTCCTAACAAAGCTAGTAAACAATGTTGAAATGGAGCACTACGGCACTCGTAATGTGTGAGATAGATGATCAAGTAGGGTATCCAACCCAAAACAGTCCGAAACCATAAAAACTTGGCACTCTGAAGGAAATTTTGACAGCGCGACTCCTAAAGCGACTTCCGTCGCTCTCCCCATGTGCTGACTCATAAAGAATTCCCGGCTGCATCCAGGCTATCCCAATACGTCATTTGGAACTGATAGAGACAGGATACATGTTTCTCTCAATACCAGTATATTTCTTCTGATGAAGGTCCGGATGTGGACTGAAAACGTTCAACAACTTGCCTTTATGGATGCACATCAATAAACATTAAACATTTTCATTGCACGCCAAAATTTCCTTCAGAGTGCCAAGTTTTTTATGGTTTTGGAAAGTTAGTAAACAAGCTATAACCCTATTTAAGGTCTGAAACCTTGGTCAAAGTTATCTGAGCGCACACTTTTCCAGGGGTGCCAAAACATTTGCATCAGCCCATTTTCCTTTTTGTAATTTTTAAAATGAAAAAAACTGACAATAACTAGGAAATTTGCATCACCTGGCCTTTCCTAACGATAATAGTGACCATAACACTAACAGGCTAATTAAGGTCTGAAACCTTGGTCAAAGTTATCTGAACACACAAATACCTAAGAGTGCCCAAACTCTTGCACCTGTCCATTTTCATTTTTGCAATTTTTAAAATACAAAGGAAATGTATTCTCTTTATCTTTAGGCCTTTTTAGAGATCATTTAATCTTCAACATGCTTAACTGTTTACAATAACAGTAGTTTGGACCTCAGGTGCCCAAACAGTTTCATGCCAATGTAACCATTATCTGACAAGTTATATATTGCTTCATCTGTACAGAACCAATAACAATAGTTGAATGCATTACCAGAAACATCAACAGTACAGTAATACAGCATTATCAATACATAAATACAACACCAGAACCACCACCAGCACAGAAATACAACATCACAACTACTGTCAGTACATAACTACAAGAGTACATAAATATAACACCATAAGCACCATCTGTACAGGAATACATAACAAGAACCACCAAAAGTACATAAATGCATCACTAGAACTACCACCAGTGCAGTAAATTCATCACCACAACTTTAATTAATACATGAATACATCACCAAACTTGGTACTGCAACCAGTTGCAGCCCCATATACAATTGTATCATATGAACCTACAACTGCCAGTATGTCCTTAACAATATTAAAGAGATCCTGTTATTGGTACACAGTTGTCCCCTCACACTTTTACCCCATACTGTTCCTTCACATTTTTCTAGCCTCATACTGTCCCTTCACACTTCCCCCACCAAACTGTCACCTCATGCTATTCTCCCCATACTGTCCCCTCACACTTTTTACTTTATACTGTCCCTTCACAATCACCACCATTTTGCCCCCTAAGACTTTTCCTCAAAAACTGTTTTCTCACACTTCTGCCTCATACTGTCCCCCACACTTTGCCCCCCCATACTGTTGCTTCACACTATACTGCCTCATAATGTTCCCTGACACTGAAAGACACTAGTATAACTGAATGCAGGAAGCCAGTTTGGAGAACAATTGAATTTCACATCTGGAGGAATGCAAAATGCCTCTGCCTGGGAATCACCCAATGGTTCCCCTCTAGGGTTGAGCAAAACGGATCGGTCAAATTCCAAAATCGCCGACTTTCGGCAAAGTCAGGTTTCATGAAACCAGACCCGATCCCAGTGTGGGATCGGCCATGAGGTCGGCGATCTTCGCGCCAAAGTCGCGTTTCGTATGACGCTTTCAGTGCCATTTTTCAGCCAATGAAGGAGGACGCAGAGTGTGGGCAGTGTGATGACATAGGTCTCGGTCCCCACCATCTTAGAGAAGGGCATGACAGTGATTGGCTTGCTTTCTGCAGCGTCACAGGGGCTATAAAGGGGCATGCACGCCGACCGCCATCTTACTTCTGCCGATCTCAGCATAGGGAGAGGTTGCTGCAGCTTCATCAGAAGCAGGGATATCGTTAGGGAGGGAAGATTAACCCCCAAACCGCTTGTGCTGTAGCGATTTCCACTGTCCAACACCACCTTTGTTTTGCAGGGACAGTGGAGGCTAGATTTTTGTGCATCAGCTCTGTAGCCTATTAGGCTGCCTTATAAGGCTCCCTGATAGCTGCATTGCTGTTTGTACGCCACTGTGCAAACCAACTGCTTTTTAAAAGCAAAAATCCTGTTGCTGCTTTCTGCACAGTTATCTTGTTTATTTGTCCACACTTTTGTGTGCAGCAGTCCTTTTTATTGCTGGCTGCCATACTTGTCCTGAGATCATTGTAGGGAGATTGAAATTGTAGTACAGTCCTTGTATTTTTTTATATATCTTCCAGCCACGTTCTGCCGCTTACATTGTATAGTGTAATACCCAGGGCCTGTTTTTTGCTGCAGTCTCCCCCCCCAAAAAAAGGGAGATTTAAATTGCCAACAAGTTTATATACGTCAGTTCTGTTTGTTGTATATCTGCCAGCCACGTTCTGCCTTTTACATTGTATAGTGTAATACACAGGGCCTGTTTTTTGCTGCAGTCTCCCCCCCAAAAAAGGAGATTTAAATTGCCACTAAGTTTATATACGTCAGTTCTGTTTGTCGTATATCTGCCAGCCACGTTCTGCCTTTTACATTGTATAGTGTAATACCCAGGGCCTGTTTTTTGCTGCAGTCTCCCCAACAAAAAAGGGAGATTTAAATTGCCAACAAGTTTATATACGTCAGTTTTGTTTGTCGTATATCTGCCAGCCACGTTCTGCCACTTACATTGTGTAGTGTAATACACTGGGCCTGTTTTTTGTTGCAGTCTCCCCCCTCAAAAAAGGGAGATTTAAATTCTCAACAAGTTTATATACACCCTCTACCTTGTTTTACAGTACCATATAACGGTTGTTAGTTTGGTTACATTTTCCCAAAAATGAGGAAGTCTGGTGGAAGAGGCAGTGGGCGGTCGTTGCCAGCTGGTAATGATGGTGGTGGTGGTGGTGGTGGAGCACCTGGTGGTAGTGGGAAAAGCAAAATAGCACCTAAGGCTCGAGTTGTTGAGCCAGCGTCATCGTCTGGCTACACAAGGCCTCGAAGGCTCCCTTATCTGGGAGTAGGAAAACCGCTTTTAAAGCCGGAGCAGCAGGAAAAAGTTTTGGCTTTCATTGCTGACTCAGCCTCTAGCTCTTTCGCCTCTTCTTCAGAAAGTTCGAAATATAAAAGCAGCGAGTCGTCAGTGGATGCTCCCGGTCAGGAACAAGTCGCTTCCTTGTGTCCTTCACCCAAGCAAAAGTGAAGGATGCGGCAGGCGACACTACAGTTTACTCCATGGAGCTCTTTACACATACCGTGCCAGGGTTAGAAAGGGAAATAGTTAACAGCCCATTACAAGATGAATCGGACATGGAGTGCACAGATGCACAGCCACAGCTAGATTATTATGCTGTTCCATTGACTCAGATCACTACATTGCCCTCGCAGTGTACTGAGCCAGAATCTGACCCTGATGACACTATGGTGCCCCGTTCCGAATGCTATAGCACCTTACACGGTGACACAGAGGAAGGTGCACATGACATTGAAGAGGAGGTGATAGATGACCCAGTTGTTGACCCAGATTGGCAGCCATTGGGGGAACAGGGTGCCGCTGGCAGTAGCTCTGAAGCGGAGGAGGATGATCCACAGCAGGCATCTACATCACAACAGCTTTCATCTGGCAGGCCCATATCTGGCCAAAAACGTTTGACAAAACCAAAAACACTTATAGGACAGCATGGCCATCCAGTGAAAGTAGCACAGCGTGCAATGCCTGAAAAGGTATTCGATAGTAGGAAGAGTGCAGTGTGGGAATTTTTTAACCAAGATCCGAATGATCAGTACAAAGTTATCTGTAAGAAATGCTCAAAGACCTTTAGCAGAGGGAAGAATGTCCAAAATTTAAATACGAAGTGCATGCGTAGACATTTAACCAGAATGCACTTGCAAGCCTGGACTAACTACCAAATGTCTCGTACCGTTGGTGCACCCGCTCAAGTCAAGGTAGTCAGCAACGCTACATTGCTTTCCTCACTGTAAGCCCACCGATTAGGACACCACCAGCAGCAAATGTGGAGGTATCATCGCAAGGCCAAAGCAGTCAGGGAATTACAAGGTTCTTGGTAGGAAACACTGTATGTAGGCCAACATCAAGAATACCATCACCAACCCTCTCTCAATCTGCCATGTCCACCACCACCCCCGCTAGTTCCACCATATGCAGCTCTCCAGTCCAGCTCACCCTACAAGAGACTCTCGTTAGGAAAAGGAAGTACTCATCCTCTCATCCGCGTACACAGGGTTTGCCCACATTGCTAGACTAATCTCGTTAGAGATGATGCCCTACCGGTTGGTTGAAAGCGAAGCTTTCAAAGCCCTTATGGCCTACGCAGTACCACGCTATGACCTACCCAGTCGACACTTCTTTGCGAGAAAAGCCATCCCAGCCCTCCACCAGCATGTCAAAGACTGCATTGTCCATGCACTCAGGCAATCAGTCAGTAGAAAGGTGCACCTCACAACAGATGCATGGACCAGTAGGCATGGCCAGGGACATTACGTGTCCATCACGGCGCACTGGGTTAATGTGGTGGATGCAGGGTCCACAGGGGACAGCCATAGTGGGACAGTTCTGCCTAGCCCACGGTCTAGGAAACAGTTGGCAGTAGGCGTTCGACACCCCTTCTCCTCCTCCTCCAGAAGCAAAAGCTCGTCCACATAGCACAGTCGCCCTACCACTCCATCCGCAGCTGCCAGTGTTGCACACGAGGTGTCACATTATGGAACAGCTAGTGGTAAGTGTCAGCAGGCTGTATTGGAACTGAAGTGTTTGGGGCGACAACAGGGATCGTCGGACGGTGTGCTGCCTACCTGGCGCTCGAGTCCGACACATCGCTGATCGGGTGGACAGATTACTGGGAGGGGCTGGTGAGGACCCAGCGGTCATGGTGCACATTGGCACAAATGACAAAGTTAGAGGTAGGTGGAAGGTCCTTAAAGATGATTTCAGGGAATTAGGCTGCAAGCTGAAAGCAAGGACCTCCAACGTGGTAT
Organism: Ranitomeya variabilis; assembly: GCF_051348905.1. Lineage (NCBI taxonomy): Eukaryota > Metazoa > Chordata > Amphibia > Anura > Dendrobatidae > Ranitomeya > Ranitomeya variabilis. The sequence continues at coordinate 500,912,591 of NC_135234.1, read as the reverse complement.
TTTCCGAAATACTGCCTGTACCACGTGCCACGCCAGAGAGGCAACGGGAGATTAGGGAGGTTAATAAGTGGCTCAAGAATTGGTGTAGGAAGGAGGGGTTTGGGTTCCTGCAGAACTGGGCCGACTTCTCAGTTGGCTACAGGCTCTACGCTAGGGACGGGCTGCACCTCAATGGGGAAGGTGCAGCTGTGCTGGGGGAGAAAATGGTTAGAAGGTTGGAGGAGTGTTTAAACTAGGGATTGGGGGGGAGGGTATTCATTTTATAGGAGGGGAAGATAGTGCAGATAGAGACCTGGGCACAAATAAGGAAGTTGGGGGTGGCGGTGGCATGGGGGGTGGGGTTAGAACAGTTAGTAATTTAAGAAAGAATAGAGGTACAGAGAGTAACATCAAGTGCATGTATACTAATGCCAGAAGCCTCGCCAACAAAATGGATGAATTAGAACTAATGTTGTTGGAGCATAATTATGACATGGCGGGGATATCTGAGACGTGGCTGGATGAGAGCCATGACTGGGCTGTTAACTTGCAGGGCTATAGCCTTTTCAGAAATGACCGTACAGATAAGCGAGGGGGTGGGGTGTGTCTGTATGTAAAATCGACCTTAAAACCCATCCTGCGTGATAATATAGGTGAATCTAATGAAAATGTAGAGTCTCTGTGGGTGGAGATAAGGGGAGGGGGAAAAAATAATAAATTACTGATAGGGGTTTGTTATAAATCTCCAAAACTAATGGAAGCAATGGAGAATATCCTCGTAAAGCAAATAGATGAAGCTGCGACTCAAGGAGAAGTCATTATTATGGGGGACTTCAACTACCCTGAAATAGATTGGGGAACAGAAACCTGCAGTTCCAGCAAAGGTAATCGGTTTTTGACAACTATGAGAGACAATTACCTTTCACAACTGGTTCAGGACCCAACAAGGAGGGGGGCACTGCTAGACCTAATATTAACCAACAGGCCAGACCGCATATCAAATATATGGGTTGGGGGTCACTTGGGGAATAGTGATCACAAAATAATAAGTTTTCATGTAACCTTTAATAAGATGGGTAGTAGGGGGGTGACAAGGACACTAAACTTCAGGAGGGCAAATTTCCAACGGATGAGAGAGGATCTTGGTGCAATTAACTGGGACGATATCCTGAGACACAAAAATACACAAAGAAAATGGGAGACATTTATTAGCATCCTGGATAGGACCTGTGCACAGTATATACCGTATGGGAATAAACATACTAGAAATAAGAGGAAACCAATATGGCTAAATAGAGCTGTAAGGGGCGCAATAAGGGACAAAAAGAAAGCATTTAGAGAATTAAAGGAAGTAGGTAGTGAGGAGGCATTAAATAAATACAGAAAATTAAATACATTCTGTAAAAAGCAAATCAAGGCAGCAAAGATTGAGACAGAGAGACTCATTGCCAGAGAGAGTAAAAATAATCCCAAAATATTCTTTAACTATATAAATAGTAAGAAACTAAAAAATGACAGTGTTGGCCCCCTTAAAAATAGTCTGGGTGAAATGGTGGATGAGGATGAGGAAAAAGCCAATATGCTAAATGACTTTTTTTCATCAGTATTTACAAAAGAAAATCCCATGGCAGACAAAATGACTAGTGATAAAAATTCCCCATTAAATGTCACCTGCTTAACCCAGTAGGAAGTACAGCGGCGTCTAAAAATAACTAAAATTGACAAATCTCCGGGCCCGGATGGGATACACCCCCGAGTACTGCAGGAACTAAGTACAGTCATTGATAGACCATTATTTTTAATCTTTAAAGACTCCATAATAACAGGGTCTGTACCACAGGACTGGCGTATAGCAAATGTGGTGCCAATATTCAAAAAAGGGGCAAAAACTGAACTCGGTAATTATAGGCCAGTAAGTTTAACCTCTACTGTGGGTAAAATCCTGGAGGGCATTACAAGGGATGCTATGCTGGAGTATCTGAAGAGGAATAACCTCATGACCCAGTATCAGCACGGGTTTACTAGGGACCGTTCATGTCAGACTAATTTGATCAGCTTCTATGAAGAGGTAAGTTCCGGACTGGACCAAGGGAACCCAGTGGACGTAGTATATATGGACTTTTCCAAAGCTTTTGATACGGTGCCACACAAAAGGTTGTTACATAAAATGAGAGTAATGGGGATAGGGGAAAATATGTGTAAGTGGGTTGAGAGCTGGCTCAGGGATAGGAAACAAAGGGTGGTTATTAATGGAGCACACTCGGACTGGGTCACGGTTAGCAGTGGGGTACCACAGGGGTCAGTATTGGGCCCTCTTCTTTTTAACATATTTATTAATGACCTTGTAGGGGGCATTCAGAGTAGAATTTCAATATTTGCAGATGACACTAAACTCTGCAGGGTAATCAATACAGGGGAGGACAATTTTATATTACAGGATGATTTATGTAAACTAGAAGCTTGGGCTGATAAATGGCAAATGAGCTTTAATGGGGATAAATGTAAGGTCATGCACTTGGGTAGAAGTAATAAGATGTATAACTATGTGCTTAATTCTAAAACTCTGGGCAAAACCGTCAATGAAAAAGACCTGGGTGTATGGGTGGATGACAAACTCATGTTCAGTGGCCAGTGTCAGGCAGCTGCTACAAAGGCAAATAAAATAATGGGATGTATTAAAAGAGGCATAGATGCTCATGAGGAGAACATAATTTTACCTCTATACAAGTCACTAGTTCGACCACACTTAGAATACTGTGCACAGTTCTGGTCTCCGGTGTATAAGAAAGACATAGCTGAACTGGAGCGGGTGCAGAGAAGAGCGACCAAGGTTATTAGAGGACTGAGGGGTCTGCAATACCAAGATAGGTTATTACACTTGGGGCTATTTAGTTTGGAAAAACGAAGACTAAGGGGTGATCTTATGTTAATGTATAAATATATGAGGGGACAGTACAAAGACCTTTCTGATGATCTTTTTAATCATAGACCTGAGACAGGGACAAGGGGGCATCCTCTACGTCTGGAGGAAAGAAGGTTTAAGCATAATAACAGACGCGGATTCTTTACTGTAAGAGCAGTGAGACTATGGAACTCTCTGCCGTATGATGTTGTAATGAGTGATTCATTACTTAAATTTAAGAGGGGACTGGATACCTTTCTGGAAAAGTATAATGTTACAGGGTATATACACTAGATTCCTTGATAAGGCGTTGATCCAGGGAACTAGTCTGATTGCCGTATGTGGAGTCGGGAAGGAATTTTTTTCCCCATGGTGGAGTTACTCTTTGCCACATGGGGTTTTTTTGCCTTCCCCTGGATCAACATGTTAGGGCATGTTAGGTTAGGCTATGGGTTGAACTAGATGGACTTACAGTCTTCCTTCAACCTTAATAACTATGTAACTATGTAACAGACACACCGCGGAAGTACTGTCCAAGTACTTGCAGCAAGAAACTCAGTCATGGCTGGGCAGTGTACATCTTGAGGCAGGCAAGGTAGTCAGTGATAATGGAAGGAATTTTATGGCTGCCATAGCCATTTCAGAACTGAAACACATACCTTGCCTGGCTCACACCTTGAACCTGGTGGTGCAGTGCTTCCTGAAAAATTATCCGGGGTTACCAGCCCTGCTCCTGAAGGTGCGAAGACTTTGCTCGCACATCCGCCGGTCGCCCGTACACTCCAGCCGTATGCTGAACCATCAGCGATCACTGAAGCTTCCCCAGCACCGCCTAATAATCGACGTTGCAACAAGGTGGAACTCCACACTGCACATGCTTGAGAGGCTGTACAAACAGAGGCGTGCTGTAATGTATTTGTGGGAGGATACACATACACGGGCAGGCAGTTGGATGGCAGACATGGAGTTGTCTGGTGTGCAGTGGTCGAAGCTACAAGACCTCTGTCAAGTCCTTCAGTGTTTTGAGGAATGCACATGGCTGGTAAGTGCATTCGACGCCATCATAAGCATGAGCATCCCACTTATGCGTCTGCTGATGCAAAGTTTGACATTAAGGAGCAGGCGTCTGCGGCCGAGGAGGAGGGAAGCCTTGATGACAGTCAGCCATTGTCTGCTCAGGGAAATCTCCTGGACGAGGTGGCAGACGAAGAGGAGGAGGAGGATGATGGGGATGAATATTTATGGGAGGAGGATGCTTCTCAGGGGGCAATAGAAACTGGTGGCGTTGCAAGGTCAGGTACAAGATTTTTGCGGGAGACAAGTGATGTTGATTTGCAAGAAAGTGCTCCTCAACCCAGCACAAGCAGTGAATTGACACCTGGAACATTGGCCCACATGGCTGATTATGCCTTGCGTATCCTAAAAAGGCACCCCCGCATTATAAAAATGATGATCGATGACGATTACTGGTTGGCCTGCCTCCTGGATCCACGATATAAAGGGAAATTACAAAATATCATGCCACATGAGAACCTTGAGCAAATATTGGCTACCAAACAAGCAACTCTTGTAGACCGTTTGGTTCAGGCATTCCCAGCACACAGCGGCGGTGATGGTTCTCACACGAGCTGTAGGGGGCGACATGGCAGAGGTGTTAGAGGTGCACAAATCAGAAGTGGCTTTGGACAGAGGGGTTTTATAACCAGGTTGTGGAGTGATTTCGCAATGACCGCAGACACGACAGGTACTGCTGCATCGATTCAAAGTGACAGGAGACAGCAATTGTCCAGTATGGTTACGAACTATTTTTCCTCCCTTATCGATGTTCTCCCTCACACATCATTCTCCTTTGATTACTGGGCATCTAAAATAGACACCTTGCCTGAATTGGCAGAATATGCATTACAGAAGCTCGCTTGCCCAGCTGCTAGTGTGCTATCAGAAAGAGTCTTCAGTTCTGCTGGTTCAATACTGACCGAAAAAAGGACTCGTCTGGCTACCCGAAATGTTGATGATCTAACCTTCATTAAAATGAACCAATCATGGATTTCAAATTATTTTGCCCCACCTTCCCCTGCTGACACGTAGCTTGCCTGAAAAATGTCTTGCTTTTGGCCTCCTCTTACTGACTGCTCCAATTCCTCCATTTGCAGCTGCTGAATGTCCATCATAGGCCATTTTTATACCTCCCTAAATGGTCTGACTACCCCCACAGGGCCGTGGTTACCACTTGGCGCAAGCACCCGTGCAAGTGCCGTTTGCCTGGACAGGTGGGTGTGCCCACTTTTGGGCAACGGCACTGTCACATGGTCCCTCATAGTACAATGAAGTGTCTCTGATGGTGGTGGTGCACAACCAACGTCAGACACACCGTCGTAATATGAGGGGCCCTGTGCCAGTACCGCCGCCCACGAGAGAGTGTTCCCCCCAGCTCAAACAGTGCTCTACCACTTGCAAAACTTACCTCTCACTGCTCCACCACTGTTTAGTCTGTGCTGTTGAATCCTTCAATGGCACTGCCAATACAAATTTGTTGAAATGATAGATGATAGTAAAAATATACAGGGACCCTGCCCTCCATTTAGACCAGTTGATACTGTGCGTGAACTACCACTGTCTGCTACTCAGCAGAGGAGCCCACCCCTGTACCTAGCTATGCCACCTGTTTATTTAGGAACATTGTTTTGGCAGACATTTAGCCCACTTTACTATTTTGGCCTACTAACTGTGTCAGCCACTCCTTCCAGTTGTCCTTCTCCGAACAAAGCAATGCCGCCTGTGTACTCCAGTTACAAATTTTGAACTGCATTTAGCCTACTTTATCATTTGGGCCTACTACCTGTGTCTGTCTGCGCCACTCCTTACAGTTGTCCTCCACTGCACAAAGCTATGCCGCCTGTGTACTCCAGTTACCAATGTTGAACTGCATTTAGCCTACTTTTTTATTTTAGGCCTACTACATGTGCCTGTCTGCGGCACTCAATACAGCTGTCCTCCACTGCCCAAGGCTATGCCGCCTGTGTACTCCAGTTACCAATTTTGAACTGCATTTAGCCTACTTTTTTATTTTAGGCCTACTACTTGTGTCTGTCTGTGCCACTCAATACAGCTGTCCTCCACTGCACATGGCTATGCCGCCTGTGTACTCCAGTTACCAATTTTGAACTGCATTTAGCCTACTTTTTTATTTTAGGCCTACTACCTGTGTCTGTCTGCGCCACACAATACAGCTGTCCTCCACTTCACAAAGCTATGCCGCCTGTGTACTCCAGTTACCAATTTTGAACTGCATTTAGCATACTTTTTTATTTTAGGCCTACTATCTGTGTCTGTCTGCGCCACTCAATACAGCTGTCCTCCACTGCACACGGCTATGCCACCTGTGTACTCCAGTTACCAATTTTGAACTGCATTTAGCCTACTTTTTTATTTTAGGCCTACTACCTGTGTCTGTCTGCGCCACTCAATACAGCTGTCCTCCACTGCACAAGGCTATGCCGCCTGTGTACTCCAGTTATCAATTTTGAACTGCATTTAGCCTACTTTTTTATTTTAGGCCTACTACCTGTGTCTGTCTGCGCCACTCAATACAGCTGTCCTCCACTTCACATAGCTATGCCGCCTGTGTATTCCAGTTACCAATTTTAAACTGCATTTAGCCTACTTTTTTATTTTAGGCCTACTACATGTGCCTGTCTGCCCAACTCAACACAGCTGTCCTCCACTTCACATAGCTATGCCGCCTGTGTATTCCAGTTACCAATTTTAAACTGCATTTAGCCTACTTTTTTATTTTAGGCCTACTACATGTGCCTGTCTGCCCAACTCAACACAGCTGTCCTCCACTGCACATGGCTATGCCACCTGTGTACTCCAGTTACCAATTTTGAACTGCATTTAGCCTACTTTTTTATTTTAGGCCTACTACCTGTGTCTGTCTGCGACACTCAATACAGCTGTCCTCCACTGCACATGGCTATGCCGCCTGTGTACTCCAGTTACCAATTTTGAACTGCATTTAGCCTACTTTTTTATTTTAGGCCTACTACCTGTGCCTGTCTGCGCCACTCAATACAGCTGTCCTCCACTGCACAAAGCTATGCCGCCTGTGTACTCCAGTTACCAATTTTGAACTACATTTAGCCTACTTTATCATTTGGGCCTACTACATGTGTCTGTCTGCGCCACTCCTTACAGTTGTCCTCCACTGCACAAAGCTATGCCGCCTGTGTACTCCAGTTACCAATGTTGAACTGCATTTAGCCTACTTTTTTATTTTAGGCCTACTACCTGTGCCTGTCTGCACCACTCAATACAGTTGTCCTCCACTGCACACGGCTATGCCGCCTGTGTACTCCAGTTACCAATTTTGAACTGCATTTAGTCTACTTTTTTATTTTAGGCCTACTACATGTGCCTGTCTGCGCCACTCAATACAGCTGTCCTCCACTGCACACGGCTATGCCGCCTGTGTACTCCAGTTACCAATTTTGAACTGCATTTAGTCTACTTTTTTATTTTAGGCCTACTACCTGTGCCTGTCTGCGCCACTCAATACAGCTGTCCTCCACTGCACACGGCTATGCCGCCTGTGTACTCCAGTTACCAATTTTGAACTGCATTTAGCCTACTTTTTTATTTTAGGCCTACTACCTGTGTCTGTCTGCGACACTCAATACAGCTGTCCTCCACTGCACACGGCTATGCCGCCTGTGTACTCCAGTTACCAATTTTGAACTGCATTTAGCCTACTTTTTTATTTTAGGCCTACTACCTGTGCCTGTCTTCGCCACTCAATACAGCTGTCCTCCACTGCACAAAGCTATGCCGCCTGTGTACTCCAGTTACCAATTTTGAACTGCATTTAGCCTACTTTATCATTTGGGCCTACTACCTGTGTCTGTCTGCGCCACTCCTTACAGTTGTCCTCCACTGCACAAAGCTATGCCGCCTGTGTACTCCAGTTACCAATCTTGAACTGCATTTAGCCTACTTTTTTATTTTAGGCCTACTACCTGTGTCTGTCTGTGCCACTCAATACAGCTGTCCTCCACTACACACGGCTATGCTGCCAGTGTACTCCAGTTACCAATTTTGAACTGCATTTAGCCTACTTTTTTATTTTAGGCCTACTACCTGTGTCTGTCTGCGGCACTCAATACAACTGTCCTCCACTGCACAAGGCTATGCCGCCTGTGTACTCCAGTTACCAATTTTGAACTGCATTTAGCCTACTTTTTTATTTTAGGCCTACTACCAGTGCCTGTCTGCGCCACTCAATACAGCTGTCCTCCACTTCACATAGCTATGCCGCCTGTGTACTCCAGTTACCAATTTTGAACTGCATTTAGCCTACTTTTTTATTTTAGGTCTACTACCTGTGTCTGTCTGCACCACTCAATACAGCTGTCCTCCACTGAACAAAGCTGAGCTTCAATTTTCAGCCTATATCAAATATTAAACTGCATTTGGCCTACTTGTTTGGTTGGGCCTACTAACGGTGTCTGACGCTGCTTGTTGTTCTCCACTGAACAAAGCTGAGCTTCAATTTTCAGCCTATATCAAATATTAAACTGCATTTGGCCTACTTGTTTGGTTGGGCCTACTAAAGGTGTCTGCCGCTCCTTGTTTTTCTCCTCCACTGAACAAAGCTGAGCTTCAATTTTCAGCCTATATCAAATATTAAACTGCATTTGGCCTACTTGTTTGGTTGGGCCTACTAACGGTGTCTGCCGCTGCTTGTTGTTCTCCTCCACTGAACAAAGCAGTGCCGCCTGTTTACTCCTGTTAGCAATTTTGAACTCCCTCTGGCCCACTTTATTACTTGGGCCTACTAACTGTGTCTGCCACTCATTACAGTTGTCCTCCACTGAACAAAGCAATGCCGCCTGTTTAGTCTTGTTACCACATTTGAACTGCATTTAGCCTACTTTATTATTTGGGCCTACTAACTGTGTTTCCTTCTCATCCTGCCCATTGCCCAGCCACTGCTAGATGAGTCTGCTGGTACATTGACCCAGACCACTACATTCCCCTTGCACTCTACACAGCCAGAATTTGACCCTACTGAAAGTCAGGTTCCCCTTCCTGCATACTATACCACCTTACACGGGGACAAAGAGGAAGGTGCAGATGAAAGTGCAGGTTCCTTCATCAGGTGGGGGCATACTCGTTGGGGACGTCACTGGCACAGGGCCCCTCATAGTATGCAAAAGTGTCTCTGCCGGTGGGAGGCGCCCCGCCGTCAAACACACCGCTGTACTTTGAGGGGCCCTGTGCCAGTGTCAATGCGAACGAGTGGGCCCCCCTGCTTGCTCAGGATCACAGCACTTGCAAAGTTTAAATACTTACCTCTCCCTGCTCCACTGCCGTGGGGTAGTCCGCGTTTCCTTGGCCCACGAAAAACTTGAGCCAGCCCTACCCCCCCCACAACTTTAGCCAAATGACCCCCAATTTTTAATGCCTAACTATTATTATGAGGTAAATTAAGACTGACAAGCTTAAGTAACAAGACTTGATGCTTTTGGCATTAAAATGGGCACTGTAGGTGTTTTCCTGTCCTCCACTCTCTGTCGACTTTGATTCCCCATTGACTTGCATTGGGTTTCGTGTTTCAGTCGGCCCCCGACTTTTCGCAATAATCGGCCAATTTCACCCGATCCGACTTTTGAGAAAGTCGGGTTTCGCGCATCCCAACTCGATCCTAAAAAAGTAAAAGTCGCTCAACTCTATTCCCCTCTACTGGCTATGCCCAGGAAAAATCCCCTCTCCCAATCCGCCTGTTACCTGTTACACACCTGTGAAAAAGTATAATTTGCTAGAATCCAAAGAAAACTAAGGCAAACATAGACCAACTCAATGTCGGTTGCATTTTGTTATAACTAAATCCAATAATATGCTCAACTAAACCATTCTATACAGAAAACTAAAGCAATAAGGTATCCCTATTCTAGGTACCTAGCTCCATATGCACATCAAATAATCTATATAGAAAAAAGTGCAGAAATCAATATATAAACATAAAATAAATATTTTTTATTGTTATGTAACTAAAAATAGTATTAGATAGAAATGTAGAATGACAAGTTGAGCATGAGAACTTCAATATATTTAATGTAATGTAACAAATAGAAATAAAGTACTGTTTGCACTGAAGATGAATACTCAAATGAAGTTTATTAGGACACTAAACATTTTAGATATATACAAGAGCTAGAACAGGACAAATGGGAACATTCAACATTGTAAATGCACTGTGGTAAGTGTATGCTTACTAGTGATGAGCAAGTATGCTCATTACTCGAGATTTCCAAGCATGCTTGGGTGGCCTCTCAGTATTTTGGGTGTGCTCTAAGATTTAGTTAGTGTCGCCGCATCTGCATGATTTGCGACTGCTAGACAGCCTGAATACATGTGGGGATTGCCTTTTTGTTAGGGAATCCCCATATGTGTTCAGGCTGTCTAGCAGCCGCAAATCATACAGCTGCGGCAACACAAACTAAATCTCAAAGCGCTCCCAAAGTACTCGGAGATCACCCAAGATTGCTCGGAAATCTCAAGTAATGAGCTTACTTGCTCTTCACTAATACTTACCTATAAGAAATGCTCCTGATGCACATTTCACATATTGCTTTGGCAGTTTCAAATTAAACTTTCCAGATTTTGTTTGGCATTTCTTTAAATGTATGGACCACCATGTACTGTAATACAAAGATGAAGTGACCCCTTAACCCTGCTGTTCTGTTTAGATTTCACATAAAAAAAATTGTACCAAATAAAGTAAACAAAAATTAAAAAAAAAAAAAATTCCCACAGAGAGTACCCCCCTAATGACGAAAAGTCAGGGAGCCTCAAGTCTCAGAATCACACGCTGAATTTTTATAACATTATAGAATTTCAAAAACGGTCATTTTTGACCTAACAGAACAGCAGGGTTAATGGTGGACTTCACTATGATTCCCACATACAATAACAGGAGATAGGAGATATGGAGAGGATCTGTCATTATTCACAAAAATTCACCCTCACAGAGAGAAACTACAGACTCCTAAATCTCCTACATTTATATCTATGGCCAGATGCTCTCATTTCTCATTGTTCATGTGGTTTTACTACACTGTGTTCCAAATTATTATGGAAATTGGATTTAAGTGTCATAAAGATTTAATTATTTTGTTTTTCAAATAAACTCGTGGATGGTATTGTGTCTCAGGGCTCAATGGATCACTGAAATCAATCTTAAACACATGTGATAATTAGTTTTCCAGGTGACTCTAATTAAAGGAAAACTACTTAAAAATGATGTTCCACATTATTAAGCAGGCCACAAGTTTCAAGCAATATGGGAAATAAAAAGGTTCTCTCTGCTGTTGAAAAGCGCTAAATAGTGCAATGCCTTGGACAAGGTATGAAAATATTAGATATTTCACAAAAACTTAAGAGTGATCATCATACTGTGAAGAGATTTGTGACTGAAACAGAGCACAGACAGAGTTCATGCAGATAAAGGCATAACGAGGAAGATTTCTGCCAGACAAATTCTTTGGATTAAGAGAGCAGCTGCCAAAATACCACTACAAAGCAGCAAACAGTTATTTACAGCTGCTAGTCCCTCGAACCTCAAGGTGTAGGATCCTTCAAAGGCTTCCTTTGGTTCATAAACCTACTATTCGGCCACCCCTAAACAGTGTTCACAAGCAGAAACGGTTGCAGTGAGCCCAGACATACATGAAGACTAATTTCCAAACAGTTTTGTTTACTGATGAGTATCGAGCAACCCTGGATGGTCCAGATGGATGGAGTAGTGGATGGTTGGTGGATGGCCACCATGTCCCAACAAGGCTGCGACGTCAGCAAGGAGTAGAGATGAGCCACCTCCCTAGTGTTCGGGTTCGGTTCGGTTCGTCTAACAGGGAGATGTTCGCCGAACTGTTCGTCGAACTGTTGAATGAACCCTGTCGAACCCCATTGAAACAGATGGCAGACAAACACAAACACATACAAACACATGGAAAACACATAGAAAACACCTTAAAAGGTGTCCAAAAGCTGACAAACACATGGAAAAATGGAAAAATCACAAATACACATAGTCATGTGAAAAGAAAAGAGGTGGAAGAGTAAAATGAGGAGGAGACACAGATATAGGCATATCATGCCCTTCTAAAGTTAAGAAAGGCTGGAGTAAAAATCTAAACTCACTCTACCAACACCCAGACGTCTTGACAAAAAAAAAAAAATATATCTTTAGGTAGAATGGTCCATTCAGAACACTTTCCTTAGAAAACGTAGTGGTACCCCCGTTGGGAGTTGTGCCAAAAAATGAACCCAATACATTCAGACTAATCCACCATTTGTCATATCCAAGGGGCAAGTCAGTAAACGACAACATCGACGCGGAACCAAGTACAGTACTATGTACTGTACCTCCTTTGACGAGGCAATCAGGTGGGTCAAGAAGTTGGGAAGGGGCACCCTATTGGCCAAAATAGACATTGAGGGGGCGTTCTGGTTGCTACCTGTGCCTCTGAATAGTGTCCTCCCATTGGGCTGCTTCTGTGAAGGAGCATACTACATAGATCGCTGTTTGCCCATGGGGTGCTCCATATCCTGCTCACTATTTGAGGCGTTTAGTTGCTTCCTCGAATGTGTCATCATGGACGTTTGTAAGGCGGCACATATTATCCATTACCTCGATGACTTCTCATGCCTGGGCCCAAAAGATTCGCCACAGTGTGAAAACATGCGGTAGTCCACCTGTGAGAAGGAGAGAGCTGGAGGGAGAGTGGACACCCCAGAGCCGAGGGGTTAGATTGAGAAAGAAAGAAGGCGGTGTAGCTTTCTTCATGGGTGGGGTACTCTGCTGAGCAGCAGAAATTGCTACTAGGCCCAAAAGGATTTCCTTGGCCAAATGCCATTAAAAAATAGTAGTTAGGTAAACAGGCGTTGTAGCTTGCTTCATAGGTGGGGTACTTGTTATGATGACCTGGTGGTTAGGAGCACTAGGAATGACCTGATGAGCAAACTAGTAATACAGGACAAGCTCTGGGAAGTGGGAGCTCTGCTGACCGCAACCCCTAATCCTATCACAACAACTAGAAATAGCCGTGGAGCGTACCTGACTCTGCCTAGACGCCTCTTCACAGCCTAAGAGCTAACTACCCCTAAAGATAGAAAATAAGGCCTAACTTGCCTCAGAGAAATTCCCCCAAAGAGAAAGGCAGCCCCCCCACACATATTGACTGTGAGTTAAGATGGAAGTCACAAACACAGGAATGAAACAGGTTTCAGCAAAGGAGGCCAGACTTAACTAAACAGACTTGAGGATAGAAAAGGTATCTTTGCGGTCAGCATAAAAAACTACCAAAAAACCACGCAGAGTGTGCAAAAGAGACCCCACACCGACTCACGGCGTGGAGGTGCCACTCTGCATCCAAGAGCTTCCAGCTAGCAAGGCAGAATCATGATAGCAAGCTGGACAAGAAAACAGTGGTAAACAAATAAGCTAGCAGGGACTTAGCTTTTGCTGGAGTAGACAGGTCATCTTAAAGATCCAAGAGAGAACTGAACCAGTACTAGGACATTGTCAGCTGGCATCAAGTAACGATCTAAGTGGAGTTAAATAGAGCAGCCAGCCTAGGACTTAACGAGGTCGGCTGAGGAAGAAACCTCAGAACCAGCAGCTCCACTCACAGCCACCAGAGGGAGTCCATGGACAGAACTCGCCGAAGTACCATTCATAACCACCGGAGGGAGTTCGAGAACAGAATTCACAACAGTACCCCCCCCTTGAGGAGGGGTCACCGAACCCTCACCAGAGCCCCCAGGCCGATCAGGACGAGCCAAATGAAAGGCACGAACAAGATCGGCAGCATGAACATCAGAGGCAACCACCCAGGAATTATCCTCCTGACCATAACCTTTCCACTTGACTAGGTACTGAAGTTTCCGTCTCGAAATACGAGAATCTAAAATCTTCTCCACCACATACTCCAACTCCCCCTCAACCAACACCGGGGCAGGAGGGTCGACGGAGGGAACCATAGGAGCCACATATCTCCGCAATAACGACCTATGGAACACATTATGGATGGTGAAAGAAGCTGGAAGGTCCAAACGAAATGACACAGGATTAAGAATTTCAGAAATCTTATAAGGACCAATGAAACGAGGCTTAAACTTAGGAGACGAAACCTTCATAGGAACATAACGAGACGATAACCAAACCAAATCCCCAACACGAAGTCGGGGACCAACACAGCGACGGCGGTTAGCGAAACGTTGAGCCTTCTCCTGGGACAATGTCAAATTGTCCACCACGTGAGTCCAAATCTGCTGCAACCTGTCCACCACAGAATCCACACCAGGACAGTCCGAAGGCTCAACGTGTCCTGAAGAAAAACGAGGGTGGAAACCAGAATTACAGAAAAAAGGCGAAACCAAAGTGGCCGAGCTGGCCCGATTATTAAGGGCGAACTCAGCCAAAGGCAAGAAGGACACCCAATCATCCTGATCAGCAGAAACAAAGCATCTCAGATATGTCTCCAAAGTCTGATTGGTTCGTTCGGTTTGGCCATTTGTCTGAGGATGGAAAGCTGAAGAAAAAGACAAATCAATGCCCATCTTAGCACAAAAGGACCGCCAAAACCTCGAAACAAACTGGGAACCTCTGTCCGACACGATGTTCTCCGGAATGCCATGTAAACGAACCACGTGCTGGAAAAAAAATGGAACCAAATCAGAGGAGGAAGGCAATTTAGGCAAAGGTACCAAATGGACCATCTTAGAGAAGCGATCACAAACCACCCAGATAACCGACATCCTTTGAGAGACAGGGAGATCTGAAATAAAATCCATGGAAATATGCGTCCAGGGCCTTTTCGGGACCGGCAAGGGCAAAAGCAACCCACTGGCACGAGAACAGCAGGGCTTAGCCCGAGCACAAGTCCCACAGGACTGCACAAAAGAACGCACATCCCGTGACAAGGAAGGCCACCAAAAGGATCTAGCCACCAAATCCCTGGTACCAAAGATTCCAGGATGACCAGCCAACACCGAACAATGAACCTCAGAGATAACTCTACTAGTCCATATATCAGGGACAAACAGTTTCTCCACTGGGCAACGGTCAGGTCTATCAGCCTGAAACTCCTACAGCACCCGCCGCAAATCAGGGGAGATGGCAGACAAAATTACCCCCTCTTTGAGAATACCAGCCGGCTCAGGAACTCCCGGAGAATCAGGCACAAAACTCCTTGAAAGGGCATCAGCCTTCACATTCTTAGAACCCGGAAGATACGAAACCACAAAATCGAAGCGGGAGAAAAACAGCGACCATCGAGCCTGTCTAGGATTCAACCGCTTGGCAGACTCGAGATAAGTCAGATTCTTGTGATCCGTCAAGACCACCACGTGATGCTTGGCTCCTTCAAGCCAATGTCGCCACTCCTCGAACGCCCACTTCATAGCCAACAACTCTCGATTGCCCACATCATAATTGCGCTCAGCAGGCGAAAACTTTCTAGAAAAGAAAGCACATGGCTTCATCACCGAGCCATCAGAACTTCTTTGAGATAGAACAGCCCCTGCTCCAATCTCAGAAGCATCCACCTCGACCTGAAACGGGAGCGAAACATCTGGCTGACACAACACAGGGGCAGAAGAAAAACGACGCTTCAACTCCTGAAAAGCCTCAACGGCCGAAGAGGACCAATTGACCACATCCGCACCTTTCTTGGTTAAATCAGTCAATGGTTTAACAACACTAGAAAAATTAGCGATGAAGCGACTCTAAAAATTAGCAAAGCCCAGGAATTTCTGAAGGCTCTTCACAGAAGTAGGCTGAGTCCAATCATAAATGGCCTGAACTTTAACAGGATCCATCTCGATAGTAGAAGGGGAAAAAATGAAGCCCAAAAATGAAACCTTCTGAACTCCAAGAGACATTTAGACCCCTTCACAAACAAGGAATTAGCACGAAGGACCTGGAACACCATTCAGACCTGCTTCACATGAGACTCCCAATCGTCCGAAAAGACCAAAATATCATCCAAATATACAATCATGAATCGATCCAGGTACTTTCGGAAGATGTCATGCATAAAGGACTGAAACACAGATAGAGCATTAGAAAGCCTGAATGGCATCACCAGGTACTCAAAATGGCCCTCGGGCGTATTAAATGCTGTTTTCCATTCGTCGCCCTGTTTAATACGCACAAGATTATACGCCCCTCGAAGATCTATCTTAGTGAACCAGCTAGCCCCCTTAATCTGAGCAAACAAATCAGACAGTAGCAGCAAAGGGTACTGAAATTTGACGGTAATTTTATTGAGAAGGCGGTAATCTATACAAGGTCTCAGAGAACCATCCTTCTTGGCCACAATAAAGAACCCTGCTCCCAACGGTGACGACGACGGGCGAATATGCCCTTTCTCCAAGTACTCCTTTACATAACTCCGCATAGCGGCGTGTTCTGGCACAGATAAATTGAACAGTCGGCCCTTCGGAAACTTACTACCAGGAATCAAATTAATAGCACAATCACAATCCCTATGAGGAGGTAGGGCACTGGATTTGGGCTCATCAAATACATCCCGGTAATCTGACAAGAACTCAGGGACTTCAGAAGGATGGGAAGACGAAATTGACAACAATGGGACATCCCCATGTACCCCTTGACAACCCCAACTAGATACAGACATTGATTTCCAATCCAATACTGGATTATGGACCTGTAGCCATGGCAAACCCAAACAACCACATCATGCAGATTTTGCAACACCAAAAAGCGAACATCCTCCTGATGTGCAGGAGCCATGCACATGGTCAATTGAGTCCAGTACTGAGGCTTATTCTTGGCCAAAGGCGTAGCATGAATTCCTCTCAATGGAATAGGATACTGTAAAGGCTCCAAGAAAAAACCATAGCGCCTGGCAAACTCCAAGTCCATCAAATTCAGGGCAGCGCCTGAATCCACAAATGCCATAACAGAATAGGATGACAAAGAGCAAATCAGAGTAACGGACAAAAGAAATTTTGGCTGTACCGTACCAATGGTGGCAGACCTAGCGAACCTCTTAGTGCGTTTAGGACAATCAGAGATAGCATGAGTGGAGTCACCACAGTAAAAACACAGCTCAGTCTGACGTCTGTATTTTTGCCGTTCAGCTCTGGTCAAGGTCCTATCACATTGCATAGGCTCAGGCCTCTGCTCAGAAGATACCGCCAAATGGTGCACAGTTTTGCACTCACGTAAGCGTCGATCGATCTGAATGGCCAAGGACATAGACTCATTCAGACCACCAGGCGTGGGGAATCCCACCATAACATCCTTAAGGGCTTCAGAAAGACCCTTTCTGAAAATTGCTGCCAGGGCACACTCATTCCACTGAGTAAGCACAGACCACTTCCTAAACTTCTGACAGTATACCTCCGCTTCATCCTGACCCTGACACAAAGCCAGCAAGATTTTCTCTGCCTGATCCACTGAATCTGGTTCATCATAAAGCAACCCAAGCGCCAGAAAAAACGCATCTACATTACCCAATGCAGGATCTCCTGGCGCAAGGGAAAATGCCCAGTCTTGAGGGTCGCCAAGTAGCAAAGAAATAATGATTTTTACTTGCTGAATGGGGTCACCAGAGGAGCGGGGTTTCAAAGCAAAAAACAGTCTACAATTATTTTTGAAATTCAGGAACTTAGATCTATCCCCAGAAAACAAATCAGGAATTGGAATTCTGGGTTCTAACATCGGGTTCTGAACTACATAATCTTGAATGCCTTGTACCATTGCAGTGAGTTGATCCACACAAGAGGACAGACCTTGAATGTCCATATCTACACCTGTGTCCTGAACCACCCAGAGATTTAGGGGAAAAGAAAAACAAAACACGCTGCAGAGGAGAAAAAAAAAAAATGGTCTCAGAACTTCCTTTATCCCTCTATTGTGATGCATTAACACTTTACGGGCCAGCTGTACTGTTATGATGACCTGGTGGTTAGGAGCACTAGGAATGACCTGATGAGCAAACTAGTAATACAGGACAAGCTCTGGGAAGTGGGAGCTCTGCTGACCGCAACCCCTAATCCTATCACAACAACTAGAAATAGCCGTGGAGCGTACCTGACTCTGCCTAGACGCCTCTTCACAGCCTAAGAGCTAACTACCCCTAAAGATAGAAAATAAGGCCTAACTTGCCTCAGAGAAATTCCCCCAAAGAGAAAGGCAGCCCCCCCACACATATTGACTGTGAGTTAAGATGGAAGTCACAAACACAGGAATGAAACAGGTTTCAGCAAAGGAGGCCAGACTTAACTAAACAGACTTGAGGATAGAAAAGGTATCTTTGCGGTCAGCATAAAAAACTACCAAAAAACCACGCAGAGTGTGCAAAAGAGACCCCACACCGACTCACGGTGTGGAGGTGCCACTCTGCATCCCAGAGCTTCCAGCTAGCAAGGCAGAATCATGATAGCAAGCTGGACAAGAAAACAGTGGTAAACAAATAAGCTAGCAGGGACTTAGCTTTTGCTGGAGTAGACAGGTCATCTGAAAGATCCAAGAGAGAACTGAACCAGTACTAGGATATTGTCAGCTGGCATCAAGTAACGATCTAAGTGGAGTTAAATAGAGCAGCCAGCCTAGGACTTAACGAGGTCAGCTGAGGAAGAAACCTCAGAACCAGCAGCTCCACTCACAGCCACCAGAGGGAGTCCATGGACAGAACTCGCCGAAGTACCATTCATAACCACCGGAGGGAGTTCGAGAACAGAATTCACAACAGGTACTCTGCTGAGTAGCACAAAATGCTATTAGGTACAAAACGATTTCCTGGGCTAGATCAGTTAAAAATTAGTAATTAGATCAACAGGCGATGTAGCTTGCTTCATGGGTGGGGTACACTGCTGAGTAGCACTAAATTCTACTAGGCCCAAAAGGATTTCCTGGGCTAGATGCTGTTACAAAATAGTAGTTAGGTAAACAGGTGGTGTAGCTTGTTTCATGGGTGGGGTACGCTGCTGAGTTGCACCAAATTCTACTAGGCCCAAAAGGATTTCCTAGGCTAGATGCCGTTACAAAATAGTACTTAGGTAAACAGGCGGTGTAGCTTGCTTCATGGGTGGGGTACGCTGCTGAGTTGCACCAAATTCTACTAGGCCCAAAAGGATTTCCTGGGCTAGATGCCGTTACAAAATAGTAGTTAGGTAAACAGGCGGTGTAGCTTGCTTCATGGGTGAAGTACGCTGCTGAGTAGCACCAAATTCTACTAGGCCCCAAAGGATTTCCTGGGCCAGATGCTGTTAAAAATAGTACTTAGGTAAACAGGCGGTGGGTGGCTGGGCTACTCTGCTGACTAGCAGACACTGAAGCTTTGGAGCAGACCTCTGAATCCCAGGCCATAGTATGAGTAAACAACTCTGCAGACGAGCCCACCCACCTGGAATTGACGATGGCAACGTCATGTAAAACTCAGCAAGGAGACTAAATCAAAGAGTCCATTTTTTCCAAAAATTCGGCCACAGACACCACTTAAGTGGCATCAATTTCGCCAGAGTTTTTTAAAATGGTTGGTGAGGTGATTTTCAAAAATCATCAAGCTTTTTGTCTCCCCAAGATGACACAGGGGTAGAAAAGTCCTTGCGGATCCAGGATTTGTTCATCTTGATGAACGTTAGTCTGTCTACATTGTCACTGGACAGCCGCGTGCGCTTATCTGTCAGCACACCACCAGCAGCGCTGAACACACGTTCAGAGAGAACGCTGGCTGCGGGGCACGACAAGATCTCCAAGGCGTGAGTGGCGAGCTCAGGCCCTTTTTCAAGATTGGAAGCCCAAAATGAGCAAGGGTCCAGTTCCACAGTCATGGCATCGATGTTAACTTGGAGATACTCTTGTACCATCCTCTCTAGGCGTTGGCTGTGCGTCAGACTTCTTGTCTCCTGTGGCCTTGCAAAGGATGGTCTTAAAAAAATCTTGAAACGATTGGAAAAAATTGCTGTTACCACCAGATACGATGTTACTGTTACGGTTTGACTGATGACTCGATAGTCCCACGGTTGGCAAGTTAGAACTCAGAGATTCACTACGTGCACCACTGGTGTTTTGTGGAAAAGCAGATGTTAGATTCTGTAACAGTCTCTGCTGATACTCCTGCATGCGTGAATCCCTTTCTATGGCAGGAATTATTTCACCAAATTTGCTTTTGTACCAGGGATCTAAGAGTGTGGCAACCCAGTAGTCGGCATTACTTCGGATTCTGACAATCCGAGGGTCATGTTGCAGGTAGTGCAGCAAGAAGGCACTCATGTGTCTTGTGCATCCAGGAGGACCAAGTCCTTGTTGTCTTGGTGGTGTCGAGGTGAGAATCATGCTTCCATCATCTGCCCTCTCCCCCCAACCTCGCACAACAGAAATTTGATCAAGGTCTCCCTCATCTGATGAGTCTTCCATGCCCAGCGCCAGTTCATCCTCCACTTCTTCCTTGCCTCCTGCACCTTCCTCAACAGTTTGGCTGCTACCATGTGCCCTCGGTAATCCCTCTCCTCCAGCCTCCAATGCCAGCCACCTTGGTGCTGCCAACCTTCTTGACCTTGGACATATGATCCCTTCTGCATACGACTCCTCCTGTTCCTCCTCCTCCTCTTGTTCCACCACCTGACTCCGAACACTGTGTAAGGTGTGCTCCAGCATGTAAATCACCGGAATGGTCATGCTGATAATGGCATCGTCAGCACTAAACATCTTCGTTGCTATTTCAAAACTGTGCAGAAGAGTGCATAGGTCCCTGATCTGAGACCACTCCTGCAGCGTGATTTGCCCCACCTCTTGATCTCGTTGGCCCAGGCTATACGTCATAACGTATTGCACCAGGGCTCGTCGGTGCTGCCACAGTCGCTGCAACATGTGCAGAGTTGAATTCCACCGTGTGGGCACATCGCATTTCAGCCGGTGAACTGGCAGGCCCAACGACTTCTGTAGAGATGCAAGTCGTCGAGCTGTGGGATGCGAATGGAGGAAGTGAGCACACAGTGACCATGCCCCCTGCAGAAGCCCATCTAGTCCGGGATAGTGGGATAAAAATTGCTGGACAACCAGGTTCAAAACGTGAGCCATACAAGGCACGTGTGTGACATTGCCTCGGTTTGCAGCATTGTCGCACACGGCCTTCCCTGGCTGTAGGTTGAGTGGAGACAACCATTGATGGAACTCGGTCTCCAGAGCTGACCACAACTCCTCAGCTGTGTGACTCACATTTCCCAGACATTTCAATGTAAACACTGACTGATGCCGTTGAGCCCTGGTGACAGCATAGTGAGGAGGTGTGCAGGATTCCTTCTGCGCAGGTGGCATTACCAGACAGGCTTTGGGTGCAGGTGGAGGACCGAGAGGAGGTTGAGTGGAGGAACTTCTAGATACAGAGGATTGACGAGCAACTCATGGGGACGGCAAGACTTGGACAGCAGACCCTTCTCCTGATGTCGCCGTAGTTAACCAGTGCCCAGTCACCGACATGTAACGCCCCTGTCCATGTCTACTTGTTCAAGTGTCTGTGGTGAAATGCATCCTGTCACACACAGAGTTTCTCAAGGAAGCGGTGATGTTGTGTGCGACATGCTGGTGTAGCGCAGGCACAGCTTTCTTTGAGAAGTAGTGGCGACTGGGCATCTGGTACTGGGGCACTGCGACGGACATAAGGTCTCGAAAATCCTCTGTGTCCACCAGGCGGAAAGGCAGTATTTCTGTAGCCAACAGCTTGCAGATGGAGAAATTCAACCTCTTAGCTTTGTCATGGCTAGGAGGAAATGGTCTTTTGCTTGTCCACATCTGAGGGACTGAGGGCGGCTGGCTGCCGTGCTTAGACGGAGTTGAGTAGGGTGTCCCCAGCAAAATGCTGGTCTGTGAGGAAGGTGCAGGTGGAGATGTTATGTTGCCTTGATCAAAATGTGGTGTCGATGTCGGAGACCGCACAACACCAACAGGTGTTTCCACTTGCAAATGTCCTGACGACCTGCCAATCACACTGGCTGTTGCAGGTAAAGAGGTGGAAGCTCTGCTTCCAAAACCATGTGCGACTGCTGTCCCCACAGTCACAGAGGATGAAGAGGACGCGGATGCACTTGATGGGGCAGACGGTGGTTGACCCGGCCCACTAGGCCGCATTGTAGCACAGTGAGCTTCCCACTGCAACTTATGCCTCATATCCATATAACGGTTCATGCATGAAGTACTCAAGCTAGTGATTTTTTTGGCCTCTACTGAGATTTTGTTGACAAATCTTACAGACAACATGAGTTGGGTCATCCTTTGCGATGTCAAAAAATGCCGAGGCTATACAAGGCTTAGAGCCCGTGCGACCTGAAGAGCCACCACGACTTCTGGTCTGAGGCACAATTGGGGTTGAGGAAGCCTCCAGCAGTGCACGTCAGATCGCCGATCTGACACCGTGCACAGCAAAGTGTCAGATCGGCGATCTGTCACTTTACTGTGATCTCCCCCCCCGGGGCAAAGTAAAAATGTAACAAAAAAAAAAATTACATGTGTAAAAAAAAAAAAAAAAAAATCCTAAATAAATAATAATACAAAAAAAAATATTGTTCCAATATATACATTCCTTTAAAACCTATAAAACTGTCCCACTAGTTAACCCCTTCAGTGAACACCGTAAAAAAAAAAAAAAAACGAGGCAAAAAACAACGCTTTATTATCATACCACCGAACAAAAAGTGGAATAACATGCGATCAAAAAGACGGAAATAAATAAACATGGTACCACTGAAAACGTCATCTTGTCCCGCAAAAAATGAGCCACCATACAGCATCATCAGCGAAAAAATAAAAAAGTTATGGTCCTCAGAATAAAGCGATGCAAAAATAATTATTTTTTCTATAAAATAGTTTTTATCGTATAAAAGCGCCAAAACATAAAAAAATGATATTAATGAGGTATCGCTGTAATTGTACTGTCTCGAAGAATAAAACTGCTTTATCCATTTTACCAAATGCGGAACGGTATAAACGCCCCCCCCCCCCCCAAAAGAAATTCATGAGTAGCTGGTTTTTGGTCATTCTGCCTCACAAAAATCGGAATAAAAAGCGATCAAAAAATATCACAAGCCCGAAAATATTACGAATAAAAAAACATTTTTTGCAATAAAAAGCGTCTTTTAGTGTGTGACGGCTGCCAATCATAAAAATCCGCTAGAAAACCCGCTATAAATCGTAAATCAAACCCCCCTTCATCACCCCCTTAGTTACGAAAAATTAAAAAATTAAAAAAATGTATTTATTTCCATTTTCCCATTAGGGTTAGGGCTAGGGTTAGGGTTAGGGTTGGGGCTAGGGTTAGGGCTACAGTTAAGGTTAGGGTTGGGGCTAAAGTTAGGGTTGGGACTAAAGTTAGGGTTGGGGCTATAGTTAGGGTTAGGGTTTGGATTACATTTACGGTTGGGAATAGAGTTGGGATTAGGGTTAGGGGTGTGTCAGGGTTAGGGGTGTGGTTAGGGTTACAGTTGAGATTAGGGTTAGGGGTGTGTTTGGATTAGGGTTTCAGTTATAATTGGGGGGTTTCCACTGTTTAGGCACATCAGGGGCTCTCCAAATGTGACATTGCGTCCGATCTCAATTCCAGCCAATTCTGCGTTGAAAAAGTAAAACAGTGCTCCTTCCCTTCTGAGCTCTCCCGTGCGCACAAACAGGGGTTTACCCCAACATATGGGGTATCAGCGCACTCAGGACACATTGGAAAACAACTTTTGGGGTCCAATTTCTCCTGTTACCCTTGGGAAAATACAAAACTGGGGGCTAAAAAATAATTTTTGTGGAAATTTTTTATTTTTTTATTTTCACGGCTCTGCGTTATAAACTGTAGTGAAACACTTGGGGGTTCAAAGTTCTCACAACACATCTAGATAAGTTCCTTGGGGGGTCTAGTTTCCAAAATGGTGTCACTTGTGGGGGGTTTCAATGTTTAGGCACATCAGGGGCTCTCCAAACACAACATGGCGTCCCATCTCAATTCCAGTCAATTTTGCATTGAAAAGTCAAATGGCGCTCCTTCACTTCCGAGCTCTGCCATGCGCCCAAACAGTGGTTTACCCCCACATGTGGGGTATCGGCGTACTCAGGACAAATTGTGCAACAACTTTTGAGGTCCATTTTCTCCTGTTACCCTTGGTAAAATAGAACAAATTGGAGCTGAAGTAAATTTTTTGTGTAAAAAAGTTAAATGTTCATTTTTATTTAAACATTCCAAAAATTCCTGTGAAACACCTGAAGGGTTAATAAACTTCTTGAATGTGGTTTTGAGCACCTTGATGGGTGTAGTTTTTAGAATGGTGTCACACTTGGGTATTTTCCATCATATAGACCCCTCAAAATGACTTCAAATGAGATGTGGTCCCTAAAAAAAAAAATGGTGTTGTAAAAATGAGAAATTGCTGGTCAACTTTTAACCCTTATAACTCCCTAACAAAAAAAAATTTTGGTTCCAAAATTGTGCTGATGTAAAGTAGACATGTGGGAAATGTTACTTATTAAGTATTTTGTGTGACATATCTCTGTGATTTAATTGTAAAAAATTCAAAGTTGGAAAATTGCGAAATTTTTGAAATTTGCGCCAAATTTCTGTTTTTTTCACAAATAAACGCAGGTAATATCAAAGAAATGTTACCACTATAATGAAGTACAATATGTCACGAGAAAACAGTGTCAGAATCACCGGGATCCGTTGAAGCGTTCCAGAGTTATAACCTCATAAAGGGACAGTGGTCAGAATTGTAAAAATTGGCCCAGTCATTAACGTGCAAACAACCCTTGGGGGTAAAGGGGTTAAATGAGACCCGCTTTCCTATTGGGACTTTTAAAATGCGCTTCGTTTTTTTGGTAGTTTTTTTTACCTTATATAAAAGAGATAGCCAACACAAGTGGATTCAATCCTGCATACTGTTGACATACTTGTCAATGTACCAGCGCTCCTACCTAGCATGCCACCCTCTGTGCAATTTTCCTGTTGGCACTTTAGCTCTCTGAGCACTTCTGCGATGGGAGCTTTTGCATTTACCATTTCCTTATTTTTGTGCATATTAAAACTAAACTTCAAGTAGGAAGGTTAGCACCAAAGAAATGGCCAAGTGGCCTGCTGGGTAGAAAGGCTGTCATGTCATTGCATTTTCAAATACTCTTGCATCAGCTTCCTCTTTTTTCCTCTGGTTAAAAAACTATTCCATTAACATTTTAAAAGTTCCACAAGGGAAACCCACATCAGCAGCATGTGCAAGTGGCGCATGAGTTAAATATGCACTTACTGTCTTGGATTGTACCACTTTCTTATTTTGGTGCAGTTTACTGCAAAACTTTCAGTAGTATGTTCAGCTATAGAGAAAAGGAGTATGACATATGGAAACATGGTGGCTCCATGGTTAGCACTGCAGCTTTCCAGCACTCAGGTCTTGGTTTCAAATCCAGCCAAGAACAACATCTGCAAGACATTTGTATGTTCTCCCTGTGTTAGCATGGGTTTCCTGCCACATTCCAAAGACATACTTATAAGGAATTGGGCACCATACCGATAATGTCTGTAAAGACTTAATGGTGTTATATACAGTGCTGTGCAAGTTAATTGGGACAAAGTAAAAAATAAAATGTTATAATGCACTGTTACATACTAATTCTGAAAATTACCTTTTTCCACTGGCTAGTTGACCAATATTTATTTATTATATATTAAAATTGGTTTGAATCACTGACTGGTAACCAACTTACGATTTTACTTAAAAAATGCTTTGTCCCAATTAATTTGCACAGCACTGTAAGTGAGTAAAATAAATAAAATACAGTAGCATTGGCACATGAGCAAGCCTGTTGCAAGTTCAACTTGACATTGTGTAGTATTGCATTTGATTAAAAGAACTAGCTCATTAACATTTTAAAAATTTCACTAGGGAACACCATGATGGATGGCGGTGCAAGTGGTGCACAAGCTAAATGCATGCTTCCCAACTTATATGGCTTGATTTTAGGCTGTGTGCACATGTTCAGGATTACACGATAAAAACACTTAAAAAACGTATCGCGGTAAAAAAAACGCCGCATGCTCATTAATTTTGTGCATTTCCCACTATATTATTGCATTGGGAACCTCCAGGAAAAAAACACAAAAAATCCGCAAAAAAAGAAAAACCGCGCAAAAAACGAGAGAAAAACGCAAAAAAAAAAGGTTGCGGATTTCTTGCAGAAAATGTCCGGTTTTGTTCAGGAAATTTCTGCAAGGAATCCTGACGTGTGCACATAGCCTTACTGTTTTATTATTTTGGTGCAGTTTACAGCTAAACTTCAAGTAGGAAGATTAGTTTGAAAGACAATAGAAAGTGGCGCGCTGTGTCAGAGCTATGGTGTGTCTCAAGTTTGACTTTCCTTGTGTCTGCTTTCCCTTTTCTTCCTTCTAGTTAAAAAAAAATAGCCAATTAACATATTAAAATGTGGGAAGCTCATTACATCAGTGCATGCAATTGCCACACAAGCTAAATGCTCTCACATCTCTTCTGAGTTTGGAGTATTGGTATTTACCAGTAGAAAGCTTGGCTCAATCAAAACAGGAATGTGGCCTGTGAGCACATCACACATTGTCACACAATCAACTCCACTTCTGTCATCTAATCCTTTTTATTGAAAAAACAAAGCAATGAAGCGAATTTTAAAAGTCCAGTTGGATGGCTGCTGCCAGCTAAGTAGGAAAGTGCCCTACTTTCTAGGTGTGTCGCAACACCTGGTGTGTTGCAAGGTTGACTCTCTTTGTGGTGAGTCTGTTTTTCTTTGATTAAAAATAAACAAATAAACATTTTAAAGTCCCAATAGTAAGAAACAAGGAGGAGACTCGCAAATGCAAATGTGTAGAAGCGCCAGCCGCCACCAGCAGGCGATTCCTCTATTCGAATCTTCTTTTCTCCTTAACCCCTTTTGTCAGTTATCTGTTTAAACAAAGAACATTTTCAAG